>NC_090935.1:672749777-673052807 GCF_040938575.1 Ambystoma mexicanum | reverse complement strand
TGCCTTGTCTGAATGCAGCCTGGTTGTCAGCATGCATTTGAAATGAGGGGACGGCAGTGGGCTCTGCCAGTGGTTTTGTGTAAGTCCTTTACAACGAAAGACCTCACATAGAACCCTGGTGAGCTTCACAAATGTTCAGAGACCTTAGATGTAATATACTCAGATTATATTTGTTTTCCAGTTTTCAAGGTAGTAGAAAATCAATTCCAAATCCTTCAATGCGTATGGTGCCCTCAAGTCATTTAAGCAAGGGGCTGTCTAATGCTGTTGACAAGTTCAGAAGAATTAGGATTTCAGGTGTGCTATTGCCAAGGGATTCTCTCAACAATGTCATTGCTTTCAGCAAGGTCACTCTCAGATGTACAAGTTACCTTCTTATCAGGCTGCTTCATGTCCTTGAACCCTTTTTCGGAGAAGAGAAAAGGTTGGTCCTGACCACCTGCTACTGTGTTAGCCTGAATATGTCCACAGGTAAAACTAAGCGGAGTCCAGTAAGAAGCCCAAAAGCAAGGGGAAAAGCCAGCGGCACAAAACCCCCTACAAAATGGAGGTGAACGACTCCAGTCATGTAAGCAGGTGTCAGGTTGCTTGGAGATCTAATGGTTGAAGCAGGGGAAGTATTCTGGGTTGACAATTCAGAAAAAAGCAATCTAAATAGAAAAAAAGGTAACAATACGCAAAATTGGGCAAAACACAGACAAAACATGGTGGAAAGGAATATCCAGGAAGTTAGGTGCAAAAATGGGCAAACACAGAGAGGAAAGCACAACAGGAAGGCAAGGAGGATCCAGGAAAGCAGCTACAAAAATGGGCAAAAACAGAGAGGAAAACAGGCAAGGCAGGGGGAAAAGGCAGCGTAATACCTCTCGTACAAGGCACACTAGAGGGTTGCAAACCACAGCTCGGTACGGTCGGCATTACTAAATAGAATGCCGAATTTGTTAGGCACTATCTTGGGAGAACGACTAGGCCACTGAGAACGGTCATCGGGAAAACGTGATGACAATGGTCAGTGGCTGCTCCCTCCTCCACCGTGCTCCCTCCTCCACCGTTGCCACAATGACCATCGGGAAGCCGTGTCAGATTCCTAGAGTTCATCAGTTGCAAACAGGAGGGAACGTTCTTTGAACCCTGACTGGTGATTCTGGAGGATGTTTCTGGACTCGCTGTATTCCAGTAGTTATGCTGCCATTTTCTCCAAGATTATTTTGATGAAGGGGCATTCACAGTGGTGCCATAGTTGGCCAAAACCTAGGCATCTGTGAGTTTCTAGACCCAGAAAGGCAGGTCTGTTACGGTTAGGGAAGCAAACCTTCTCAAAGCGCTTGTGCAGAGGTGAAGGTGACAGCGTTGTCTTTGATCATTTTGCTGGACACAAACTCTTGTTCTGGTGAGACATTCATCTTAGACACTATTTTTGCAATGTTGGCTGGATTTATCGGTCTGAATCTAGTGAAGGATGCCACTGGTTTAGTTTCTTGAAAATGTGGGTCAACAGATCAGATTTGGTTCTCAGTGTTGGATTTGATGTTGATGATCTTATCATGGAAGATTTAGGGTAAGTTGCCTGCTATTGTTGGCAGGAGATACAGTACCATTCCCTGTGCCTGTCATGGGTATCCAGACCTTAGTCTGCAGGAGATAAAAAGGAGCAAGAGGAAGATGAGGCTAGGAAATAGATTCTAGGACAAAGGGAGGCCGGTGAAAGCAGCAGGGCAAGTATATGTTTTTATGGCTGTGGCGGGGCAGAAGGAGTCGGACTCACGTTGGACATTTTTAACTTGTTTATTTAAATAAGAAGAAAAATGCTTACATCGCCCTATTGCTATGGGACTGTTATCTACGTAAGCAAACTAACTAAGGGTGCTCACCTGTAGTCAAAAGACCAAAGAAAAATATCCTCAGTGCAAAACCTATTTCTATCTGACGATACCACTAAATCTAATAACTAAAGATTGTCAAAATCTGTATCTTCTGGCACCTTCCCATTAGCTGTATGTCTTTAAGCATTATTTCGGGGGATTTCCATTTGCAATAATTCTGATTTTGCCACTATTAACTGGAAACAAGTTAGTAGAAACTATTGATCCTGGCTTCCAGTGTCTCTTTCATGAGCTTCTGTAGTTTGTGCTGTATTTTCATGTCGGCTATCCCAGAGCATGCAAGACCAATCAGCGGTATTCTTTCTGTCTTTCTGAATGTAGTCTTTTACATTCTTTCCTCTATATGTTAGTCCTTCAGTCTTTATACTTGACGCTCTTTCAGTTGGGGTTTGGTATACCCTTAATGATGGTATGACACCACCAGTCTTGGGCCTCTCTACTGGGTTCCAAGATACCACCAGCCCTGGGGCCGCTGTACTGAATACCCCTTTCTTTGTCTTTGAATTTTGAGATTGAGACTCAAATCTAACTCAGAGCGGTTTTCAAAGTCTTAGTAATGGCTTCCACTGTTCCTCCACAATTATACTTGGCAACTTTCTCACACTTTCCACATATACACATTTGTGCTTTCTCAATGATCTAGAGTCCTCTTTGCAGCTCCTTTACGTTAATATACGTGGTTCTGGTTGTCTTCCCCCTTCTGTGGTCCACCCCGGTACCTTCACTTCTGGTGGATGCATTTGATTTTCAGGGTTGGGTGTCATCACTGGGTGCTTTCCTTGACTATGTCTCCTCTTTCTCAACTCCACTGCAGATGGATGGTTTCGTTCCTCCCATCCTCTCGGCTTTCGGTGTTGTTGATTGTGCCCCAGGCTCAACACAGCTTTTTGATGATCATGCCACCATGTAGGACAGTTTTCTGTCCTGACAGCGGTTTCCCCACTGTCTGTTTCACCGGGTATCCGTTGGTTGTCTTCCTCTGGCATTTCTACCTTTGCAGGATCCCCGGCTCCACACTGCTCTGCCCCTCCAAGATATCATCTCGCCCGAAGGCTTCCCCTGTGTATGGTCCTCTCTCTCTCGTCTCGATTGGTTCGGCCCTGTTGCATACAAGTTCACGTTCAAAGGGTGTTCCCTTTACCTTCAGGTATTGAATCCAGCATTACCTGAAGCCAAACAAAAGGAAGGCACATTACGTATGATTGAAGGCAATCCCATATAGGCAGATAGCAATGCTTGCATAGGGAGTTCCTTGTGGGAATGAGTTCTTGTGCCCCAGAGCGGAGTTCCTCCCAGTGAGGTCCATCTTGCCCAGACACCTGTGGAGGGTCTTGTGCAGCGGGTTCACCCCCCTAGCCTCAAAGGAGGTGGCTTCCCCCTGGGGAGAATGGGTGAATACTCTCGATTCAACACCTAGCCTGGGTGCATGTCAGTCCTGTTAGATGGACAATAGTTCTGTAAAATAAAGTTCCCCAATGTAATGGCGTGGCACAAGGGACTTGAGGGTGTGCTTCAGCAGTCCTGGAACTTTGGTGGATTATTTTCCTGGGCATTTTTATACATTGCACCCCAGATCCAACTTCAAAAAGCTAATTGTCGAATTGTCAAGGCTGATTCAAGAGTGGCCTAGTCTAAATAATAGACATTGTATGAAGGTGAATGTTATTGGTAACAGAATGTAAGAGAACTGAGTGGTTGAACAAAAATGGAAAAAGCCTGGCACCTGTATACATCAAGCTTATCTTAAACACCCACCCATATTATAATCCTAGATGTAAAGCTACATCATCTTCACCCACTTTCATCACCTAGATGGACCATTCTGGCAAGGCATTTCTGCATGCCAAAAGGGAAATGCACAAATAGCACCTCATCCTCAAGACCCCTTTATTTGTACACCCATTGGAAATCATCCAACCAACCCATGGTTCACATTCCATAGCCACATTTTACCCACCAACTAGGATCCTGCATCACATAAATAAAATAAAAAATTAAAATGAGTCTTTGTCCATATTACACAACTGGCTGTTAGGATGGTTTAACAACCCAGCACCTGTAAAAGATGATTTGATTGAACATGATCCTCTTTATTAAACACCACGAGGTCAGAATAATGCTTTACTTTGAAATAGCAAGTAATTAATATTTAACAGACAACGCAAAGTAAATACGAAATTCAGCCGTCACTCTTTTTAAGAAAAACATGCTATGTTGGTATGTTGAAAGTTGATATAATTGCTAATACAGATTTTATGCCGCATATCCAAATTGAGCGTGTTTTGGGAACAATTGTTATCTATAAGGTAAGGAAAAGCTAGGATGTGAAGTTATTTACAAAGTTAGAATATGTATTAGTACCCGGCGAGGGCGCAATCAGAATGAAAGAACCATTCTGATTGGCCCTCGCCAAGGCATTTCCCGGCTGGGCATCCCTTGGTCGGGATTTCACTGCCATTGTCCCCGGCGGGGGGTGTGGCAGCCCCTCAGCCAATGAGGAGGCTCGAAGTGGGGCCATCCCCGCTCCGAGCCTCCCCACAGCTGAGAGGCTGCCTTTGCCCCCCGCCAGGGACTCAGGTAAGGCTTTTTTCCCTTTCCCCTTTCCTCCCTGCCCTCCCCACCGCACTTACCTTCTTACTCCTTTGTCCCCGGTGGGGGACGATAGCATCCTGCAGCCGTGTGGAGACTAGGAGCGGGGCCATCCGCGCTCCGCGCCTCCACACGGCTGGAGGCTTCCATCGTCCCCCGCCGGGGACCCAGGTACTTTGTCCTTTTTTTTTCCTTTTTTATTTGTTTTCTCGCCTCCCATCCGCCCTCCCAAACCCTCTTACCTTCTTCTGTCTTCTTTCGGAAAGGGACGCGCTGGGAACACTTCTGTTCCCAGCGCGTCCGCTCCTGATGGCCACCATGGAAAGGGAAAACGGACTCCGTTTTCCCTTTCCCAGTGGCCATTTTCTTAGTCGTTTTTTTTTGTCTGTCCCGGGACAGAAAAAAATGCTTTTAGTGCCCCGGTCATGCAGATATTGCGGCCGGGGGTATTGATAGCTATATGCCCCTGACGGCAGGGGCATTACTGACTCTGGTAAAGCCCTGGGGCCTTCGTTAACTATGGGCCCTGGGGCATTACCTAAGTCGGTAATGCCCCCGCCGCTCGGGGCATATTGCTTAGTTATAAACCACTGCCTGAATAGATCTTTGGACAGAGCAACATATTTACAAGTAAAAATGGCTTCAATAGAACATTTTCCTTTTACATGCAACATTAAAATTGTGTGAAAACAAAATTACTCGATGTGTACAATTCTCTGATGAAACAACCATTAGTTAACCTATTTGTAAAGCAAGAATGTCCAGACCCCTTTGCTCATCAATTTGATCAATGCATATAAGATTAATGGTCAATCTGTGTTCACTGAAAGACAAAGGGGCCTGTTTTTAAACTTTAAAAAATCACATTTAATGCAACCTTTATATTGAAATTCAGGCTAGAACATGGTTTGATGTTTTTTCAGCTAATATAGTACACTACTCTGGTATTTGATAGATGAATGCCTGTAAGGCCTGACTTTGGAAAGTCTCAGGTTTTATCAATAGTGGGCAACGCTGGTGTTATGCTGCCTTTTCAAACGATTTCTTGTTTAACAATATGTCTTTCTCAAAATATGTGGTTCCTTTGGATAAAGTGTCACGACACACAGTTGAAAGGCAGCTCAGAAATGTACAGCACAAAGTCCTAACTGATGGAGGGCTGTATTGTATTTTGGATTTTTATGTCAAATGTTCTTTACTCCAATGTTGCTCATGTAATTGATTCTTAAGGGAAATGTGATTTTTTAAATTTTTTTTATTTACAGATGTGCAATATAATTATACAAACATCACTTTTTCAACACACAATACAGTACAAAAATATTAACATAGACCCCCCCACATTTCTTAGCAATCTGAAAATCTCATTGCCTCCTCTACCACAAATGTGATTATTGTTCATTATTATGTTGGGTTGTAGATAAATGTATCATAAGTATTTGAATTACTTTTTGATAATTGTTTTATTTTTCTATGTATGGATTTTGTGAAAGGTTTCATTTTGTAAACCATACCACAATAACACATTTTGTTATAAAAAGTCGACCTAAAAATTAAAATGTATGACTTGTGCATAATGTGTATATTTTTATAACTCCATTAGACATGAAGTAAAAGATGTCTCTGGATTCAGAAAATTCTTACAATTCTAAATATTCTATTTTTACCTATATCACTTGTCCATGCCATGTAGACAATTGTGTGAAAAATGAATATTTCAGTTTAATATTGGTCTCACTCGTAGGAGGGTGGGGGTCAGTCTAGCTGAACGCTGTCACATTCCCTTGTGACATATACCCATTAACTGGACCAATAGTACCAAGGTGGTTGACCCTGGTGGGTGTTAGAAACTGAAGGGCACTGATCACAGGGACTGTGCAATCCAAAAATGGTGTCAAATGATGCTGAGTGGGTTGAGTTAGCTGGATAATTAAGCTCAAACTCATAGGAACACGAGTTTTGGGGAAAAGAGAGAAGCAAAAGAGCCCTTCTGAATGTAGAGAAGTAGATTTGAATTCCAACGGTATATAGGGCCTTATCCTCACTGGATTGAAAGCAGAACCCTTTCTCAAAGCAGGATCAGGTTAACTGAGAGGTACTTTGGAGCAAGTGCACAGACTGGAATTATTACCTGACAGAGCACTGTGAAGCCAGTCGGTGCTCCTACCTGCCGTCGCCCTTTTAAAGATGGGCAAAAATGAGTAACCAGGTCCCAGGTTATCTAGATGTTTTTCCTGAGACTAAATTAACTCCCAGATAGCATTTAAAGTATTTTTGGCAACCTGCTTAAAGTCCCTATTACTCAAAGAGGGAATATATGGAATACAAGGTGTGCGTGAGTTATGATGTATATTTCAAATGGAACCCCTGGATAGTATAATCATAACGGGGTAATACTCCTGCAATTTTGTAGCAAGCTCTAGACATCTGATGTTGAGATGTGGAATGGCACCTTCTTTGATATGTGTCTTCCATAGTCAATACAATAATGCAAATTGTTTCTTTTATGAGCACATGGAACTGGGGTATTGTGGGGGAGAGAAGGTTTCCTTGAAAATAGCAGAGAGTTGGCTATGCTGTCCTAGCAATCAAAAAACAACACACATCCCGAGAAAACAAAGCCCTTATATTTTTTTGCAACCAATCCAGCATCATACAAGTTGAAATCAAATATGGGATGTGAATAAGCTAAGAACCCATAGTTTGTTCTAGATGGTGTCCAACATTTTATATTTAAATCGGTCCAAGAACTAAATAATCATATGTATGAGCAGACTTATTTCTCAGAAAACAAAGTAAATTATTTTGTTTCAAACTTTATTCTGAAGCAGACTTAATTATGTACTGTAAATTATTTGATTGCATTTTTGTGAAAACATCAATGTCAGGTTGTGTCTGCGAAGTATTTGGGTGCATTGCCTATAATAGGCATGCATATTTGTTTTTCTGTCTATCAATATTTGTGTGAAGATGCAAAGTAGACCGTTTTATGTTAAATTAAAATGTTTGAGACAAAATGAGGCTGAGTGCAGTGCTTTCATTTGCATTGCCAATAAGGGGACCACCTGCATGTCTTTAATTTAGCATTTTAAATAAAATTATTGCATGTCCTTAATTTAGCATTTTAAATAAAACAAAAATATGATTAAAGCACCCTGTTTCTTGTCCCCATTTGTGGGGTGGGATTGTTGCAGTGGGAGGTATTAGAGCGGGATATTTCTCTGTAATGAAGTACCAACCAAAAAGGTAAATAATGTGCGGATGGGCCTCTAATCACCCTCACCCAAAGCAGGCCCACCACTTTGTATGTAAAGCAAGTTTATTGTACAATCAGCCGGGAGGAGCTAGATGATGCTGTAGAGTCAAACTAACCAGAGTTTCCCTGAACCACACAAGCATTTCACATTATATACATCTTGCAACAGTTAAAACACTCCCACATGTTTTATTACAAATCATCCCCCCATACATGATTGGTCAAACCTATACAAATGAAATCTAATCTTCTCTTATTCCCACGTTCTCATTGGTCACATTCATTTGTCTACCATAAGCAGCTATTATTTGTAGCCCATCCATTTCCTCAAATCTTCAGTGGTAGGTGGTGAACTCATCACACAGTTACACATTTAAACATAATTAATTACAAGTTCCAGCTGGTCTGGGACCTTCTAACCCCAGACTTGATTGCACATGGTTTGTAAGGACACTTCAAACAATATATGGAGGGGGAGAATAAATAAGTTTCCTTTGAACTGGTGATCACTATCTCACCCACCCAGACTTGCTGGCATCCCTGTGTCATCATAATCTAAAGTGCTACCAATTCAACACGCATGGCCTCCGGACACAGCCTGAGAAAATTATTGAAACCCCCAAAGTTTCGGTAAACACTTTTGTTGGGTCTCTTTTCACCCCAGGTTTATTGCTCAGCCACAAACAGATGGCCGGGCCTATCTGAACAATGAATAATGGGCCCTCATGTACTTAAAAGATTGCATCTCCTTCCTGCAAGAATGAAATACTCTGGGCCTGCCTGTGGCTGACCATCTGATAATGTCGTGGCCAGAGACGTCATTTCACCAAAATGCCAGGGGTAGCGGAAGTGACATCACAAGACCCTTGACCTCTGATAACATCAAAGGAAGTGATGTCATTTGACCCCACACCGAAGTGACATCACGGGAAGCGATGGAACACAACCTTTCTCCCCACAACAAAACAGGAAGTGACATCACAAACCCATGTTTCTGAGTACACTATGAAAAATATGGTTACGATATCACTGTAAAGTGATATACATATCATACAAGAATGGATCACCATATCTATCGTTAATATCAGTGCCTATAGGCCCATATTACCAAATCATTGTGAATGCAAGCAGACGTCCAAGGCCAAACGATAATGACGTCTTATTATATAGCACTTACGCTTAAGTGCTTCATATACAACAAATATACATACAATATCACCCAACCTGAGTTGGTACTCATTTATCAACCTCAGAAGTATGAAAGGCTGAATTGACTGTGCTTTGAGTCGAACCTGCAACCTGCAGATCACACACACATTACAGCAGCCAGCGCTCAAACCACTCAGCTATCTCATCGGCTATAGCCTAAGGAAAACTAGCCACTCCAGAAACAAAGTGCCACATGTTGCTGGCCACAGCCCAGGAGCCTCAATGTAAAAAAAAAAACATGTTTTTTTTAGATTTATTTTTTTAGGGGTAGCAAGGGAAACCACAGGGGTAGCAAGGGAGATCTCAGGGGTCGCAGTTGCGACCCCTCAATGACGTTCATGGTCGTGGCTACTCATTGCCTTTCCCTGAGCCTCCAACCTTGACAGTTTTCCCAGTCACACAGAGTTTACCTGGCAAAGCCCTGTCTGCAGGGTCTGGCGAAACTATGAAAAGCACACAGCATACAGATATGTACATTTCCACCATGTTTCCCAAACTGTTCCAAACATGTGTCCCTTGAGACCTCCGAGTATGTTGTTGGTGCATGCATGTTTTAAAACTACTGCATCCTCTTCACAGTTGTTTCTTCATGACAAATCCCCTTTCTCGCATGCGCATTATGAAGCTCCTCGTTGCCCAGCATCTAGGCGCTTCGTGGCATACCATACCCAGATTGTATTTATATTTCATTGGCAATTTTGACATTTATTTTGCTATGCTCGTGCAAATCTAAATGTATCAATTTAAACACAAAGTTACACTAAATGTAATACATATCCCATTCTCATTTTTGTTCACCAGAAAAAACATTCTTCCCCTTTTAAATTTAGAGCGCGCAGGGGTGCGGCCCAGGGAGAATACGCTGCCCTGACTTCGCCCTCCGGTGCCACACCTCAGTCCCCTTTTCCGTGTCGACGGGAACGGGCCGAATTCACCAGCGCTTTTGGGTTTGGCTTCGGCCATGTAATACCACACGGGGATACTTCTTCTCTGTCTTTTTAGTCTTTTTATCATTCAGTTACTTGGTCCTCGGGCGTCGCGCTCCTCCCCGACGCATGTCGACTTCCACAGGGTTCAGCAGATGTTCATCCTGCAACAGCCTCTTCCCAACTTCGGACCCCCACACCCTCTGCCTACGTTGCCTTGGCCCAGACCATGGTTGGCAAGCTTGCACCGCTTGTGGCTCGCTGTCCTAAAAAGCGCTAAAGAACAGACTAGCCAGGTGGAGGGAGCTCTTCCAGAAGTCACCTCCAGAGGACCACAAGAACTTCGTGAAACATCGAACCAAGCCCAAGGTAGGGCCGATATTCTCCATCGCACCCCTCAAAGGAGACTCCTTCCCAGGAACTCTCCCGCGTGGCAAGGACTGGTCAGGTCCTTATACCAGCATGTGCACCGAGGCTGCTGCAGCTACCGGCCTTCGGGCCGAGGCATCCTTAGATCCTCCCAGCGGTAGTGTTGAGAGACCGGAAGGTTCTTGTACCGGATTGTCATCCGAGGGGCTACGCCCTAGTACCGGCAATATGTCAGAGGGGCGCCTAAATGCAGCTCTACCGACCCCCCCCGGTGTCGAGGTTGTTGCACCTACCTGGCCGAAGCCCGATGAGCAGGGTAGGCCTTGTGATCTACACGCAAGAGTCTTGGAGGAGGCTGGGCCCAGCGGGCTGAGCAACACGTCGCAGGCATGTGGCAGGCAGCTCGACAAGATGGCCCCCGCGCCAGACAGAGGCACCCGTCCAACGCCATTCCAGGAATTCAGTGAAGAACGAGTTTCAAGGTGGGACTTGCCTCAACCTGGTACGTGGCCTGCAGCCTATCCCTCTTTTGCGCAGGGTAGCTTTCCACTGCGTCCATATGGGCAGGGTACACAGCAGCTCCAGCAGCTCCCGGCTACCCCGTCAGCACCCCCTGCCACCTCTTTGGCCAGTAAATAGGGGTTCTTCGAGAGGTTCCTCAGCCTCATGAAGTCCCCTCTGATGGGGGTTATCCTCAAGGACGCCATCAGGGAAGTCCTCCCCGCAATGCTAGCGGCACCACACGCGCCTCTTCCGGCACCCAGACCCTGGCGCAGCTGCTCCCTCCTGCTCCCCAGCCGACACCTCAGGCAGCTCCACCTCCGCGCCTCCTCAGCCTCTGGCCGCGGTCCCTGTACCCCAGCCTCCAGTGCTAGTCCCTATCTACTCCTCCTCCACAGGATACGGATGAGGAGGAGGATCCGGATACGCCATCCTCAGCCAGGGCCTTCCACAAACGTATTGCAGGGCTGGCGGAGTATCTGGACCTACCCAAGCCCGAGGTCGAGCAGCCGGCAGAGGGGTTCTGGCTGAAGTTCTCACGCGATGCCCCTCTGCCAAAACAGGGATTCCTCTGCAACCCAATGTAGTCTCCCTGGCCAAGAAGGGGTGGCTGAAGCCCCACTCGGCCCAGCCGGTCAATCGACGCCTGGACACCAAGTACAGGCAGATGGAGGGGGATACACTCTTGCTCTCGGCCCATCCTCAGCCACACTCGTCGGTGATCGCTGCGGCTTCCCTATACTCCAAGCCTCAGTCGTCCTCAGTCTTCTCCTCTGCGGAGCCGCTAGACAAGGAGGAGAAGATCTTGAAGGCGTACGGCAAGAAACTATTCCAACGCGTCCTTGCATCTTGGTCAGGCCAGCGTTGATGCCATGCTGGCTACCGCCAACCAAAGATTATGGTAAGAAATTGCGGACTTCCTCCCGAAGCTCCCTACTCGGAGCCAATTACGCTTTAAGGCAGGGCTGGCCGAGGCCAACCTGGTGGCGCATGACCTCATGGAATCCACTGTGGCCCATATTGACACCATATTGACACCTCTGGTTGTGCCATCTGCATCGCCACAGGCATGAGGACAGCCTGGCTCCGAGCAACAAAATTCAACCGAGACGTCCAGGAACTCATATTAGATCTACTACCGTTCTACTACCGTTTGAGGGGGCGGGGGGGACCTCTTCCACTCCTCCATGGACGAAGAGCTGGACAAAAAGAAAAACGGCTCACAAATGGCCAAGTCTTCATCCATCCTGACAAAGATCATGCTCAAATCGTACACCCAATCTCAGCAGCGCTCCAATAGGGCTCATATGTATGGAGGGTTCCGCGGCTTCCAGGAACGTAGATCCAGGTAGCTGGACCGCTCGCCGTCTCAGAACCGGCGCATGCAACAAAAAGGGAGGGGGGGAGTAAGAGCTTTTTCCTGTCCCCCTCCTCCGCGACAGCCTCCGAGGGAAAGAAGGCATGACACGCCCCTTCGTGTCCACGTGTCTCCAGTGGGGGGCAGGTTTGCTCTCCACGCACATTTCTGGCGCTAGAATTTTGCGGACCCCTGGATCCTCTCCATAGTATCCACGGGGTACCGCCTCCCTATCCCAGCCTCTCCTCCTCCTCCCCTCCACTCCACAGGTTGGGACAGCGACTCTTTTGCCGGAGATCTGGTCATTCATAGAGAGTCAGGCAGTGGAGGAAGTCCCAGCGAGGCTTGGGCTTTTACTCCAGGATTTTCGCCATTCAGAAGAAGAACCAGGCGGGCCTGAGAGTTGTGCTGGACCGTTCCACCCTCAACCTCTCCTTACCCCTACAAAAATTCAAGATAGGTACGCCAGCTTTTACAGCTGAGACATTGTGCAAGGGAGACCGGATGTGCTCCCTGGATCTGAAGGACTCATACCTACACATCCCGATTTGGCAGCCCCATCGTTCTTTCCTTCGGTTCAGGATCATGGGCTACCATTTTCAATACAAGGTCCTTCTTTTTGGCCTCAACTCGGCCCCCAGGGTCTTTACCAGGCTCATGAATACGGTGGCGGCTTTCCTCAGGGCGGAGGGCCTCCACATCTACCCATACCTCGACGACTGGCTTGTCAGGGCTACATCTCCGGAAGTGGTTCACCACTCTTCCCATGCCCTTATGAACACATTGCACGATCTGGGCTTCTCGCTCAATCTCAAGAATTCACAGCTGTAGCCCACGCAGACTGACATTCTTGGGACTCATCTGGGACACATGCTCAGAGAAGGTGTTTCCGTCGGAGGACAAGATCTCGGCCATCAAGGCGGCCACCACCCATTTCCTCAGCTGGGGGGTGACCTTGGCATGGTGGTACCAACATCTCCTGGGTATATTGGCGGCGGTCCTATTAGCCGCCTCGCACACAAGACTGAGACTGTGGATGAGGAGGGATGGGGAGCCACCCTGAACGATCTCTCGGTCCACGGCACCTGGACTTGACCGGAGCAGGAATACCGCATGAATTGGCTAGAGCTGAACGCCATCTGGCTAGCGCTCAGGGCATTCCTACCACTTCCCAGGGGAAAGGTTGTCCTCATCCAGACAGACAAACTCTACCAGTATGTACTATTTCAAGAAGCAGGGAGGCACCAGATCCCCTCCTCTGTGCGGACTGGCAATCAGCATCTGGGAGTGCTGGAAAACGACATCTACCTCACGGCAGACCACCTCCCGGGGCAATGCAACCTGGACGCGGGCAGGCTCAGCAGGCTGGGAGCGGACAATTACGAGTGGCAGCTAAACAACCTTGTTATTCAGGAGATCTTCAACAGGTGGGGTCATCCCCAGGTGGATCTCTTTGACACCTGGCACACCAAGAAGGGCCCTCAGTTTGCCTCCTGGCAGGGATAGGGCCCCGGCTCCCTGGGCTGTGCATTTCGACTTCAGTGCAACGGCATGATGGCTTACGCCTTCCCGCCCACGCCGCTGATTCAGAGTAATTTGCAAGATCAAGGGGTCTCGCCAACTCAATATCATCCTAATAGCTCCATGGTGGCCGGCCAGGCCATGGTTTCCAGAACTGCTCAGCCTCTCGGAGGTGCCCCCTATTCACCTCGTGACGGGCCGAGCACGCACAGCAGGGGGGGGCAGAGTCATCCACCCCACGCCGCAGAAAATAGCCCTCACAGCGTGGTACCTGAGCAGGTAACGCTGCTGCACCTCAACCTCTCACTGGCTAATCTGGTAATCATACAGGGCACCAGCAGCAAGGCTACCAGAGCACAGTATAAAAGCAAATGGACCAGATTCTGCCACTGGGCAGACTCCAAAGAAATCGATCCCTTGGCATGCACCTTGGACAACGTACTCTCCTTCTCGGCGCACCTCGCCCACTCTGGAGTGCAGGTTGACACCTGCTGTACATACCTCGCGGCCTTCAGATCTTACAGGAGCTCAGAGGAAGGTATCTTCTCCTCCAATCCTATCATCAAGAAACATCTGACGGGGCTCTAAAGTCACTACCGAGCCGTCAAGAGGCCGCACCCTGTGTGGGACCTCAACATTGTCTTGGGCACCCTGATGCACAAACCGTTCGAGCCAATGGCGTCCGCGGACATCAGGCTAGTCACCATCAAGTCAGTCTTACTAGTTGGCCTCACCTTGGCTCGTAGGATCAGTGAAATCCAGGCACTGGTCACCTCTGAACCATATATACTACCTTTCACAAGGACAAAATAGTCCTGTGGACACACCCAGCATTTCTGCCCAAGGTGCTGTCTGCTTTCCACTTGAACGAGGAAATAGTCCTTCCTACGTTTTTTGCCGATCCCAAGGATGAGGCACAGAGTGCTGCACTGCCTGGATGTCAGGCGTGCCCTGAAATTCTACTTGGATAGGACTAAGGGCTTCCGCAAATCGGATGCCCTGTTCGTACCTTTTGGAGGCTGAAGACCAGACTATCAGGCCTTCAAGGCTTCCATATCTCGCTGGATGGTCTCGGCCATCCAAGAAGCGTACGAGGGTCAGCACAAGCCACTTCAGGCCAACTTGCACACCCACGCAGTCAGTGCCAAGGCAACGGCCATCGCATTCCAGCGCCATGTCCCTTGGAAAGTCATAAGTAGGGCGGCCACTTTGGCCACTCCCTCGGCTTTCTGCAAGCATTACTGTTTGGATGCCGGCTCTAGATCTGATGCAGCTTTCGGACAGGCGGTTCTCAGGAACCTATTTGCTTAAGGAGGGTCTCCTCTTCACCCTGAGGCTACATTCAATTGTAATCGCCCATGCAGTATGGAGGAAAGGGGACTATGTTAGTCACTACGGTGAGTAACTTATAATTATCATATCATTAATTACGCTAAATGTAAAATTACAACATTGCGCCAACTTTGCTACTCCCCCAGTCACCAATATTGCGTGTGTAACATGAACCCCTCTTTCTAATTGGGACCTTTCGTGGAGGATGATGCATCTGCGCTTGCATCTTAACTCTTAACCCATAAGAAGTTGATCTGGTCAAGAAACTCTCAGAAAGGGCTTTTTGTAATTCTAAGTAAGCTACGACTATCCAAACCAATGTCTGTATTTTCACCCTTAAAAGAACTTAGAAATCAATTATCAACCTTTTTTTCTCAAGCTAAATGTATGCACATGACTATTAAATCAAAGGATTAACACCTCTGTTAGCCTAATGTAGTTTGACTTGAAGCCTCAAACTTTGCATTGGCTAGTAATAATTGACACTTGGCAAGCTGAAAAAAATGTGTGCTCTGCACATGTGGGGAATTGAAACTTGTATTTTTACCCCCTGATGACTCCAATTTGATCTTGAATATTAAGACCAGAGATACTTTGATAAGTTCCTCTCTCTCCTTTTGTCTCCTGCCCACCAAAATGTATTTATATCCCCCTCGCTGTCCCTCTCGATAAATGTATTAAATTATCCTTCTGATAGGGCATTTTAGTCTAATGCAGACGTGAAGCATGTAAACTATTGTCCCATCTCAAATCTTCCTTTCCCAGCAATCTTTTGGATTTGGTATTGGTAGGTCAATTTCAGAATTTGGAAATGCATAGTATTCTGGACCCATTGCAGGCTTGCTTCTGCCCAGGTAGGGGAGACTGACGGTCATGCTCGCTGTACTGGGTATAGGTAAGGGTTAAAAAACCAACCTTTGTCCTCTTTGACTTATCTGCAGATTCCAATATGGTGAACCACTCAATTTTCCCAAAGCTCGAACATTCGAGAGTGTAATAGGAAGCTGCACTGGATCCTATCATTCTTGAAGGATTGCATGTTGTCAGTGACTCACCTGTTTCGATCCCAACCATCAACCCTCACGTGTGGAGTCTACCAGGCATCTGCTGTCCCCTCCACCCCCTTTATTTAATGTTTCCATCTGCCCTTTACGGAATATGTTATGTTATGTTATTTTGCACTTATATAGCGCCTTGTATACCATTGGTATGGTCTGAAGGCGCTGGTAGGTTGAACGCCCTTGGGAACCGAAGTTCAGATCAGTAGAGAGTGTAGAGAGAGCCAAAAGGTGCGTGTGAGCACCTGATATGTGTGCAGCTCGTGCGGTATTCGTGTGATAGCTGCTTCTTAGCGATAGATGTGGTGGTTGAGAGATCAGGAGAATGTGTTCGTTCTGGCAGGATTTATCCAGAACGGATGTGGCTGCGTTAGGCCTGAGGAGAACGCCTGGCTGGGGGGGGTGTGAGACCAGCAGTGTTTACTTAGAGTGATGTGGAGTAAGCGGCGGATGTTGGTATGAGAACAGTTATACCGAATGGTGTCATAGTATCTCTGCGTTCTAGTTGAGTGTTGATGTAAAGGAGATAGTAAGCGTGGTGGTGTTATATGCTCTTTCAAATGTCCTCTGCATTCCAGACTGTACTATATACATCATGCAATTCTATGCGCTCCAGTACGTTCCGCGTGCTCCTATCTGCTCCATGGACCCCCGTCTGGTCTATACACTCTGGTCTGCTCCACGCACTCATGCATTCCGACCCGCCCCGTGCGCTCTAGACCGCCCCGCGTGTTCCGGTTAGCTCCGCGCGTTCCAGTCTCCCCCACGGATGCATTCTTGTCCGCCCCACGCATGCACACTTGTCCGCTTCACGCATGCACTCGTCTGCCCCACGCATGCACTTTTGTCTGCCCCACGCATGCAGTCTTGTCTGTCCTATGCATGCGCTTTCGTCTGGCCCATGCTATACGCATTCAGCATCTCTTCGTACTCATCCTTTCTACGCACTCATCAGTACTGGATGCAATCTGCGCTCGTTCGTTCTACGTACACGTCCACTCTACGCAACACGTCCGTTCGCTCCAGGCACTCGTTCGCTCCAGGTACTCATCTGCTTAATGCCCACACGCGTACTATGCATTCACCTGATTTACCCACTCGCCTCCTCTACGCACTCACCCCCTCTACACACTCGGTAGGGAATGCGAAGGAGGGTGGGATGGTTTGGGAAGGCGGCTGGTGGGATGGCCGGCAAGGCAGATCGGGAAGTGGGGGCAGTCGATGGTGGGCGTTTCCAACAAACTCTGGTGGAGAGGGTGCACTCATGATTAGTGGCTGTTAGTTAGCTTCTGGTTAGTTTCACGTGTGACTTACAGTTTATTGGACTTTATAAATTCGGCGAAATCACTGGCTGAGAGTGGTCTTGGTTTGAGGGTTCTACAAAGTCCGGTGATAGTATTCTTTTTTCTTTTTTTTTTTTTTTTATTGTTATAGCTGAACTAAATCAACTTTACAATATCACATTAATATTTCATCTTCATTCATATTTATAAAATTGTAGTATTGTATATAAAAGATACACATAAAAAGTGCACACAGAAAATACATAAAAATACACACATAAAATACACATAAAAAGTACACATAAAAAGTACACATATACAACCATATCTATACATATATCCCTCACTAATGATTATCATAATAGTTAGATCTTGGGTTCTGTCAGTTCTTGATCAATATCCAGTCTCAAATCCTTCACAAGAGCAATGGTAGCGAGCCTTAGAGCGGTGGTGTGCCCGCAATAGATCAACCACCAAAGAGATTCTGTTGTAATATGGGTGTTTTCATATAGCAGTGGTTTAAAATAGAGCTCCTGTTGCTGTTTAAGGATTTGACATTCTGTAAGGAGATGCCGTAGGGTTTCAGGTTGATCATTTATCTTACAGAAACGGCATAGATTATCTTCCTACATTATCATTTTCCTTTTGGCTTTTAGATCCCTTGTTTCACATAAGTTAAAGCGTATTCTTAAAAATTGTCTTCTATGATCAGTTGAAGGTGATCTAAATAAATATGGTTCCACAATACTATGCCTTTTAAGCAGGTATGCATTTTTGGGAAAATCATGATACTTCAGGCAAATCTCCCTCGTGCGTAACCAATCATACTGAAATATCTTAGTTTTGGCCCTGTCTGGATTTGTAAGGAGGTCATCAAGGGAAAGATCCGCTTCGGCCAAAGCTTCAATTATAGTATGCCGCCATTTCACCATATATTGATCATTAGTCGTAAACACGTAATCGGCAAGGGTATTAATCAATTTATGCCTACCGGGCGCCAAAATACATTTTCTGTACAATGAAATCATTTGCCAGATATAGCGTGCATGTAATGATATTAACCCCAATTCATACCTGACCCAAGACATAGGTACACATTTTGGTAAACCCAGGATGCGTTTCCAGAATTTACTCTCAAAGCGTAACCATGTGTTTCTCATTATACACGGTTTTGTTTCCGCTCCGTAGAGTAATACCGGAACCACTTTCTGTTTGAAGTATGTTATGGCAGGTGTAATAGTGAATTTACCATATTTGGTTTGAATAATTAAAGCTTGTGAGATCATCATGTTCAACTTCTGATTGAGACTTAGTAGATATGCTTTATTACTTGCTCCATCAATAATAACTCCTAAATAAATATATTGTGGAACTATCTCTAGTATATGGTCTTGTAAACACCACCTTAACGCTTTTTGTTTCTTGTTTAGGGTACCACTTGAGTTCGGGTTACAGACCATTATCTTTGTTTTATTCATATTCACGGTTAACTTATTCTCAGTGACATATCTAGCAAGTGCATCGAGCAGGTTTTGTAGGCCACGAGGGGTTTTCGAAATCAAAACCAAATCGTCAGCATATAGTAGGGCTGCAACTGCTTTGCCTGCTAATTTCGGCGCATCAGAAATAACCTCTTTGAAAGCTTTACATATATCAGAAATAAAAAAATTAAACAAAGTGGCCGCAAGTATACAGCCTTGTCTGAGACCCCTATAAGTTGGAATATTAGTAGATAGTAGGCCTTGTAGATTTAGCCTCACTCGTATGCTGGTCTCTGAATGTAACATACTTATCAACCTAATTAAGTATGTAGGGCATTTTTCTCGGGTTAATTTGTCAAATAATATTGATCTAACCACTGAGTCAAACGCCGCTCTAAAGTCGACGAACACAAAAAATAATGATTGTTTCAGGAGGTTATGATGCTGTATTAAAGCTGTTATTGATAACAGATTTATAGATGTTCCCATGCCACGTATAAACCCTGTTTGATGCGGATCTTGCTTGTCACAAATTTTTACCCAATTGTTAAAGTCCCGTAAAATAAACCTGCAAAAAATTTTCCCAGGTATATCCAAGAGTGCGATCGGTCTGTAGTTCGCCGGTTTAGACCTGTCACCTTTTTTGAAAATGGGCACTACCACAGAGGATTTCCAAGACTTTGGGATACTGTTAGATTGTAGGGCATAAGTAAAGATATTGTATAGGATCAGAGCCCATTGTTCCGGATACTGCTTCATCATGTAGTTAGTTAACCCATCAGGTCCTGGAGCCCTTGAGTTGGATGCTCTAAGGATAAATCCTAATATATCTTCTCTAGATATTTGTAATAATTCCACGCTATTACATGGTATCACGGGGCTGTTTTGTCTGACTTCAGGGTCAGCGTAAAGTTCTGTGTAGTAGTTGATCCATAGTGTTTCAGTTACACCGTTTATCTGAACCGGGCCCTGTTCCAAATGGTTAGCAGCATTAAGCAACGCCCAAATTTGGGCTGTATTTTTTGACATAATCACCTTAAGCATTTCTTCACCATCAGACTGGTAAAGGATACATCGACGAGTACGAATCCAAGCCGTGTATACACGTTGAAGTGAACGAATGACCTCGAACCTGATGTTCACCGGCAGTGATAATGCCATTCTCTTTTCTCGTCTCAGTAAGGTTTTACGTTTCCGAACCTGATCGTCAGCACTGTGTCTAGGTGCAAAGTACACATGAGTTCGTGTTGAAGAGTGCAGTTTGAACATTTGGAGTGTGACGTTGTATGGTTCTTCTACCCCGCTGTTCCCCATCTGTTTACCCAGCAACTCCTCATTCAACTCATTCAAGGTAGATTTATTCCACCTAAACCTTATTCTTGAATTATTTATTATCAAATTGGTGGCATACCGCTCTTTTTCTAGATTGTAAGGTTCTTTGTAGCAGTTCCATTTCAAGGTTAGCATATGATGATCGCTCACAGTCTGTGTTAACACTTTAAATGAAGCAATGTTTTGAAACATTGCTTTGTCCGTATAAATATAATCAATTGTGGAGCTACTAAGTCCTCTACGCCACGTCTCACTAGCAGGTGTATCACCAGGTATCGCACCATTAAGCATCAGCATATTACGCTCACACATCAAATCCGCCCATATTTCATTTATGCGGCGTTTTTGTGACTTTTTGTCTGTCAGACATTGCATATTCAGATCTCCCACAAGAATGACATTTGTTATTTCAGAAGTCATAAGAATCAAGTTAAAGAAATTCTCCAGTTCTTTGATGAAGATTTTATCCGAGATACCCATTGGGTTACGATAGATGTTAATTAGAGCCAAACATCCTCCGGGGTAGAGAATTTTAACTAATTGCATAAATATATTCGGGGTTGCCCAAGGCCTAATTGACAGGCCCCTCCCCATTTTAATAGCAATTAGTAACCCAGAGGATGGACGTCCTTTCTTATTTGATCTGGCTGCCAAAAATGCTATTTCATGATTGTTCCATACCGGGCAATCCACCAGCCACGTCTCTTGTAGGGCTATTATATCATAGTTATTAAGATCGTTGCTATCTTTTGCAGAGAGATGGCCATGACCACAGGTATTCCAACTTACCAGGGTCAATATGTCATCTCGCCGCTCCTTGTATTATGATCTTTTATTACTCGGTCTATAATCATTTTTCCCCAGGTCTCCTACCATCTCATTTTGATCCAGTAAGTTTTGTTTGCGATATATATTTAGGGATCTACCAGCCATATTATCATTTGGGTCCTGTAGTTGTTAATAGTTCATGTTAGTCGATAAGATTGTAGGATCAACTGCTAGCAAAAAACCCATTGTGAACAGTTCCATCCTAGCTTGCCATATAATATTTCTGACAAGGTTGGATGAAATCCACAATCGGACAACGTCAAGCTTCTCCTCATTTAAAAATTCAACTTGTTGAATATCAGTTGAAGAGATATCTCTTAACTCTTCAATGTCTTCAAATATCATCAACACACTTGTTCTGTTTAAGTCATAGGATATATGGGGAGCGGGGCGGCATTTCAGGATAAATCTGTGATATAATTTCGGGTGTAGGGCATGTTTTAATTTCTTTCCTGTTCCCCCACTTAGCCGTTCCATTTCAAGTCGTTGGTTTGGTTCCGAGTTTCTCTCAATATTTTGTATTGTATCAGATGAATACACTGTAGTTTTACTATTGAATGACACTTTGCGGCCCTCCACTACAGGGTTTATCACAGGGGTCTGATCTTGTTTCCGTCTTAGATACTCATCAACCGAGTTCTGTATGGTCTCTCTAATATCTTTTAGTATATCCGGTGAAGGTTCTCTCACTGGAGGAGGGTTCGCACTTATAGTTTTTGTTATAACATCATTCTTTGTGTGGTTTATCACTATAGTACTAGCCAGTGGGATACAAGATGTTTCATGGTTTGTAGTATTACCAGCAGCTTGTTGCAGCCGCAATTGATCCTCGGAACCTTTTTTTGCAAGCAGAGCCACTAGATCATCTAGTGGAACATAGTCGTTATGGGATACAGCATTCGCAGATTGGCTAGCTACCGGTTCTCTAGCCTGTCTTAAATTAGTATGATTCACTTTTAGTCCACCTCCCCCCACCTCTTTACTTTTCGAAGTAATTTGTAAACGTTTCAGGAATTGATTAGTAGCGGCCTTTAAAGGTCGCAAGGCCTGCTTCTGGTTTTTAGTTTTCTTTTTAGTTATAGTGTTAGCTTTGGATCTTACATTGGTTCTTGAGTCAAACATATTATACACACCAAAGTCATACCCTCGGTTATCTACAGCAGTTTTATCTGCATTCACCTTAACAGAGGTACAACCTTCCACAGTCACTATCCCGCTACTAGAAGGGCTACAATGCACTTCATCGTCACTGGATGTGACAGGGCATATAATAGACTCAAAAATAGGTAAAGTTGGTACCACATTCTCCACCTCATGCTTCCCCTTTACATCGGATGACATTTGTGCACAGTTTTTATTTTTAATATCTTTCATTGACTTTGGTGACTTATTATCATCTAAGTCAATGTACCTAGATATTTTGTCTAGGTTCTGGGTGATCAATTCAATCTGCACAGCTTGTTGACTTATCTTTGCATCCAAGGTCTCAAACAATTTAAAAAGGGACATAATCGAGATATTTATGGCATTCAGCGTTATTTCCACCAGTGAGCCGTGTACAGTTTGTCCACCATTACCATCTGTGATTCCCATACTCGGAACAATCTTTTTATGTGGTGCACGTGGTGTAGGATAGACAAAGGAAGATGTCAAATCTCTAGGGCATTGTGTGTGGTGATCAAAAAGGCTTGGGGATCCATATAAACTACCATCATTGCCCTTGGTTCTGTCGTTGAGAATTGGGGATTCCAACAAAGCAGGGTCATCTACCACAATCTCATTAATAGAGTCGTCCAAATTAGATTTATTTATAGCAGTTATATTTTCCATCTCCTCCTGCATATCTTTATTCTCACCCTCATTAGTGTCTTCCTTATTGGTATCATTTAGTTTGTTTCTACATGCAACTACCGAATTTTGTGTGGTTAAATCGATTAAAGGGCACTCCTCAGTTCTCTCGAGATCGCGTTGAGTAGAGCATATCTCATTTACAATAATAGTGTCCGAAATCGACACATTTGAATTCACAGAACCCACATGCGGTGCAATTATCCCTCCACCCATATTTACCGGGCTCAAAGTTTGTTTTTCAACGCACGTGGGAAAGGTTAAATCTGGGTCACCCCTTAGCGTACAAAATCCTCGTATATCACTAGTAGGGTTCTTACTCACGGGAGTCACAGCAGTTGCACCTCCTAATTTTTTTTTAAGAATAGTAACGGGGGAGGCTTTAGGGGTCACAGGCTTAAGATTCACAGAGGCTCTTGTAATCACAATATTAGCTGGCATCCCAGATGACAGCGTGTATGTTATACCTTTCATTCGGCACGTTTAACAACCAAGTGATTATATATGCAACAAAATGGATGAAAGATAAATAAGTCTTACTCCACAGACCCCAATCCGCTATCAGCAACCTTTCCAGGGTATGTGCGCCACCAGCGCTAAACAGTCGTTAAACAGTCAGCGCCCTTCACCCCTCACGGGCTTAACGCCGCAAGGGTGGCTCGAGCGAGTTCTTATCCTCGAGTAAGGTCACGTGATTGGTCACGTGCAGCCAATCGGTCCCGCCTCCTCCAGGAAGCAGGGCGCTGGAAACAAAAGAGCTTTCCCAGCAAGAGCAGCGCTCGCAGTGCTGTGGAAAAGCAAGAAGCAGGTAAGTGTCCCAATGTGCAAACACTCCTTGGTTTATAATTCAGGACACACCGCAAGGTCGGCTCGAGCGAGTTCTTATCCTCGAGTAAGGTCACGTGATTGGTCACGTGCAGCCAATCGGTCCCGCCTCCTCCAGGAAGCAGGGCGCTGGAAACAAAAGAGCTTTCCCAGCAAGAGCAGCGCTCGCAGTGCTGTGGAAAAGCAAGAAGCAGGTAAGCGTCCCAATGTGCAAAAACTCCTTGGTTTATAATTCAGGACACACCGCAAGGTCGGCTCGAGCGAGTTCTTATCCTCGAGTAAGGTCACGTGATTGGTCACGTGCAGCCAATCGGTCCCGCCTCCTCCAGGAAGCAGGGCGCTGGAAACAAAAGAGCTTTCCCAGCAAGAGCAGCGCTCGCAGTGCTGTGGAAAAGCAAGAAGCAGGTAAGCGTCCCAATGTGCAAACACTCCTTGGTTTATAATTCAGGACACACCGCAAGGTCGGCTCGAGCGAGTTCTTATCCTCGAGTAAGGTCACGTGATTGGTCACGTGCAGCCAATCGGTCCCGCCTCCTCCAGGAAGCAGGGCGCTGGAAACAAAAGAGCTTTCCCAGCAAGAGCAGCGCTCGCAGTGCTGTGGAAAAGCAAGAAGCAGGTAAGCGTCCCAATGTGCAAACACTCCTTGGTTTATAATTCAGGACACACCGCAAGGTCGGCTCGAGCGAGTTCTTATCCTCGAGTAAGGTCACGTGATTGGTCACGTGCAGCCAATCGGTCCCGCCTCCTCCAGGAAGCAGGGCGCTGGAAACAAAAGAGCTTTCCCAGCAAGAGCAGCGCTCGCAGTGCTGTGGAAAAGCAAGAAGCAGGTAAGCGTCCCAATGTGCAAACACTCCTTGGTTTATAATTCAGGACACACCGCAAGGTCGGCTCGAGCGAGTTCTTATCCTCGAGTAAGGTCACGTGATTGGTCACGTGCAGCCAATCGGTCCCGCCTCCTCCAGGAAGCAGGGCGCTGGAAACAAAAGAGCTTTCCCAGCAAGAGCAGCGCTCGCAGTGCTGTGGAAAAGCAAGAAGCAGGTAAGCGTCCCAATGTGCAAACACTCCTTGGTTTATAATTCAGGACACGGTGATAGTATTCACTTATTCTAGGTTTTGGTGAACTATTTGTGTTAGCTTGCAGATATTAGGCTGTTTTGAAGTGTAGCTATTGGGCACACTTCTATTTCAACTTTCCAGAGAGTCAATTGGACACACTTCTCTAATCAACTTTCGCAGAGGATGTTGGGCACAGTTCTAAATGCAACTCTTCAGTGAGGCTATTGGGCACACTTCTAAATTCACTTTTCCAGAGAGGCTATTGGCACACTTCTAAATGCCACTTTCCACAGTGAGGCTATTGGACACACTTCTAAATTCACTTTTCCAGAGTGGCTATTGGGCACACTTCTAAATTCACTTTTCCAGAGTGGTTATTGGGCACACTTCTAAATTCACTTTTCCAGACTGGCTATTGGGCACACTTCTAAATTCACTTTTCCAGAGGGGCTATTGGGCACACTTCTAAATTCACTTTTCCAGAGGGGCTATTGGGCACACTTCTTAAATGCAGCTTTCACAGGGGCTATTGGGTACACTTATAAATGCGATTTTCACAGAGCGTCTATTGGGCACACTTCTAAATTCACTTTCCAGAGAGGCTATTGGGCACACTTTTAAATGCGACTTTCACAGAGGCTATAGGACACACTTCTATTATCAACTTTCACAGAGGATATTGGCACACCTCTAAATGTAATTTTCACAGAGCGTCTATTGGGCACACTTCTAAATTCACTTTTCGGAGAGGCTATTGGGCACACTTCTAAATTCACTTTTCCAGAGACATTATTGGGCACCCTTCTAAATTCACTTTTCCAGAGAGGCCATTGGCACACTTCTAAATGTAGCTTTCACAGAGGCTATTGGGTACACTTATAAATGCAATTTTCACAGAACGTCTATTGGGCACACTTCTAATTCAACTTTCCAGAGAGTCAATTGGACACACTTCTCTAATCAACTTTCGCAGAGGATATTGGGTACCCTTCTAATTGCAACTCTCCAGTGAGGATATTGGGCACAGTTCTAAATTCACTTTTCCAGCAAGGCTATTGGCACACTTCTAAATGCAACTTTCCACAGTGAGGCTATTGGACACACTTCTAAATGCAACTTTCCACAGTGAGGCTATTGGGCACACTTCTAAATGCAACTTTCCACAGTAAGGTTATGGGCACACTTCTAAATCCAACTTTCCACAGTGAGGCTATTGGGCACACTTCTAAATGCAACTTTCCACAGTGAGGCTATTGGACACATTTCTAAATGCAACTTTCCACAGTGAGGCTATTGGCACACTTCTAAATGTAACTTTTACAGCAAGGCTATTGGGCACACTTCTAAATGCAACTTTCCACAGTGAGGCTATTGGACACACTTCTAAATGTAACTTTCACAACGAGGCTATTGGACACACTTCTAAATGTAACTTTCACAGCGAGGCTATTGGGCACACTTCTAAATGCGATTTTCCACAGTGATGCTATTGGACACACTTCTAAATGCAACTTTCCACAGTGAGGCTATTGGGCACACTTTGTAAGAGGATTCAATTCAACACTACAGCTAAGTCAATGCCTAGTCTGGGATACTGAATGGAAACCCTTATTGATATATCTTTATGTCCAGTTCATGAGTTCTGGATGACTACCCCTCTATAACACCCCTCTCTTAGAATCCCCCTGACTCCACTGAGCCAAGAAGTAGTTCTGTTTTGCAAGTTTAAAAGGTTTATTTGAGAATTTAAACAATATATATATATATATATATATATATATATATATATATATATATCTATCACACTTTATAATAAATTAATATCTGATAGTACACTTAGACATATGATGTTGATCAACAATGGGTAATTGGGCACTAGCACACTTCTTTACAATCAATGAGGAGTTAGTATAGGATGGATAAAGTAGCAAAACTACTTTTATGATTTCAAGGGAAAAGCAATGAGGAATAAAATGCAGTACAGAAATACTTGATGTGATTTTAGCAAAAGATAAAATAATCACTTTTTCTCTGGCAATTCACCCCCCTCCCCTATGCAATGTAAGAAATGGAAGGAGATGGAAGTAACACACATAGTTCTTAGGAATGCAATCAAATATAATTCAGTTCACCCTAGCAGCAAGCTTAGACCACAGATAGAAGTTTGAAACACAGGCCCAAAATGCTTTTAAAAGGTGATGGCATTGAAGTGAGAAATATGCTGAAAATGGTTTTAATTCCCTTTAGGAGGTTCAGGGGGAGTGGTAGCTACTTGGGATAAGTTCAGGCTCACTTTAGCAATGATTCAGAGATGGTGATTAAGAGGCAAACAAATTTTTAGCAAGGAAAGAAATGACTGCTGATGGTTACACGTGGCTGGATTTTTAACCAAATCGCAAATCGCGGTAAAATTCGCGAGTGCGTGAATCGTGATTACGGCATAAGTATAAAGAGTAGCAAGTCGGCTCTAGGCTGAGATTCTAAGCTTTCAGAGGAAAGTTAAACCAAGTGCCTAGCCCAAACGGTTCCAGAGATACGGACGATTAAATAAAGGTAGTTTTTCGGATTTAAAGTAAACTCAAAATGACAGGTGACAGCTTGCAGCTTCAGAATTGACAAGTGACAGTGGTGCAGCTTTACAAAATGACGCTGTGACAACTTCTAGGAGGCAGTTCTGGTTAGATTAAAATAGTTTGGACTAGATTATTTTAAACTAAGAGCTTATTTCTGTCACAATCTGACCTAAGTACTCACAATATATTTTGGAAGGACTGGACCTCGTCACGGATCTGATCAATCAGGCTAGCGGCACTTCACAGCGATCTGGTCTCTGGGTCTGCGGTTCTGCACGGTCTGGTCTGGTCTGGCACTGGTCTGGTCTGTCCGGATACAGCGGTCTCTGCACGGCTCCTGGATCTCTGCACTGGTCCTGGCAAAAGTTCTTGGCAAGGGATTCAAGCAGCTCGCCCGGCTGTGAGTAGCTTGCAATGATTTGAGGCCTGCTGCAGAGAACTCAGCTTGTGGTTTTAGGCCTCTGATTTGGGTTCTAAAGTATAAGTCCTAGGTTCTGGAGTATGTAGCTGGAGTCAGTCTGGAACTGGTATCTTCTGGATGTTGTGTGGTCCGGCAAAACGCTCTGCAGCAACTGGATTTGAATCTCTCTACTTGTCCCAGCAGTCTCTTTTTTATGTGTTTTGAAAATGGGTGTGTGCCTGGGCCTAGCTAAGCCTGCCCCTCTCTACTTGTCATTGGCCCAATTCTCCCCTCTCCCATGATTGGGGGAAGGAAATGTGAGTCAGAGTGATACTGTAGGTTTTATGGGTCAGAGGATCCTCCCCTGGTCAGTTTGCCCACAAATCTATATTTGATTCAAATACATCCTTCCCAGATATACAATTTGTTGAAATTACATGTGCACATTATATATTCCTTATGGTCCATGCTTGTCCGCCTCTGATCTTCCTGGGAGCTTGCATTCAGAAATGGCAACATTTTGCGCTTTTTAACTGGTTTTGCAATATCGGACACTTACCCAAAATTACACACATGTGCGCAAGGAGTATGGACATTAATTGATGAAGTGTCAGATTTTTAACATGCAGACATTTGGAGTGACAACCTCTTTTCCGCTCGTAACCCCCCAGATCATACCACCAGGTCCTAAAACCTCTTAAAATGTGGGCAGACAAATCACAAGAATTATGGTATCATTTAGATCATTTTGACAAGTCCGCACCATGAGTTATACATCTTTCTTAAAATCATATTCTGGCCAACAGGGGTGTGTCTTCCCAGGTCACATGGTGGAGAAACCAGTCTATCCACTTTCTTTAAGCTCAGCCTGTCCTCAGAGGGGGCTGCCCCTCCCCGTTTCTGCCAAGAGGAAGCCACTTTTACGACGCCCCCAATATAACATTTGCCTGAGTCCAGGACAGGCCTTTGTTCAACTCCCTGTAGCTGCTCCACCCCTAATCTAATCAGAGAGGTGACAACTCCTTTTGGCAAGGGGAAGAGTGGCTGAGAAGGTTTTAACTCCTGTGGGGGTAGATGTCAGGCAGAATTGGAATCTCTTTAAGCCAGTTTTTAGCTACATGTCATTTTTTTGTTCCCAGTTTAAATCACTTACGATTTTTACATACACATTAAATAATTACTTCCTTCAAGTCATTTCATAATATAGTTTTACATTGTATCCACCTCTTAGCAAGTCTTTCCTTGGTCGGGTTTTGTTTCATTTGTTCAGTTTTACACAAAAGTCTGGTGGTTTTAAAACGCCGGCTTTCTGATAGTGGTGAGTACTGGTAATGCAACCATTTTTGGGATTTAAGAAAATGGATTCCCCACAGTTCTGGGTTGCTTTTGGCAATCAGCATTGCCATTCCCAATGGTTTCAGGCTACTGTGTGGGTAGCCCAATGGTGGTTTTAGGCAGTGCCCTCCTGTGCTCACAACATAGGCAAAAATGGGTGGCAGCCTATTCTTCATGCATTTCCCTGTGCATTTTCTGGGAAGTTCTGGCCATCATGATGTTTTCTATGCCAGTACTGCACAGTTTTCCTATTCTGGCGTACATGTGGGCTTTTTGGCCATCTTGGATTTTCTAAGCCCACAGCACCAAATGTTGCAGCATGATAGCTCAAACGTGGGTCAGGACACCCAACAAAGCCCCCCCACGCGACTGCACTTTGAATTTGAGTCGATGGGGAGTCGGGTGCACAGAAGGTTTTGACCCACGCACTGGTATGTCCGCATAATCTTCTTCCAATTCTGCAAATGGCACAGTTCAGCATCTTTTCCTCCATCCGGTACTAATCGATCGGTTCTCCTCGCCGGTCCTGATGGGAATATTGGGCGGTACCCCGGGCCCCTTGGGTCTCTGCTCCCGGTCTCCGGATCGTCCTCCTTGGCCAGTCTTCAGGTTTTCTTTCTTCTAGGACGACAAAGGAAAAGCGGCAATACCTATTCATGGACATTTCTCCCCCACAATTGATATAGTGGGGTGGCATATATTTTTTTTTTTTTATTTTTTAATTTGGTTGATAAATCAACCTTTCAAATATAACAATATAACGATTATTTAAGAACAATTGAGAACAATTTGCAATGCACAATATACATAGTACAATTAAAATTGCAAATAAAACCTTTTTTCCCTAGCTTTTGAGCAGTGCATATTTCAATATTCGTAACAATTCACGGGGTTCTGTATTCAAGTCTCATTTAAGTAGGTTTATAATAAATTTCAGTTTCTCCCAACAACACTATATCCAAAAATTGTACAATTGCAATTCTAAGTCCCAGCTTATTGCTTGAAAAGATTCTGTGCCAGATTTCATCAACAGTCATCGGTACATATGTTCGCAGTTGCTTACTGAAAAGTTTCTTTCTTGTCACATCTAAAGCTGGGCAAACTACTATTAAGTGTTTCAATGTCTCACGACACATTTTGTCATGCCAGAAACGACAATGATTTAAATCATCAGTGACCAAGCCCCTCCTGGCCATGATTTCCATTGTCGGATATAGGTTAAACCTGAAACGCAGATATTGTTGCCTTATATAAGGTGATGGAAATTTCAGTAAGTAATCAGACATTACCCGGAATCTTTTATGACCAAATAGCTGAGTGTCAAAGTCCTTGTAAGTGCAACATTTGTCCCTGGTGCATATCCAATCTTTTTGATACAATTTTAGTTTAGCTCGGTTTGGGTTTGTCAAAAGGACAAGTAAAGGTATAGAAGCATCAGATAGAGCATTCAATACGCAATTTCTCCAAGTGCGTGGAAAAAGATGGTTAGAATTCACAAGGTAGTATGCAACAGGACTCAAGATATTACGATGTTCAAGACCTAAGAGACATTTGCGTAGGAATGAACACATTTTCCATGTTAATTGTACATGAAGTGTAATCAAACCAAGTTCATACCTTATGAGTGGCAATGGGGTAGGAAGTTTTAGCAATGCTTTCCAAAATTTAGACTCGAGCATGTCCCATACTGATGAGCTATGTATTAGTTTAGTTTCAGCACCATACAATATTATAGGAACCACTTTTTCTTGGTAGAATGACATAACATGATGAATAGAGAATTTACCGAATTTGGACATTACGATAGTTGCCTGTGATTTTAATGTTTGAAGCTTGTATGACAAAGAGTCTATATATGATTTTTCTGAGATTTTGTTATAAATTGAAATGCCCAAGTACTTATATTCAGAAACATTCTGCAATTCAAAGTTTTGCAAATGCCACTTAAATGTTCTTTTACCGGCTGCTTTTGCATTTGTCAAACAGGTCACTACTTGTGTTTTTTCCAAATTAATGGTAAGATTGTTGTTTAAAGAATAGGTGGATAGGGTATCAAGTAGATTTTGCAAGCCTCGTGGAGTTGTTGATAAAAGAACTAAATCATCTGCATATAGCATCCATGGGATGAGTTGTTGTCCCAGTTTTGGTGCATCAGTTAGTATGACAGAAAAGGACTCACCAAGATCTAAAATAAACTGGTTGAAAAGAAACGAGGCCAGGATGCAACCCTGCTTAAGGCCTCGAGCTGTGTGAATAGGCACAGATAGCAACCCTTGTGTTGTCAATCTAACTTGTAGAGTGGTGTTAGTATGAAGAAGTTTAATTATTGCAAGAAGTGATGGTGGACATTCATATCGCAGTAGTTTTTTATACAAAAGATTGCGGTCAATAGAGTCGAATGCAACCCGAAAGTCTATGAATGCCAGATATAAGGGTTGGTTCAGTGTAAAGCAGTGCGATCTTATCATGTTCAAGGCGACTATGTTTGGGGTAGTGCCCAAACCAGAAACAAACCCTGCCTGGAAAGGATCCCTTCTTTGGTGATTAGTGGCCCAGGCATTAAGGTCTCTAAGTACGATGCGGTTGAAAATTTTGCTGGGTGCATCCAGCAGTGCTATGGGCCTATAACTAGAGGGATGAGTTCTGTCACCTTTCTTGAATACTGGTAAGATTATGCAGTGGGTCCAGGTTTCTGACATTGTTTGAGTCTGAATAATGTTGTTGAACATGTTCCACAAAATGTCAGTCCAAATATCTGGGTGTTGTTTCAAAGCAAAGTTGGACAAGCCATCGGGTCCTGGAGCCCTAGAGGTGGTAGCTTTCTTTATGAAGTATGAGATGTCCTCTTTATCAAACTTCAAAACGAATGTATTTGTTTCCACAGAAGCTAAATCATTAGATGAAATTTGTGGGAGCTCGTACAATTGCGTGAAATGTGTAACCCAAGCTTGATGTGGGACATTATTACATTGTAATGCAATTTGGTGTCCTGTTGAACTCTGATTAATAGTTGCCCATATTTGGGCAGTGTTTTTCCCAGCAAGATTCCTTAGCATACAAGCACTATCATTTTGATATAGAGTGGCTTTCATGCTTCGCATCCAATTCCTATGTTTAGTTTTTAACTTTAGCAATAAGCCATTCTTTTGTTCTGATGCTGATTTAAGAATCTGCCTTTTGCAGGATCTGTATAACTGGTTTGCAGATTGAAATTCTTTGTTGAACACATGCAAATGTACTGATTTTGGCTTTGCCTCATGTGATACTTTGCGTTGAAACAATTGCATCAAGTTGTGATAGTCAACATGTTTTGTTTTCACCCCACTGGATTCGAGTAATTCCATTGCATAAAATTGATTAAACCGTTGTAAGGACGTTGCAGACCATCTTATTCTATTGCAGCCTGGGTTGATGGAAAGAAGGCCAGCTGCGCATTGCGAATTTGGACTTTCCACGGTGTCTGATATAGTCCAATTAACAAATAGAATATTGTGATCGCTTAAGTTAGTGTCTATGACTTTAAATTTAGTCACATTATTAACTAGGTTCTTATTGACATATATGTAATCAATTACTGCCGTGGATGTACCTCTATGCCATGTGGGGTGAGGGGGAATGTCATCAGCAAAAGTACCATTTAACATTTGCAGACTTCGAGAATCAACAAAGTGCAACCATAGAGCCGATCTAGATTTGTCATAGAAAGGTTCTAAACAATGTAAATTAAGGTCACCAGCCAGAATGACATGCGGCACCGGTTTATCAACACAGATTAAATCCAATCAATGATTTAAATCCTTCATGAAAGCATGATCGGATATTCCTATCGGGTTCCAGTACATGTTAATTAGAACATAGCTGGAACCACCAGCTTTGAGCTTCACGGCTTGTAGAAAACGGCTGGGCGAGAGCCAATGTTCAGATGAAAATGAGGGAAGTTGTTTAATGGCGATAAGCAGGACTGAGGTTGGTCTTCCCAATTTTTTCTTAAGAGCGGGATTAAGATATAGATCGTAATTATTCCAGATTGGGAGATCCACAAGCCATGTTTCCTGCATCATAATTATGTCGGCATTCGCAATGGCCAAATCGGGATTGTTAATGAGATGACGATGTCCTCTCGTATTCCAACTGGCTAAGGTGACCAATAATGTTTTTGATTTGGGATGGCATAGTTAGTGCATGTGAGACTCTCTATTACATGTACAGGGCGATTTGGTTGAGTCCTTTATATTTGATTCAGAGTTTTTTGTTGTGCCACACTTAATCTCAGCTATAGCTGATTTTGGTACAACTTCTGGTAAAGGTATGATCGATGAGTTTACTTCAATGATAAAACCTAAATCATAAAGTTGTCTTTTGGCAAGCCAGATTGTATTTAAGACAGCCCGTGAATTGATCCATAGTTTCACTGAAGAGAGTGAATCCTCATTATCAAATTCCACTAGCTGTAAATCAACCGAATTAATATCTTCTAGTGCAGGGATTTCTGCGAAGATTGTTAGTATTGACCTGCGGTTCAGATCATATTGAACACTCGGAGAAGGCCTGCAAGCTATGGTTAAAGAGTACAAGGCGGGTCTTTTAATGTTTGATTGCAATTGTTTTTTCGCAATGTTTGGATGAGGTGCGGCATCAACAAGAGGTGGGGCTACCTGATTCGAGACTTCATTGGCTTTCTGCAGCGCCAATTGAAGTATTTGAAGAAGTTGGGGTGGTAGAGTGACCGTACCACCTTCATGTCCAGTCCTCGCATCCAGTTCCTCAACAGTTTTTGGTAGACAGGGAACGTGAGATGGTAGACTGTTCTGGAGGTGTGGAGTGGAGGATGGACTCCAAGTTGTTTGTTTTTTCTGTTGTTGGGTTAAACAAGAGCAATGAGCATGACAAAAGTCGGCCCGTAAAGGTAACGTTGGGGTCGAAATAGGCACATTAGTGCCAATAGCAATAGATGGAGAATTATATTCAGTGTTTGCATGCTTTAAGGGAATGCTAGCTGCTAAAGATGATTTTGTCGGAATTGCATGAGGGAGCGCTGTTTTTTTAATGTCTGTTGTACCTTTAGATTTACAACAATTTAGAGCTTTCTGGAACGGCTGTTTACTCATATATTCATCAACAGCATGTCTAATTTCCTGCCTTCTGAGATCAAGTGCCCCTTGTGTAAGTTCATCAGACTGGTTTACAGGACCTGTCTTGCCAACTAAGGGGACAGTTGTGATCTGTGAGCTTTCAGCTCCATGCATGTCGGCCGCCACCGCTAACAGATCATTAAGAGGAGCGTAAGATTTAACCTTTTTTGGTGGCCTAACTCCCGCACTATCTTTCCGAACTTGTGCTTGCTGTTGATATTTTTTTGCAATGGCAGTAGAAGCTAACATTTTTCCTTTCTGTGTATTTGTAACTGCTTTTATGAACTGTTTAGTTTTTGAGGTACCATTATTCTTTTGAGATGGCATGTTTTTTGTTTTCTTCACATCCAAAAATCTGACAGGCTTCTGTTTATCAGACCGCTTTGATTCAAAAAGTGTGTATACTGGTGTCTGGACTGGCAGCTCTGAACTGGTCGGGGGATTAACCTGCAGCACCTCAACAATGCTATGAGGAGTCACAGATTGTCTGTCCAGACTTGTATCCATCGGATTAACCATGTCTGCAAGGGGCTGTGTGCATGTGAACGGGGCTCCCATATCAGCCATTTGATGATTATCTTGAATAGGTTCTGAAAAGTGCGGGAGCATGGGACGCTTGTTCTGCAGAGCTACCGGAAGAGTGGTAGAAAGACCAGTGGCAAGAATGGGCCAGCAAACAGTTTGTGTGGCCGCATTAACATTGTTTGATTTACATTTGGCACCACTCGAAACAACCTGTTGTTTTAACGTCGTCGTTTGCATAAAGGCGGATTGCCACGCTAACACTTTTTCGATTTGCAAATTCTGTTTTGACAATTTCGAATCAAGGGTCTCAAACAGTTTGGCTATAGATTGGATGGCCAAATTTACGGAGTTTAAAGTAATTCCTAGTAAATTGGGCCTTAGTATGGCATCATCCTTTTTGGGGGTATTAGAGCCAATAGTACGCGGATTACGTGGGGTTGGAGCCATGTATGAAATTTCAGAGGCAGAACGTGAATGAGTATTGTTTGTGAATAAGTCAGGTGAGGCAGAAAGATTTTGTATAGATGAATGGGATAGATGAGAAGGAGTGACATTCTCTTGTGGTCGGGCTGCCAGATCACTGATTGTGTCATGTATATCTGCAATGGTTTCTTGGGCAGGAGCTGTGAATATGTTGCCCAATATGACACTGTCAGTGAGTGACCTATCAGTATTAGCAATTATTGCGGCAGGGGCAATATTTCCATTTGTGTTGGCAGACCCATTTGTTATATGAACAAAAATGGTACCAGGAGAACAAGAGAGACTGAAGAAGGTGGGCAGACAGATATGAAGCTCAAATCGGTATATTCATTTTATTAAGATTTGTCTAAAAAAACACATAGACGCATATTAATTTAATTCATTCTAAAAAGCATTGTACTAATCATACATTCATACATTCACTCTCTAATGCAATATTTAAATAATATATTGACATGCTAAGAAATTACAAAAGCTGATCATTTCATTAAACCACTTCTTTTCCATTGTGCTGTAAATCATTCACAATGTTATTAATCACAGTTCATTCCCAATATAATATCGACTATTGGTGCCTAAGACTATTGGTGCCTAACAATATCAATCTTCTTTACAATAAAAGGCTTCCCAGTTGGTTAATAGTTTCGACTCGACAAGTTATGTGTGTCTTCATCAGGATTGGATGAACAATAGCAACGTTCTGCGAACCTCATTAGGTTCGCCTAATAGCTTGTGTCCCAGTAGCTTCTGGTGTAAGTCCAGTAAGGCTGGGTTTTCACAAAAAACAAGATCTAAACTGATCCGTTCCAAACACAGATCAGAAACTGGAGACTAGGTTACTTCTTGCTCCAGCCGAACGGGAAGAAAAATAACTCTTCTCAAGTTTTCAAAAAACCGTCTAGGAAACAAATTAAATCCTCTTAAAACTAGCGAAATGCGGCTCAGGCACGTATACTATTGCGGGCAAATCCGCCATCTCCTTAATGCGAAAAGCCTCTCACATTCGTTATAGTAACGCTATCCCAATGGAGTAGCACTAGTCTCCCTTCTGTCCCGCAGCACAGTTTGTACGCTAACGGGCGTATACGCTGATGCGTGAATCTTGTTTGCAGCAGTCGGAGCCCGCAGTCTAACGCCGTGTGTCTCTGAAAGCACTTGGAGCACCAACAGAACTAATATTCACATTTGAGGGAATCGGAGGTATTGAATCTGATATGAGCAGAGGAAGGTTTCCTACCGCCCTGCTGCTAATGGGGTTTTGCATCATTTCAGATGGATTCTTGCAAAACAGACGGATATCAGCATTTCCAACTGGTTTCAGAGTCCGCTTTCGTAACATGTGAGAATTATGTGCAAGCGGGGTTGAAGTCCCTGTACAGTTTCTAGGCAAGCTTTTTAATGCATAAGCCTGTGGCCTATGCTCATTAGTGTTTCTTGTTAATGGCCCCATGTTTGGCATACCTGATTTTGGGGACATTAGCACACACTGCATGATTTGATACTTAAAAAAGCAAGTACGAAAACAGTGTTGGGGACCGAAGAGCAGCCAAAATAGCAGTACGTACTTAAAATTAAGAGGCTGCGTATGTTGCAAACCCCGAACGGAGAGTCGGTGCGCGTCACTCTCAACGCCTCAAAGCCGCCAAACAGCCCAACAGCTTAACTCCAGCCCTTCTACCTCAGGGCTTACGGCGCAAGGGCGCTCCAGGCGTGTTAATGAGCCCAGCTGGATGTCACGTGGCTCGTGCTTCACACGGGATACGGTTCGTGCTTTCCAAGGCAAAGGCGTCCTTTTCACCTTTCTGCCTTGATTGCCTTTAGTGATAATAGTACAGGCAGCTGCCGGGGAGCGGCAAGCGGTGCCGAGTTAATGCTCCCTTTGTTTTCTCAGACCGCAGCCCTCCAGCAGATGAAGGCTTTCAAGTCTCTCTACAGGATCAAATGAAGTGACAGTTCACAGCGCCGCCACAGCCCAACAGCTTAACTCCAGCCCTTCTACCTCAGGGCTTACGCCGCAAGGGCGCTCCAGGCGTGTTAATGAGCCCAGCTGGATGTCACGTGGCTCGTGCTTCACACGGGATACGGTTCGTGCTTTCCAAGGCAAGGGCGTCCTTTTCACCTTTCTGCCTTGATTGCCTTTAGTGATAATAGTACAGGCAGCTGCCGGGGAGCGGCAAGCGGCGCTGAGTTAATGCTCCCTTTGTTTTCTCAGACCGCAGCCCTCCAGCAGATGAAGGCTTTCAAGTCTCTCTACAGGATCAAATGAAGTGACAGTTCACAGCGCCGCCACAGCCCAACAGCTTAACTCCAGCCCTTCTACCTCAGGTGGCATATATATTTTAGAACTCAACAGATATGAACATGCACATTTTTTTAAATTAAGCGACAGGAACACATAAACTTGAGAAACACAGAATTTGATAGGCTATATGTAGGATATTTTAGGGTTGGAACTGAATTAATCTGGAGCGGTCCCCTCTGGTATTGCAGAGGACTCCTCCAGTTGCTGCAAAGTGTGCCTGGGATGGCAACACTTCAACTGGTTTATGTGGACCCACTTGTCTTCCCCCTCTGCCAAACCGCCTTTGGGGATGCGGATCTTGTAGGCCACAGGGGAGATCTTGTCTATAATCTCAAAGGGTCCCTTCCATGTAGGCAAAAATTTGCGCTGTCTTGCCTGGTTTCTTTGGAAGTTGTATAAATAGACCCGGTCCCCCACCTGATATTCCTTCCTGGAAGTTTTCAGGTCATAGTGGGTCTTCATACTCTCGGCTGATCTTTCTAGATTCCGCTGAGCAAAGGCAAAAGCATGTTGAAGGTGTTTCCTTAAATTCTCCACATACTCATGAGTTGTGGAGGCATTTATCAACGTTTGCTCTTGGGTTCTGTAGAGCAAATGCTGGGGAAGCACCATCTTGCGTCCAGTCATCAACTCAAATGGTGACATTTTGGTTGCAGATGAAGGGGTAGATCTGATGGCCATTAGGACCAGAGGTAATCGGATATCCCAACTTGGCCCAGAATCTGCCACAAACTTCTTTAATATGCTCACAATGGTTTGGTTGTATCTCTCCACTGCTCCAGAAGAAGCTGGCCTGTAAGCAATGTGTAGCTTCCTTTTAACCCCCAGTATCTCCCACATCTTTGTCAATACTTCACTGGTGAAGTGGCTACCCCTGTCTGACTCAATCCTTTGAGGTAGACCAAAACGGGAAAAGATGTGGTTAATCATCAGGGCAGCTGCTGTTTCTGCCTTGCAGTTTGGGGCTGGGAGACATTCCACCCACTTGGTAAACAAGCATGTAACAGTCAACATGTACTTGTTTCCTCTAGACGAGCGAATCACAGGGCCTACAAAGTCGATTTGCAAATCTGACCATGGCAGTGTCATCCCCCTATTTTGGAGAGGCGCACGGAGTGTGAGGGATGATGGCTTAAATTGTGCACACACAAGACACCCCTTCAAGTATTGGTCAAGGTCCTGCCCCATGTGTGGCCAGTATGCAACCTCTCTTAAGATTTCCAGTGTTGTGTGAAACCCCCTATGACCGGCGGTGGCCGCATCATGTGCGTGACTTAACATCAGGCTTCGGAATGAGGTAGGAACCACCCACTGATCATGGCCAGCTTGGGATTTCCTTACCAACAAACCGTCTTGGATTCGGAACATTTTTGGACATTTCATCAACACTCTTAGGTCCTCTTTCACAATGTAATCGGTATCCATCAGGGGAAAGTTCTCAGGGTCCTCAAGGTGTTGGTAAAACTTACTAATAATTGGATCCCCCTTCTGAGCTGTAATTAAATCAGCATCAGGGGTCTCCGTACTCCATTGTGCAGTTGAAAGATCATTGTGAGCATTTGTCTGGTACCTAGTGATAGCAGTGACCTGGATTTCCCCCAACAGGGATTCTATTTCGATTAGATCCCCTTGGATGGCCCCGGTTTTGGCCAGCTGATCAGCTAAGTCATTTCCAGTTTTGTCTGGTCCCTCTACTTTGGAATGACCCTTGATCTTTTTCCAGTAAATGGTCATCCAATTCGATGTGACCAGATCATCAATGTTTTGGATTAACTTCCCATGTTTCAAGGGTTTGTTATTAGCACATAACATGCCTCTGGTTTTCCAATTAACCAGGTGCTCCACGAACCCGTTCCGTACATAATCCGAATCTGTGATTATGACCAGTTCGTGGAGTTGATGCTGGACAGCAGTGAGGATGGCCTGATGCACAGCCATCAATTCTGCCACCTGACTACTTCGGGGACCAATTTTGTATCCAGCGGAGGGTTCTGGAAACTCCTTCACCCATGCATTCCCTACGCCAGCCACCAGTTCTTTCTCTCCGTCGTTGTCAACATGGTAAGAGCATCCATCCACATAGACAGTGGGCATTCCCTCACACTTGTCTTCTTCAAAGACTTTGTGTGGGGAATTAAGGTATGCCTCCGTGTTGTCCTTGATTTTTAGACTTTCGTCCTCGAGACAGTTTTCTCTGGCACAATCATGCAAGTCAGCCAGACCTTGCGCGAAGGGACTCTTCTTGTTTTGGCCATATCTGACCTCCACAGGAAAGCCTTGCATTGACAGAATCCAGGAAGTAATTCGGGAATTACTCAAATTTCCAGCCCGGATTCTGTCACTTTGGAGATATTGCAGAGGCTGGTGTGGAGTCTCCACTATGATGTGTTCCCCATGGATAAACGGGCGGTAATTCTTCAATGCCCACACCGTTGCCAGGAGTGCCTTCTCACAATCGTTGAATTTTTCCTCCACAGAGGATAAAGTTTTGCTCGCATAGGAGATTACTTTATTGACCTTGTCATGCTTTTGATATAATACTGCCGTCAAGCACGTATTAGAGAACCCCGTCTCCAGGAAGAACTCCTTGTTTCTGATATGGTAAGCTAGGCAAGGCGCTTGTGAGAGGCTTCTTTTGTTGTCTTACCGCCTCGGCTTGTTCTGGACCCCATTCCCACTTGACCCCCCCCTTCAGGAGATGAATCAGGGGTCTGGTGATCTCTGCGTAGCCCTCAATGAACTTTCTGCTGTAATTAGTCAGTCCAAGGAGGCTCCTTAGTTCCCGCAGAGTTGTGGGGTCTTTCAGTTTCTGAAGTGCTTCCACTTTCTTTTCCTGGGGACAGAGACCCTGAGGAGTAATCTCATGCCCCAAGAAATTAACACGGGTTCTACACCACTGTGCTTTCTCAAAGGAAAGTTTTGCTCCGGCGGCCCTCAACTGGGTCAGAACATAACGGATCTCCGCTATGTGTTCCTCCACAGATGAACTTTTGATGAGGACATCATCTACATAAGCCAGGTTACCCCTTGCACCCAGGTCGGGCCTGGCCTTGTGTAGGAAAATGTTGAATTCATTGCCGGAGTTGAGGTATCTGAAGGGAGTCCGGGTCCATGTGTACTGCTGGCCCCCAAAGGTAAAAGCCAGCTTGTATTGGTCCTCCCTACTGACAGGCACAGTCCAGTATCCATTGGTCAGGTCTATTGCAGTGAATACCTGTGACCCCTGGATCTGGGCCAGCCCTTGGTCAATGTAGGGCAGAGGCCATCGGGAAGTATGGACCCGTTTGTTGATCTCCCTGAGGTCGGCGCAGAGTCTCCACTGGCCGTTTGGCTTCAATATTCCCAGCACCGGATTATTGAAGGTGCTGTGTATTGGACGAATTATTCCCCGGGACTCAAGGTTCTTAATTATTTCAGTAAGGGACTCCATGGATGCGAGAGGCAAACAATATTGCTTCACAAACACTGGAGTCATTCCAGGGTCCGTGGGAATTGTTGTGGTGTGGATGTCGGTGCGACCACAGTCATATGAGTCTACCGCAAAGAGATCTTGGAAATCCAAGAAAACTTGTTTCAACTTTTGCTTTTGTTCCAGAGTCACACAGGCATCAGCTAGGTTGACTCTCTCTTCCACCATCTGCCTGAAGCCTGGAAAGACTTCTGGTTTGGCTATCTCAGCGGCCTCCTCCAGCTGGGTGGAGAAGTCCCTGGTCAGAGTGCTGATTTGGACTGGAGGCCTCAGGTGGGAAAGGCAACCCTCATGGACCTGGAAAATCACCTCATCCCTCCTGAAGTCACAAGTCACATCTTCCTTACCATAGGGGCAAGAAGTGTACACCAGGAAGTTCCCCCCCATGCCGGGTGAAAATCCTGTCTGGTGTTGTGTTGTCATCACTGTCACCGTCAAAACAGTCCTTGGGGATTGGTCCTAACAGTTCATTTCCTAGATCAATGGAAAAATGTCGGTCATCAACCGCCATTCCAATAATGGTGCCTGCGGCTAGATTAATACTCTTTAAGTCGCTGTTATCCACCTCTATTGGAATGTTGTCATGTTCTATGTTGACTAATGGTGTTGGGTTTACCCCTAACCCTTACTGTTGGAGAGAAGCATTTAGATGAATGTAAGCATCACGGTTTTGCAATTTTTGTCCTCTTTTAACTTTCACTTCCAGGGAGAATTGTCGGGTCCTTTCTGGGATGGTGACTTCCTCTTTGATCTGAATTTCAACTGCATAAGGTAGCAATTGAGCTGACCTAAATGCTTTTTCTGGATCATCAAAGCCCATGGGATTATCCGCTAATCGGGACCAAGCTTTGAAGTTTATTAGGTCCAAACTAATGGCAAAGCGATTAAGCATGTCACTGCCTAAGTAAAAGGCGGCAGTGACGTCTCGCACGACCCAACAATTATGGACTATGCTCTTGTTGCCAATGGAGATTTTGAGCATACACCTGCTTGGCAGGAGATGTTTGGAATTGGGTGCTTCCAGGTCCATTTCCCATTTGTCTATCAGTTTGAATGTGGGAATGGCTGGATCTTTTGGGAGTTGGCGGAACATGACTTCGCTGATGAAGCTCTTACCGTTGTTCACACACACTCGAGCGAGAACAGAGTCCTTCCCATCATTTAACTGAACAGGGATGAACAACTGCTCTCCAATTTGCTGAATATCAGCCAGGCTCTGAGCTGATTTCACATCTTTCTGGACTATAGGAGTGGGAGTTTCTGATTGTTGATTGGTGAAGAATTTCAGAGTGTTTCCTTCCAGTGTGGAATACCACCTTAAACTGGAAGGAAGGTTGATTTTCAGAAATAGAGAGGACCCCCCATCACCAGTCTGTTGTCCTACTGCTATTACTGTCACGTCTGGAGTTTGGTTGTTCTGGAAGTGAAATTCTACTTGGTCAGATTTTTGTTCAACCATGTGGCAGGTGCCGTTTAAACTAACATGGTTGACACTCTGTTTTAATTTTATTGGTCGGCTAGTCTGGGTCCAGAGGACCTTGTTTACACAATCTATTAGGGGTGACAACCTTCTCAGGAGGTCGTTCCCTAGTAAACAAGGGGTGCCCTCTGGAGCCACTACTATGACCGGGTGTTTCACCTTGTGTCGCCCAATTTTAATGTCCAAGTCTGCAGTCCCCTCAACGGGAATTTCCTTCCCGTCAAAGTTCTGCAGTTGTCCAGGAAGAGAGGTGAGAGGAATTCGGTAATTCTCCCCCCTTCCTGCATTTAGTTCCTCAAAGGCCCTTTTGGACAGAAGGGTAGCTTGGGATCCAGTGTCCACCAGTGCCAAAATTGTACCCTGCCCCTGTACTTGTACCGGGGCATAGTATCTTCCCTCCTTCTCCTCAAGGGGGCACAGATAATGCACATTTTTGGAAAACTGGTGGGCTAACATTCTGGTTTTGGACATTGCTAGCGAGGAGATTTGGGCAGAATTCTGTGGAGAACCTTGGGAATATGAAAGAAAAAGTTGGCAACTGGAGATCAGAGCCATTGTGGGTTCCCCTGGTTCCGGTTCTGGGCCACCCCCCCTCCCTTTTTGGAGGCAGTCACCAGGATGGGTTTGAACGAGGGGATTTTGGTATTGTCGGTTCTGGGATGAGATGATGGGCGGCGGTAGCTCAGTCTCCACATCTCTCCAGTCTGAATTGGCATCCCTTGGGACCCATTTTTCCTTGGGAGGAGTTCCCCCATCTCTAAAGGAGAAGATCCTTTCCCCAGGATCCTCTGAGGATCCCTCTCCTTCAAATTGGAAGACCTGTACCTCCTCCACAAAGTGGGTCTGTTTGGGTCCTTTGTTTCTCCTACCCCCCCTCTGCTCCTTGGGAGGCAGGCTTTCAGGGGTAGGAGATTTTGTTTCCGGTTCCTGGTTTTCCAGGGGCTGTTTACAAGTTGGGAAGGAAGCTTCCTCCAAGGCTTTACACCCCCCTTCCCCTTGTGCCTCCTCCCTGGGAACCGGTGTGTTATCGGGGTGCTGCCCCCATCATTGTTCTGGAGCACCAGGTCCAGAGTTTGGGGCATTCTGCGGTGGCATGCTCATCTGAGGGTTCTGTTGAGCCCTCAGTATGTGACCCAGATCTCGTGCCATATTTTGGACCTGGCGCTCAAGTTGTGAAACCCGCTCAGGCTGATACGGGGCTCTATTTTCTCCCCTGGGCTGATCCCGGGAAGGGTAGCTATCCCTTCTCTGGTAGTACCCCTGGTTGGGAAGATTTTGATACCCCTCCACCCTTGGCCTCCCCTCTCCCGGATTAGGTTGTCTGGGCTCAGGGAATTGGGGAAAGAAGGATGGATGATTTTGGGGCTGGAAATTGGGTGGATACCTGGGGAAAAATTTCTCCCCAGGATTTGGAGAATTTCTGCCCTCCTGTGGGAAGTTGGTAGGGAAGTTCCCTGGGTTAGGTGCTTGGCTGGATCCCCCCCCTTGGGCTGGAGGAGTCCACACATAACCCAGGATTGGTCGGTTTCCCTTATAGCGGGGACTTACATAGTCAGGGGAGCGGGGGACCCCATTTGTGGGACTTCCTCCTCGACTCCCTGGCTGTGACTGGCCCGAGGGCCTTCTGGGCTGCGAATTATTTGGTGCAGGCAGGTTTTTAGGCCCCCCATCTCCAAATCTAAAACGGGGGCAACCTTTACCTCTGCCACCTTGGCAGCAGCAGGGGTGCTGTTGGTTTTGGGGTTTTTCGGCGCGTTAATTTTATTTTCGATAGGCTTCTGCACCTCATAGATCCGGGTAGCCTGTTCAATGACTCAGTCTAAAGATCTTTTCTCATGAAAATCTCTCACGAGCTGGGTCATTATATATTTAGGGAGAGCATGGAAAAATGTATTGACAAACTCTTTGCTGTCTGTGCGCGCCTGGTGGTCTGCGAAAAAGCACGCTTTAATTCTTGCACAAACTCTTGTGGGGCCTGATCCTCCCCACATTGCAAATTGTAGGCTGCCTTGCAAGCCTCTTGAGGATTTCTGTGAACAGAAAAATGTTTCAAGATGGCCGCCTTATAGGTGGACCATCTTAAATGATTTTGGTCCTCCAGCCCCGCAAAGAAACTGGAGTATTCTGGGGAGAATGTCCATTTGACGTACTGGATGCAGCTACTGCTGTCCTTCAAATGGAAAGTCTCCATCATTTGCTCATAGAGCTCCAAGTGTTCCCAAACGGAATACTTGGCGTTCTTATGATAAGGCTTGATGACACTCCTTATTGGCTTTATTTGCTTCAATGGGTCCTTAAGCAAGGCCCTTTTTGCCTTATTGACCTTTTTGGTTCGGGTAACCCTGGTCCATTCATCCTCTGACTCAGATAGACTGCTCCCAGAGGTTCCTGTCTGATCTTCCAGGTTTTCCCGGATTCTGTGAGCCTGGGAATGGCTGGCAGAATGTGGGGACCTGGTCTCCTGTGTCCTGCGCCGTTCAGAGGAGTCTTCAGATTCCTCGTTGCTGCCAGGATTTGATGGGTACCCCCCCACTGACCTAACTGGGCAGAAGTTTTCAGGATGCCCTTAATGGGCCTACTCTCCTGGGGTTCCCCACTAAATTGCACTGTGCTTGGGTGCCCATACCCGGATGCCCGCCCCTCCATTCCTGGGAGGTACTGGCCTATGAGCCCCATACTTCTGGTTGGATAGTAATCTGCCATCCCTGTGGCCCGGTGCTCATGTGCGCGAGGGGACATGGGGGTGGCAGAGTCCAGGGACTGAGAGATATGAAGGCCTCTTGTACTAGGGCTCCTGAGGTTATGCTCAGGAGTCTCCCTCTCCCAGCGAACCTGGTCTCTATCCGCCCCTGCTCCCTGTTGCAATGCAAGAGCCTGCGCTTTCAGTTCCTCAGTTAAGGCCTTACTGTGCTGACAGAGAGCCTCATTTTCTCTCTGTGCCTCCTGATTGGTCCTGGAGTACTGGGCCAGTCTTTGCTGCAGGAGGGTTACCTCCTGAGTCCCTTCCCTACTGGCCTGCTCCTTTCTTGCTAGAGCCTCCTCCACCCTCCTGGTGTGCTCTAACAAGTGCTGGTGTTCTTTTTGGAGGTCACCCAGTGCCTGGAGGGCCAGGTGATTTTCTTCCATTTTCCTTTTTAAATGGCAGACTTCCAGGCCTAAGGTGTCCCTTTCCTGACTAAGAGTCTGCATCTGTGCCGCCAGGTCGTCCCTTTGCCTTTGGAAGGCACCAGCTCTCTGGCGCTCCTGATCAAACTCTGCCTGGGTATCCAGGTCTTTCAGAATCAATTTATTGCTTTCTGCCTTTTCCCTATCTAGGTGGCTTTGCAGGGTGACTACCTGCTTAGCACATACCCTATTGAAATCTAATTGTTGCTCCAGCTTTTTCTGGCTCTGTAGTAGGGAGTCCAAACCTTCTTGGTACTCCTTTTGCAAGGCCAGAAATCTGGTATCCTGGTCAGCCTTTTCCTGTTGCAGGATGTCCATATCCTCTTTTATTTTAATGATATACTGCCTACTATCATTTTCTAACTCCTGGCTCCTCTGCAGCCTCTGCTCAGAAGAGACCAGGTCAGATTGGACCTTCTCTAACGCCATCTGTCGCCTTGTAACGCTCACCTGGTTCCCACGGAGGCGCGGGTCTTGGCAGGAAGGTGTCTGTAACACGAAACGTGATGTGCAGGATTCGGTTGGCTTCTGGGGTCGACCCTCTCCGCACTGTGTGTCGAACTCGAAGGGTGAGGTTTCTGCAGGTGAAATAATATGGGTATTAAAGGTCTGGGTTGCTGAATGTCCCTATCTCTCTCTCCTCCCAGCTTGTCTGTTGAACCCCCCTCCCAGGTCAACGTGCTCACCTTAGATAGGTGAATGCTGGGCTCTCCATCTGCGTCTAGTGCAGGGTGCCGTTGCCAGTTCCTTCACTGGTGAAACGTGGGCCTCTTGACTTCAGAGGATGGGTACCGTCGTTGACTGCACGACCGGTAAGTTTCTGGACACCTTGTCTTTATAGTCTTTTATGCGTGGCACTGAAGCGCCTGGAGTTGCGTAAGTATGGCAGCGCTCTTACTGTCTCTTTCTTTGTCTTTGCAGGAGACGATGCAGAATGAAGAAATCCGGAATTCGCCGCGTGCCGGTAAGTGTGACACTGCTGTTGTCTTTGCAGGTGCAGATGCAGCGTGAAGAATCTGGAGTGCACAGCGTGCCGGTAAGTATAATAATGCTGTTTATCTTTGCAGGTGCAGATGCAGCGTGAAGAATCTGGAGTGCACAGCGTGCCGGTAAGTATAATAATGCTGTTTATCTTTGCCGGCGAAGGTGCAGCGTTAGACACGGCCGCTGCCGATGGATCAGGTAAGCAAGCACTGCGTGTGAAAGTTCGTTCTGCTAACCTGTTGTTTCTGGTCTTTTGCAGGTGCTGATGTTGCTCGGGTACAGGAATGGTAAGTATAATTCTTGCAGGTTCAGGATCCCAAGAAGAAATGCTGGAACAGACTCGGTGGGCGTTCTGCTGCAGATGCAGAATAACGCGAAGCACGTTTCATCAATCGGGTGTGGTTTAAATAGCCTTGGAGTGATGAGGCGTCTCCTTCCACGGCCCCGCCTAGGTAAGAAAAGAGTTCCTGCTTCCAGAAGAGTTCCAGTGCTGTATCCAGGGAGTGGAGCTGCCCCACCCAGGTAAGAAAGTAGTCCCAGTTCACCAAGGACTTCTAAGAGTCTGGCAAGTAAGCAGCATGGTCTGCCGCAGGTAAGTCCACCCAAGCACCTTCACACCAATGATGAGCCCGGCGCTTCCAGTGCCGGGACCGATGCTTCTGATGAGCCTGGTGCCACTGGCGCCAGGACAAGGTCCAAAAGGTCCCTGTGGGGACCGGCTGGTGCCTAGGATCAGGGTTAGGGGCCTGCTTCCAAGGACGTTGGGCTGATCCTGGCTCCTTGGAAGCAGTGATCATGACACGCCTATTTGCCAGATCTTGGCTTTCAGTACATTTATCCTGCATGTCTCCCATATATAGGTACAGGTATGCCGCTATCCTGGCAATCTTATTGTGTTCATCTTTGGCTTTAGGAGCCATATATAGTTCACTCAGGGCCACATGTAATGGACGCTGATCTCTCCATATGTCTGACCCTGTTTCAGTGACCTGTTGCGCGATGGCCTGCAACCAGACCGTTTGGTCCTGGTGAGTCCACTCACCTCTCACAAATAGCTTATGTAAGAGGTGCTCCCTCGCTATTTTCATGTCTACCAAGGTCGTCATTGATCTCTGTCCTGACTTACAGAAATTAGTATTTTATTTTTGCAAAACAGACCTTTTCCTTAGAATGTCCCTTTGAAGAGTGCTTTACAGCGTAAAACAGCGTGGTGATCCGACCGGATGTATGTATCCCATCAGTTAGCACACTGTATTAAGCTGCACAAGTGATAGATCTAACCCAGACGTCCGGCTCGAGCCCCCAATTTGTAAGAGGACTCAATTCAACACTACAGCTAAGTCAATGCCTAGTCTGGGATACTGAATGGAAACCCTTATTGATATATCTTTATGTCCAGTTCATGAGTTCTGGATGACTACCCCTATATAACACCCCTCTCTTAGAATCCCCCTGACCCCACTGAGCCAAGAAGTAGTTCTGTTTTGCAAGCTTAAAAGGTTTATTTGAGAATTTAAACATATATATATATCACACTTTATAATAAATTAATATCTGATAGTACACTTAGAGATATGATGTTGATCAACAATGGGTAATCTGGCACTAGCACACTTCTTTACAATCAATGAGGAGTTAGTATAGGATGGATAAAGTAGCAAAACTACTTTTATGATTTCAAGGGAAAAGCAATGAGGAATAAAATGCAGTACGGAAATACTTGATGTGATTTTAGCAAAAGATAAAATAATCACTTTTTCTCTGGCAATTCACCCCCCTCCCCTATGCAATGTAAGAAATGGAAGGAGATGGAAGTAACACACACAGTTCTTAGGAATGCAATCAAATATAATTCAGTTCACCCTAGCAGCAAGCTTAGACCACAGATAGAAGTTTGAAACACAGGCCCAAAATGCTTTTAAAAGGTGATGGCAATGAAGTGAGAAATATGCTGAAAATGGTTTTAATTCCCTTTAGGAGGTTCAGGGGGAGTGGTAGCTACTTGGGATAGGTTCAGGCTCACTTTAGCAATGATTCAGAGATGGTGATTAAGAGGCAAACGAATTTTTAGCAAGGAAAGAAATGACTGCTGATGGTTACACGTGGCTGGATTTTTAACCAAATCGCAAATCGCTGTAAAATTTGCGAGTGCGTGAATCGTGATTACGGCAAGAGTATAAGGAAAGGAAAGTTAAACCAAGTTCCTAGCCCAAACGGTTCCAGAGATACGGACGATTAAATAAAGGTAGTTTTTCGGATTTAAAGTAAACTCAAAATGACAGGTGACAGCGTGCAGCTTCAGAATTGACAAGTGACAGTGGTGCAGCTTTACAAAATGACAAGTGACAACTTCTAGGAGGCAGTTCTGGGTAGATTAAAATAGTTTGGACTAGATTATTTTAAACTAAGAGCTTATTTCTGTCACAATCTGACCTAAGTACTCACAATATATTTTGGAAGGACTGGACCTCGTCACGGATCTGATCAATCAGGCTAGCGGCACTTCACAGCGATCTGGTCTCTGGGTCTGCGGTTCTGCACGGTCTGGTCTGGTCTGGCACTGGTCTGGTCTGTCCGGATACAGCGGTCTCTGCATGGCTCCTGGATCTCTGCACTGGTCCTGGCAAAAGTTCTTGGCAAGGGATTCAAGCAGCTCGTCCGGCTGTGAGTAGCTTGCAATGATTTGAGGCCTGCTGCAGAGAACTCAGCTTGTGGTTTTAGGCCTCTGATTTGGGTTCTAAAGTATAAGTCCTAGGTTCTGGAGTATGTAGCTGGAGTCAGTCTGGAACTGGTATCTTCTGGATGTTGTGTGGTCCGGCAAAACGCTCCGCAGCAACTGGATTTGAATCTCTCTACCTGTCCCAGCAGTCTCTTTTTATGTGTTTTGAAAATGGGTGTGTGCCTGGGCCTAGCTAAGCCTGCCCTTCTCTACTTGTCATTGGCCCAATTCTCCTCTCTCCCATGATTGGGGGAAGGAAATGTGAGTCAGAGTGATGCTGTAGGTTTTATGGGTCAGAGGATCCTCCCCTGGTCAGTTTGCCCACAAATCTATATTTGATTCAAATACATCCTTCCCAGATATACAATTTGTTGAAATTACATGTGCACATTATATATTCCTTATGGTCCATGCTTCTCCAGCATGGGGTCTGGCATGGATTCACATGCTCATGAATATTCCCCATCGTCAGGCTGGGAATCCTCGGTAAAGAAAAAATCAGTATCAGTTTCGTTTCTGATCTGTCTTTCGTAGTAGTAACCAATCACTGATCTCTGCGTCATACTTACCACAGCCAATGACTGCCCTCTACCTAAGCCCCGCCTCTGGCAGCCATCTTCAGATTTTTACCGCACGTTCAAGTGTTGGGATCCTCGTGCTATTGCTCTCGAGCGTTAGTGCTATTTTTTCACGTTTTTTTCTCAAAAAACGTTTATTTTTCGGTCAAAAGAGCCTCAAGCTCCACCGTTTCTTCATCCGATCAATGGGGACCCGTGTCGGATTCGTCTATGCCCCTCAAGGGTGAAGATTTCGTCGAGCCACGCTTTTGGAGGACTCCAGAAGTTTCTCAGGCCCATCTCGGACATGGCCCAGGAGAAGGGAAGCTCGACACCCGGAAAGCTGTTCAGGGTCTGCCCTGGATGCCAGCTTCAGAATGTCTTTAAGGAGGACGAACACTCCTTTTGTCTTTACTCGCTACATGAGGACAAGACGCACGTGGAGAAGGACTGTGCGTTTTGCGGCAATATGTCGGAGCGGACCATGAAGGACCGCCATCAACGTCTCGCCAACTGGCTGGAAGGGAAGAGCCCGTCAGGCGAGAAGAAGAAGAAGAAGTCCGAGCGGTCTTCTAAGACCTTTGAGGACGCCCCGGCGACGGGGGTCCAACACAAGGCCAAGCACCGCGAGTCCGCTGGCACCGGGAGCGCCGAACGGTCGGGCTCTACTGGCGCCAGGCAGGGCGCATCCTCCCCGGCGCCATCAACCACGAGCCAACGCTCTGGTTCGGGTAAGAGGAAGGCCGAGCACCCGGCAAAGCTCCTGGAGAGACCCCGATCGAGCTCGAAGGCCCCATCGGAGGGGGAGCGAGGCAGTGACCCTCCCCCCAAGGAGAAAGCAGTGAGCGCACCTAAGGTGGTGAAAGCCTTAATCCATCCGGCCAAGGCCTCTATCGAGACAGTCGCGGCGGCCCTGGCTCAGCCTGTGGAGGCTACACCAGTGGTGGCGACCTCGGGGCTCAGAGTCTCCCTGCCACCGCGGAGGGAGTCCTCTTTTATGCCCATCGACAGGATCCCCGTGAAACCTCCGACGGAGAAGAAAAAGGGGGGGCAGGAGGTCGTCGTGGATTCGGCCTCAACCTCTGAGGAAGAGCTGATCGAAGTCTTAAGCCACGGCGTTGGCGTGGAAGAAGACCAGCCCGTCGGGAGGGATCCCGACGTAGGAGACGACGATAACGTCGAGGGTGCCGATGGGGCCCCTAACCGCCCGTCGGACTCCCCTCAACCAGTGCCGCAAGACAACTCGGCGGCCATTTTGTTGGCTATACAGTCCTTATGCTCAGAGATAAGGACGAGACTGCCGTTACCACCAGCGGAGGAACCGCTCCCGACGGGGGACCCGGAGCCAGGCCCTTCTGGGAGCCCTCCCCCTAAGAGAAGGAGGATTCATCCTCCACCTCCTTTTCAGCCATTGCGCCCTGTTCAGCCCTCCTCCCCGTCCACGACTCGTGGGGATGATACGGGGACTGACACGGCCGCGACGGGTACGGACGACGAGGTTTACGACGAGGATCTACCGTCGTCACCTCCCACCCGGGCTTCCCCGCCCGACGAGATTGGATCGTTTCACTCCATGATCGCCAGGGCATCCGAGCTTTTCCAGCTCTGCCCGGAAGAGAAGAAGAAGGAAGGTTTCCTTTATCAACGGCGCGAGGCCAAGAGGAAGACGGTCCTCTCTGTACCTCTACTGGACGATATTTGGGATGAGGGCCTCGCCCTACTCAAGAACCCATCCACGACGCCGGCTAGAAGGGATCTGTACGAGAAGAAGTACCGGGTCCCGGACGCGGCCCCCTTGTGCCTTCGGGCACAGCCGACCCCGGACTCGGTCGTCTCCGCGGCGGCCAGGAAGAAAGCGGGGGGGGCGCGGCCTCTACGTCGACCTCCCCGCCGGACGGCGAGGGAAAGAAATTGGATACGTTGGGACGCAGAGTCATCTCGTCTGCAGCGACGACGATTAAGGCGGCCAACGCCTTGGCATTCGTAGCCCGCTATGACAGGGAGTTGTGGTACAAACTGGCCCCCCTGCTGGACTTCCTACCGGACGACAAGAGGGCGGAAGCCCTAGAGATCTTGCAGGAAGGAGAGGTGGCGTCGAACCACGCCATTACGATTGCGACGGACATCGCTGACACTGGATTTCGCCAGTTGGGCAGCAGCATGTGCCTTAGGCGGCGTGGATGGCTCCGGGCTACTGACATCCGTCAGGACGTGCAGACCAGAGTCTTGGACATGCCGTTCGACGGAAACAACCTGTTTGGGAAAACAGTGGACGATTCCCTTCAAGCCATCAAGGCAGACACGGAGACGGCCCGGGCTCTTGGGGTTCTCCAGCAACGGCGGCCGCCCTTTCGGAGCGGCGGAGGCAAACAGGGTGCCTCCAAAGGTTCCGGCGGCGGATTTTCCACCTACCGTCAAACGGCCCGTTCGTCGTCGCAGGAAGCTTACAGGGGACGAGGCAAGTCAGGCGGACCCCGCCGTCGTCGCCAAGGAGGACAAGGCGGCAAAGCCTCGTCGAAGCAGGACTGAACCGGCCGTGGGGTCGGGCCCCCACCGAAGCACCCCGGTGGGAGGCCGGGTGGCGAGCTTCGTCAGCGTGTGGGAGTCCATCTCCACCGACCGTTGGGTGCTGGACGCCCTAGCCCCGGGTCACGCGCTCGAGTTTCTAAAGAGGTGCCCGCGCGTCCCCCCTGTGGCCAGGAAAGAACATCACGTCCCTCAACTTCTCTTGGAGGTAAAGGCGATGCTCAAGAAGGGCGCCATCGAGCTCGTCCCAAAGAGGCTTCGGGGCTCTGGAGTTTACTCAAGATACTTCCTCGTGAAGAAGAAGACGGGAGGATGGCGTCCCATCCTGGACCTACGACGACTGAACAAATTCATCAAGGCACAGAAGTTCCGGATGGTCACCCTCCAACACGTCCTGTGTCAGCTGGAGGAGGGCGATTTCCTGTCGTCGTTGGATTTGGAGGATGCCTACTTCCATATTCCCATCCTAAAGGGACACCGAAAGTTTCTCAGGTTCGTGGTCCAAGGGCGTCACTATCAGTTCAGAGCCCTTCCCTTCGGACTGAGGTCGGCACCCAGGGTGTTCACCAAGTGCCTCGCACCGGTGGCGGCGCAGCTGCGCCGAGAGGGGATCCACGTCTACCCCTACCTGGACGACTGGCTCATCCGAGCGAAGACGAAGGAGCTCGCCGTGGAGCACACGGCAAGGACCGTCCAACTTCTCACGGACCTGGGATTCTCCATAAACTACACCAAGTCCCACCTGGTGCCCGCGCAAGACGCACTGTTTCTGGGAGCGAAGCTCGACACAGTGTCGCTTCTGGCCTCTTCGTCGGAGGAAAGGACGAGGGCCATCTTGGGCAAGGTGCAGCGGATGCTGGTTGCGGACACGGCCAGAGTGAGGTCCATCAAGTCCCTCCCCGGAATGATGTCTTCTTGAATTTACCTCATCCGCCTGTGCAGGCTCCGGATGCGCCCGTTGCAGGAGTTCCTGGACGCGCGCTGGATCCAGACGACGGGCAGCTTCGAGGAGAGGATCACACTCGACAAGAGTTTCCGACGAGCGATCCGGTGGTGGGGCACCCGCGCGCATCTGACGGTGGGCATGGACTTCCAGACCCCCGGCCACCAGGAGACAGTGACCACGGATGCCTCCCTGGAAGAGTGGGGAGCGCACACTGAAAATCTGCACGCGAGAGGCCTTTGGCTCCTGACAGAGAAGTCCCTCCATATCAACGTCCTGGAGCTCCGTGCAGTGTTTTGGGCCCTCAGGTCCTTTCTTCCGTCCCTCAAGGGCAAGGTGGTGAGGATCTTCACCGACAACACCACCACCATGTTCTACATCAGGAAACAGGGCGGAACCAGGTCCCCAACGAGTGGGAACTACGACAGGATGTAGTGGACCGCCTCTTCCGACGGTGGGGCACACCCCAGATCGATCTGTTCGCGATGGCGACGAACTCCAAGTGCCGGAAGTTCGCCAGCAGGTTTCCCCAGCCGAGGAGCATGGGCGATGCTTTCTCGTTCCCCTGGGAGGGCCTGTTTCTATACGCGTTCCCTCCATTGCCATTGCTGATCCGGCTCATTAACCAGCTCAAGAGGTCACGGTGCAGGATGATCCTCGTCGCACCTGCGTGGCCTAGACAGATATGGTTCCCGGACCTTCTGGACTTGTCAGCGTCCCCGTCAATCAAGCTGCCAGTGGACGCGGATCTTCTCTCCAGGGAAGGAGGCGCCATCCTCCATCACGACCCGAAGTCGCTGAACTTGCAGGCCTGGCTCCTGCAGCGTTAGAGTTTGGAGGATACGACATACCGGCCGACTGCAGAGAGGTTCTTGCAAAGGCCAGGGCGTCCTCAACTCTTAAATGCTACGGACACAAATGGAAGAGGTTCTCTGTCTGGTGCCACGCACAGAAGATTAACCCTCTACGGATTACGGCTCCCCAAGTACTGCCGTACCTACTGACGCTGGCCAAAGCTGGACTGGCGCACCCGTCCATCAAGATTCATCTTGCTGCGATCTCCCGATACACCAGAACCACGGGGCGGACGTCTTTGTGGTCTCATCGTCTGGTGAAAGAGTTCATGAAGGGAACTGTTCCCTGTTCAGATCGTTCCCGCCGGTGAAGGCTCTGGCCCCGGCGTGGGAGCTCAACGTGGTGCTGACCAAGCTCATGGGACCTCCGTTCGAGCCTCTGCACTCGGCTCCGCTGAAGTTCTTGTCGTGGAAAACAGCGTTTCTTGTGGCCATCACCTCCGCACGACGGGTGGGAGAGATCCAGGCCCTTTCCTGCAAGGCCCCGTACTTGACTTTTCACGACACGAGGGTAGTGCTCAGGACGCACCCCTCCTTCATGCCCAAGGTGCCGTCGGACTTCCACCTCAACGAACCCTTGGTGTTGCCTGTTTTCTTCCCGTCGCCTTCGTCGCCGGCTGAAAGGACTTTGCACTCGCTGGATGTGGCTAGAGCGCTGAAGTTCTACGTGGACCGCACAAAGTGTTTTCGGAAGACGTCACAACACTTTGTGAACTTTGGACCTGTCAATCAGGGGAAGGCTCTCTCGAAGGCTTCCATTTCCAGATGGCTCTCCGGCTGTATCATGTACTGTCATCGGTTGGCAAACCGACCGCTGCCTGGCCGTCCGAGAGCCCATTCCACCAGAGCGATCGCAGCTACCACGGCGTTCCTATCTGGTGTGCCCTTGCTGGACATCTGCAGGGCTGCTACGTGGAGGTCGACGCACACCTTCACGAAATTCTACTGCGTCGATCGGGATTCCAGGGAGGAGTCCAGGGTCGGCCAAGCAGTGCTGCGCAACCTGTTCGCCTAAGGTGAGCCTGGTGAGGAGGTAAGAATTGCTTAATGTTGAGTTTGATGTAATGCTTAATGTTGAGCCTTTGCCACCTCCCGTGGTTGTGCATGTGTGTACTGCTATGTATTCTTTATTCATGAGCATGTGAATCCATGCCAGACCCCATGCTGGAGAAGGAACAAGTTACTTACCTGTAACTGTTGTTCTCCAGCATGGGTCTGGCATGGATTCACATGCGAACCCTCCCGCCTACCCCTCTGCGGCTCTTCACTTGGTCATACTGCCACTTCACGTGCTACCAAATCTGAAGATGGCTGCCAGAGGCGGGGCTTAGGTAGAGGGCAGTCATTGGCTGTGGTCAGTATGACGCAGAGATCAGTGATTGGTTACTACTACGAAAGACAGATCAGAAACGAAACTGATACTGATTTTTTCTTTACCGAGGATTCCCAGCCTGACGACGGGGACTATTCATGAGCATGTGAATCCATGCCAGACCCATGCTGGAGAACAACAGTTACAGGTAAGTAACTTGTTCCTTGTCCGCCTCTGATCTTCCTGGGGGCTTGCATTCAGAAATGGCAACATTTTGCGCTTTTTAACTGGTTTTGTAATATCGGACACTTACCCAAAATTACACACATGTGCGCAAGGAGTATGGACATTAATTGATGAAGTGTCAGATTTTTAACATGCAGACATTTGGAGTGACAACCTCTTTTCCGCTCGTAACCCCCCAGATCATACCACCGGGTCCTAAAACCTCTTAAAATGTGGGCAGAAAAATCACAAGAATTATGGTATCATTTAGATAATTTTGACAAGTCCGCACCATGAGGTATACATCTTTCTTAAAATCATATTCTGGCCAACAGGGGTGTGTCTTCCCAGGTCACATGGTGGAGAAACCAGTCTATCCACTTTCTTTAAGCTCAGCCTGTCCTCGGAGGGGGCTGCCCCTCCCCGTTTCTGCAAAGAGGAAGCCACTTTTACGACGCCCCCAATATAACATTTGCCGGAGTCCAGGACAGGCCTTTGTTCAACTCCCTGTAGCTGCTCCACCCCTAATCTAATCAGAGAGGTGACAACCCCTTTTGGCAAGGGGAAGAGTGGCTGAGCAGGTTTTAACTCCTGTGGGGGTAGATGTCAGGCAGAATTGTCTTTAAGCCAGTTTTTAGCTACATGTCATTTTTTTGTTCCCAGTTTAAATCACTTACGATTTTTACATACACATTAAATAATTACTTCCTTCAAGTCATTTCAGAATATAGTTTTACATTGTATCCACCTCTTAGCAAGTCTTTCCTTGGTCGGGTTTTGTTTCATTTGTTCAGTTTTACACAAATGTCTGGTGGTTTTAAAACGCCGGCTTTCTGATAGTGGTGAGTACTGGTAATGCAACCATTTTTGGGATTTAAGAAAATGAATTCCCCACAGGTCTGGGTTGCTTTTGGCAATCAGCATTGCCATTCCCAATGGTTTCAGGCTACTGTGTGGGTAGCCCAATGGTGGTTTTAGGCATTGCCCTCCTGTGCTCACAACATAGGCAAAAATGGGTGGCAGCCTATTCTTCATGCATTTCCCTGTGCATTTTCTGGGAAGTTCTGGCCATCATGATGTTTTCCATGCCAGTACTGCACAGTTTTCCTATTCTTGCGTACATGTGGGCTTTTTGGCCATCTTGGATTTTCTAAGCACACAGTACCAAATGTTGCAGCATGATAGCTCAAACGTGGGTCAGGACACCCAACAACTTCTAAATGTAACTTTCACAGCGAGGCTATTGGGCACACTTCTAAATGCAACTTTCAACAGTGAGGCTATTGGACACACTTCTAAATGTAACTTTCACAGCGAGGCTATTGGGCACACTTCTAAATGCGATTTTCCACAGTGATGCAATTGGACACACTTCTAAATGCAACTTTCCACAGTGAGGCTATTGGACACACTTCTAAATGCAACTTTCCACAGTGAGGCTATTGGACACACGTCTCAAATCAATTTGCCAGGGAGGCTATTGGACACACTTTTCTAATCGACTTGTAATGCAATTCAAAATTCAGCTTTGGACCCTTCTACAGTTGGGACATTTCTAGATTCAACTTTGTATAGGGAGGCTATTGGGCACACATCTGAAATGGTGAGGGTTGAGTGGTAGGGTAGTATGGCGAGAAGTATTTGCTTCTGTCCCCGCCTTTGCCACACTTACTTGTTGGTGGCTTCTTGCTTCTCCTGCTGATACCTGCAGATACATTCTGGTGCCATCTCTGTCCTTTGCCTCAGGTCCTTAGCTGATGGGCTGCCGGGCAGAGGGCTGCCCTGGGAGGACTGGCAATGAGTGAAGATCTTCTTGCCCGGACCAATTAGGGGAGGGGGCGGGCTGGGATGCGGGAGGGTTCGAGGAAGCAGGAAGAGGGAGCGGGGAGGGAAGGGGAGAGAAGCAGGGGGCTCAGGGGCTTTGGCAGCGCAAGTCGCTAGATTGCAACGCTGGATTTGGGCAGCCAATCAGGGCGGTGGGAGGGCTTGGGAGGCGGGAGCTTGGTGATCCAGGAAGGGGAACGGCGGATGGAGGCACACAGGGGCCTAGGGGCTCACAGACGAAATGCTATTACAATTTGGGCAAAACGAGGTCACTGGAGCTCGATCCACTCACCTGCTGAATTGGGGCACAAAGGAGGCAGGAAGGTGCTGCGCAAGACGCTGGATTTGGGCAGCCAATCAGGGCGGTGGGAGGGCTCGGGAGGCGGGAGCTTGGTGATCCAGGAAGGGGAACGGCGGATGGAGGCACACAGGGACCTAGGGGCTCACAGACGAAATGCTATTACAATTTGGGGATACGAGGTCACTGGAGCCCGATCCACTCACCTGTTGAATTGGGGCACAAAGGAGGCAGGCAGGTGCTATAAGAAGTCATGGCATCAGTTTTACAACTATGCCAATGACACAGGTAATTATTAAACATTTCTAACCACTTTGCACCACCACTCATTTCATAATGTCTTTCAGAAATTCAGGTTTAGTTGGATGCTAATCTATTGAAATAAAATCCACAAAAACAGAGGCTCTTGTAATTTGTCTCAGCCCTAGCTAATGGTGAGCTACCTCCTCCTACCCTCATGAGCTTAATTATTTACTACATTGCTCATCCCTGCCTAACACTTGGCCTTGGTGGCAGCCAGGATTCATTTTTAATGATCTTTGAATTGCATCTGGGCTTTTTATGTGAGCTTTTTATGGCACTGCCCCGGTTTTCTTACAAGATATGCCTATCCGCTACTTACCAACTAGAATATTGAGGTCCACCAACACCCTACTTCTATAGGCGCCTAAGTTCCTAAAACCATGAGTAGGAACTGTGACGAATCAAGGGAATGCGTCCCTTATCCCCAAGGGGGGGCGGCCACCTTCCTGTAACACTAGGAAGGTGAGCCCGCTTTCAACACCCTCCCTAGGGGTCAAGGCAAGTGGGTCCTCACCGGGAGAGAATCCCCCCTTATGGGGCAAGGAACTCACTACAGTTGTGCGCACTATGGCCTACATAACAGGCTCTGCAGTACGAGAGGCCTTTGTATGTCAAGACTGGGAGGAAGAAACTACTCAGATACCATTATCTTATTGGAAATGAACATGTCCCTTTAAATCCAAATATGCAATGCACTGAGATGAGTATGGTAAATAACGAATAATGAGAGAGAGAGACAGAGAGAGACAGAGAGAGACAGAGAGAGAGAGAGACAGAGAGAGAGACAGAGAGAGAGACAGAGAGAGAGACAGAGACAGACGTGCGCAGGCTAGAGGGGGCTCCTGTGCAGCGGAAGGTTGAGGAGGCGGAATACGCACCAGTGAGGAGACCTGCGAATTTAAACTTGCCCGCTAGAGCAGACTGGGGCGTCAAAGTCACAGTGCAGTCCAGTCAAGAGAAAGCAACCTGGTAGAGTACCAACAAGAGGCTGGGGCGCCAAAGCCACTGTGAAGCCCCAGCACGAGAAAGCAACAGGCCAGAAGCCTGACATGAGGTGCAGGGACACCGAAGTTGCGGCACAATACCTGTAAGAGAAAGCCGCAGGGCAGAAGCCCAGAACAACAGACTGGGATGCCAGAGCCACACCGCAAACCCCAGTGCGAGAGAACAAAAAGAGGTAAACCAAGAAGAAGCTGGTGGCAATGCCACAGAAACCCTGTGGTGGACAGACGGTCCCAGAAGCATCACTGATACCACTACGCATAGATAGTCTGATAGCCTCTGGCCACTCATCAGAAAACTGGAGCACCATATCGGAGAAATGGACTGCAAGGTGAAGCATGCCGACGAGGGCAGTGTGACCACACTCAGAGCCTGAAAAGAGGTTGCAGAGGAACAAGCCTCCCGAGGACGTTCCCCTTCATTGTAGAAGGTAATGGGGAACACGGGAACGGGAAATCGAAAAGGGATCTTTATATCATACAAACCACTCGTCCCCGTAGAAATTATGAAACCGACTTTGCTTTGAAATAAATTAAACTGAGTTGGTGGTATGCAAGAGGTAGAAATAACATTGTGATAACCGAGAGAAAAGGAAATATACCACTAAATCAATTAAATAAGCAAGTAAAGCAAAACAAGCTGAATTGTAAATCACCCAGCGTGAAAGACCACCTGAATACATAGTACTCACCTAGGATACGCTGGAACTGATAACCAAGACGCGATAGCTTTGAAAAGAACTCCAAAAGGGATTCCTAAAAGAAGGGAAAAGTACAGAACGCAATCGAAGAATTAAAGAACTTAATGAAAGAAATCTCAAAACACTATTAGAGACTTTCAGATGCATAATTAACTCTACAAATTAGTACTAAAGTACCCTCAAGGAGAAGGGAGACCTTCTTTTATTATTGTATTTATTGGGCGTGGACCTAGCTTCTAGAAACAATGAATCCCTTTACAGAGGTATACAACATTACAGATGTGAAACAGAGCGCTTTTCAGATGTATCGGAAAAAATATGCAGTGGGTGGTAGGATACAGAGGGTCACAGAGGAGAGGTACAGCTGTACCGTGTGGCAGGGAGAAGAGGGGTATGCGGAGTAAGGTATTGTGGGGGGCGATGTGGTGGCCTAGGTGTTGGTGAGGAGAGACTTCTTGAGACATGGGTCTTGAGTTCTTTTCTGAATTGTAAGAGTCTGGGAGCAAGTCTGATGCCGACGAGGACGAGGTTCCATAGTCGGCGGCATAGGCAGAGAAGGCTGGTCCTTTCCTTTTTGTAGTGGCAGATTTCAAGTCTGCACGTGTCCTGGCTTCTGGAGATGCTGAGTTTCTGAACGAGGTAGCTGGGTGACTTGAGGGCCGACTGCCTTATAGATGATGCAGCAAGACTTGAAAGTGATTTGAGCGTGCAGTGGGAGCCAATGAAGATCGATGAGGACCAGGGTGATGTGGTTGCATCTGGATTAGCGAGAGGCAGGTTTTGAGCATATGGATGTCCTTGATGGAGTCGATCTTAAGGCATAATTGTATGTCTGCGTGTTGGTGGCTGTGCATGTTGTGTGTGGCTAGGAGGGCTCCCAGTGGCTCCATGTATAGATTGAAGATCATTGGGGAGAGAATAGAACCCCTGTGGGACTCCACAGGTTACGCATTGCATTGGCGATCTAGAGTAGTCCATCTGAATAGACTGCTAGCATTTGGCAAGGTAGGACTTTGTGAGAAACCAGAATGTGTCTCACCCGCTAGTCCCCGGGATCTGTCCTCCAGGTGGTCAGGAGACGGCCATTGCTTTTGGATCCAGTTCCTGGGGGTGGACCAATGCGCGAGGATCACCTGAATGAGGGGCCTTGGGGAGTGGAATTTGGACACCGGAAGGTGAGAAGCGGTATCCGCTTCCCAATAATCCCGTTTCCCCATCCTACCAGGTAAGATACCTAGGAGATCTAGAAGGCCATCTTGGGCCTACTTCGCGCCCTCTGACCATGATGGAGGAGGGAAGGACCCTCTTCAGGCCCTGCACCAAATGCAGGCTACGGAATATGTTTGTGGAAGACAAGCACCCGCAATGCCTACACACGGACCACAAAAAGGTGGAGTGCGAAATATGCGTAGGTTTCTCGAAGAAGATGATGAAAGAAAGGCATAGTAGGCTGGCGGCATGGCTTAACTCTAACAAGGCCTCTGCCTAGTGCTCTGAGCAGGGTTATGCCTCGTCCAGGACCAGCCGGTCCGAAGAGCGGTCTCCCTCTGGAAAGAGGTCTAAGTCCTTTGAGGTTGCCCCATACTTGGGGGTCCAAGATAAGGCCAAGAGCCCAAGTCTGAGTCCACTGAGTTCGCCGCTGCCGTGCATCCCAAGTTGGAATAGGCCACGATCACCATTCCCTTCCGTCTCCATAGCCAGCCTACCATTGTTTCCCTCTTCAAAGAGGGAGTCATCCACCCCGGCTAAGCTACGGGAAAAACCGTATAAGGTCAGGGCGAAAGAGGAGAAGAAGGCCGTGCAGCCCAAGCGAGTTCAACCCGCACTGACAAAGTCCTCGTCAGCTATTTTGTTGACATCTACTATGGCAGTTATGGGCGCTGATCCTACGAGGGTGGCTCCCGCAGCGCAGAGAGTGTCCCTGCCCCCACAGCACGACACTGCCGCAGAGGTATCAGCAGAGGATGCTAGCATTCCCGAGGGGGTGAAGAAACCAGCCCAGGTCCTGGCTCAGAGCCCTCAGGGAGGAAAAAAGTGGGGGGCTGAGGAGGCCCCGAAACAGTCTTCCAAGGTTGGTGTTCAATCAATGGATATTTCATCCACAGACGACGACCAAGAATCCGTTCATACGACGGCAAAGGGGACAGCGGCACAGGGCCTAGCACTCCTGCGTTACCACATCAACTAAGGGACATTTCAGTGGCTATTTTGTCAACTCTCCACGCCTTGGTTTCCGAGATTCAGCAGAGGTTAACCCCGGGACCAGCACCCGGAGTACTTCAGGCTCCGGATCAGCCTCTGCCTAAAAAATAAGAGGAAGCACCATCCGACACTCCCACATCAACCTCCACCACCATGTCGCGCCCTGACTCCTCCAGTGGACCCGGAGACGGGTAATGGGACTGATACGGCCACAAGTATCGATGAAGACGATGACTTTGTCCCGGCGAACGATGAATCTCCGCATTTGGATGTGCCTCATAGTCTCCCGGACGAGGTGGGATCATTCCACTCCATGATCACCAGGCCCTCCGAGCTATTCCAGCTGGTGCCTGAGGAAAGCAAGAAGGAGCGCTTTTTGTATCAAAGGCGCAAGGCCAAGAAGACGATCATGGCGGTGGCTTTTCTGGACGACATTTGGGAGGCGGGCCTAGCCCTAATGAAGAATTCATGCATGGCTCCAGCCAAGCGGGTCGGGCTGTAGAAGAAGTACAGGGTGCGGGACTCCACATCCAAATCCCTGAGGTCGCAAAGATCACCAGACTCGGTTGTGTTGGCTGCTGTGAGGAAACGTTTGGCTAACCCAGCCTCATTGTGGTCAGTTCCCCCAGACAGTGAGGGAAAGAGGATGGACGCCATGGGGAAGAAAGTGATTTACACTGCAGCGTCCACAATCAAGACGGCTTGCGCCTTGGTGACCCTGGCCAGATACGACAGGGAGTTGTGGTACAAGCTGGGACCGATCCTGGAGTTTCTGCCAGACCACAAGAAGATGGAAGCCCTCGCCCGCTTTCAGGAAGGGGACGTGGTATCGGACCATGCCATCACATTGGCAGTGGACGTCGCCGACACGGGTTTCCGGCAGAAAGGAAACAGTGTCTGCCTTCGTCAGCAGGGATGGATGAAGGCCACTAACTTCCGCAAGGACGTCCAAGCAAAAGTGCTGGACATGCCCTTCGACAGCAAAAATCTGTTTGGGAAGGCAGTCAGCGAGTCCCTCAAGGCCATCAAAACAGATACAAAGACGGCACAGTCTCTTCGCACTCTACAGCAGCACCGCTTGTCTTCTTTTTGCTCCTCCAGGGGAAAATCAAGCAGGTCGTCAAACGGTTAATCCACTTCTTACAAGAAGCCTTCCTGATCCTTACTGCAGGAAGCCTACAGGGGCAGCTCCCAGGCCTACGGTAGTGGAGGACATCGTCGCCGTCGCATGCAGGGCGCTGGTGTCCAAGCAAGCCTGAACTAGCCACGACGTTGGACCCCACTTGTGCACCCCAATGGGAGGCCGGCTGATGAGGTTTGTCTGCGAGTGGAAGAAGGAAGATCACAACCGACAATGGTGCTGGAAGCTCTCGCCCAGGAGTTCCAATGCAGGTGTCCTCGTATTAAGCTGGTTCTCCGTCAGAAGCTGCACATCCCTCAGCTCCTCGAAGAGGTACGAGCCATGTTATGAAAAAAGGGGTGATCGAGCTAGTTCCCCAACTGCTTAGGGGCTCTAGGGTCTATTCAAGATACTTTCTAGTCGGACAGAAGACAGGGGGCTGGAGACCCATCCTGCACCTGTGCCGTCTGAACAAATAGTTAAAATCCCCAAAATTCAGGATGGTCACGTTGCAGCACGTGCTCGGCCAACTGGAAAGAGGGGATTTCTTAACATCGTTGGACCTGTAGGACGCCTATTTCCACGTCCTCATTCACAAGAAACATCGAAAATGTCTGTTTCGTGGTGCAGGGCCAGCACTACCAGTTTAAGGCCCTACCATTCGGCTTGAAGTCGGCCCCAATAGTGTTTACAAAATGGCTCGCACTGGTGGCAGCCCATCTATGTTTGCAGGGCATACACGTATACCCATACATGGTCGATTGGCTGTTACGCGCCCGCTCTCGGGCGCTGGCCGACAAACCCACAAAGGCCACAGTCCGACTGCGACAGATCTGGGATTCTCCATCAACTATCTGAAGTCCTGTTTAACGCCATCACAGAACGTGCTGTTCCTTAGCGCCAGACTCAACACAGTGACTTGTTGGGCGTCGCCCTCATAGGAGAAAATAGCAGCCATTCAAGGAAAGGTGCAACAGATGTCATTGGCGAATACGGCTACGGTGCGGGCCATCAAGTCGGTACTCGGCATGATGTTGTCCTGCATCTACCTCGTCCATCTTTGCAGGTTGCAGATGTGACCCCTAAAGGGATTCTTGGTTGCCCGTTGGATACAGGTGCCTGGATGTTTCACGGGCAAGATCCCTCTCAACAAGGAGTTCCGGCGGGCGATACAGTGGTGAAGGGTCCACACCCACATAGCCCAAGGCACAGGATTTCAACCCCCCCCCGGCCTCCATACCAGGAAACCAACACTACGGACGCCTCCCTGCAAAATTGGGGAGCGCACACCGGATGTCTACACGGCAGAGGCCTGTGGCTTCCAGAGGAGAAGGATCTGCATGTCAACATCCTGGAGCGACGGACAGTGTTCTGGGACCTCGTCTTTTCTACTGTTTCTGAAGGGCAAGGTGGTGACACCACCACGACCATGTTCTACATCAGGAAGCAGGGGGGCACTCTATCCCCAGGGCTCTCCAAGGAAGCTTAGGACATGTGGGAGTCAAGAACACCATTGCAGACTCCCTCAGAAGGGAACTGCCACGAGTCGGTACTACGTCAGGATCAGGGTGAAGTCCAAATGCCAGATGTTTGCCTGCAGATTCCACCAGCCAAGGAGCTTGGGAAGGTCTGTTTCTGTACACGTTCCCGCTGTTCCCTCTCCTGCTACGTGTCATCAACACACTTGGACAGTGTCCATGCAAGATGATACTCATAGCCCCGGCGTGGCAGAGGCAGATTTGGTATCCGGATCTTCTCAACCTGTGGGCGCCGCCCCCAGTCAAATTGCCGGTGCTTCCGGATCTGCTCACCAGAGAGGGAGGCGCAATCCTTCATCACGACCCAGGTCAGAGCATCGTCCACTCTGAAGTGTTATTGCCATAAGCGGAAGCGTTTTGCTACATGGTGTCGGTCGCAGAAGATTACCCCTGTGAGGGTCACAGCGCCACAGATTCTTCCATATTTGCTGTCCTTGGCAAAAGCTGGGCTGGCTCATGCGTCCCCAAGGTTCATCTGGCAGCCATCTCACGCTACACCAGATCGCCAGGGAGATCCTTACTGTGGTCCCACAGACTCGTCAAGGAATTGCTCAAGGGACTTTTCTGATTTTTCCCGCCGTTGAGGGCTCCTACCCCGGTGTGGGAACTCAACGTGGTGCTGATGAGACTCATGGGGGCCTATTGATCAGGCCCCACTCAAGTTTCTCTCATAGCCATCACTTCTGCCAGACGCGTGGGTGAAACCCAAGCCCTATCCTGCAAGCAACCGTATCTGACTTTCCACGATTCAAGGGTGGTACTGCGTACACACCCCTTTTTTATGCCGAAGGTTCTGTCCGAATTCCACCTCAACAAGCCTTTGCTGTTAACCGTTCTCTTCCCGAAACCTTTGTTGCCGGCGGAGAGGGCCTTGCATTTGCTGCACGTTGCTCGTGGCTTGAAGTTCTACGTAACACCCACGAAGAGCTTTCGGAAGACTTCTCAATTGCTTGTGAACTTTGGTCTTGTGAACCATGGGAAGGCCTTGTCCAAGGCTTCCATTTCAAGGTGGCTCTCCGGCTGCATCATGCCTCTTCCCGGCCGTCCGAGACGCCATCCCACCAGAGCGATCGCTGCAACAACAGCGTTCCTTTCTGGTGTACCCGTGCTTGACATCTGTAGGGCTCCAACGTCAATGTCCACACATACCTTCACGAAGTTCTACTGCGTTCTACTGCGTCATACTTTCACGAAGTTCTACTGCATCGAAAGGGATTCCAGAGAGGAGTCAGAGTGCTACGCAACCTGTTTGCTTGAGGTGAGTCTATTCCAGGGGTACGTGTTAATTGCTTCTGTTGAGCCTTGCCACCTCCCCTGGTAGTGTAATGTTGTACTGCTGTGTATTCGTTATTCATGAGTATGTAGATCCATGCCAGACCCCATGCTGGAGAAGGTTTAGGTTGGTTTTAACAATTCAATAGCTGCTGTTGTATCTAGTGATGATGGTTTTTGCTTTCATGAAGTGGAAGGTTTAAGTTACTTACCTGTAACTATTGTTCTCCAGCATGGGTCTGGCATGGATTCACATGCAAACCCTCCCTCCAGGCCCCTCTGCAGCTCTTCAGGGTCATTCTGCCAACTTACATGCTTCTGATCTGAAGATGGCTGCCAGAGGCGGGGCTTAGGGAGAGGACTATCATTGGATGGGAGCTGTATGGCCCAGAAGACAGTGATTGGTTTAAAGCAGAAATACAGTTCTAAAGTGAAAGTAAAACTGTGTTTTCTTTTACCAAGGATTCCCAGCCTGACAATGGGGAATATTCATGAGCATGTGAATCCATGCCAGACCCATGCTGGAGAACAATAGTTACAGGTAAGTAACTTAAACCTTCCACTTCATGAAAGCAAAAACCATCATCACTAGATACAACAGCAGCTATTGAATTGTTAAAACCAAAGAACCTAATCACATAAATCAAATCATACCATATTAACACAAATATCACATCCACATCCACAACATACTGTGTATATATAAAAACTAATTTAGACAAATAAAGAATTGTGTGGGTTACACAAACACCAAAAATCCTAAATACAACAATTATCATAAATGAAACAAACGTGTAGCCAAATGAGACTAGATGAAACGACTTGATGTAATTGTCTTCAGGCTACTTCAAATGCACCAACGGGTTTCGACATTAATACATTATTTTCAATGTCTTCATTAGGGAAACAAAATAAGCAGACAATTCATTCAAGGTCACACGATTCATAAGGGCCTAGACATTAGCAAGGAACCAACACTAATTAAGGGAACCTCATAAAATGCGTAAACCAATCAGAAGCACAGTTAGCCCGCTTGCTCAAACAACTGCACAGCACAATAATGCTGTCCAAATTCACATATTAGTTGGGTAGCCTTGAGGTATCCTGTTGCCATTTAGGTCGTACCATCAAAGGTGTAAACCAGCAGGAGGGCACATGAAAAGCTGGCAAGTTGAGTACTATAAACCAAAGTTGGGTGAGGGGGCCACCACATAGGACCCTTTGTCAGGAATGATTTTGCAACACGATGCATGGAGTGATTGGAAATTGTCACTTCCAAAACCCCTACATAGAAAGGATGACACCTGCAATGGGCTCCTTTTTAACGCAGACTGGCGGGCCACTGATGTGGTGGTTAAGGCCCACAGTCGGTAACTTGGAGAGCAGCGTAGAGCAGCCAGTGGCCTTGAGTAATCCTAACACTGGTAGTAAAAGGGTTACGTTATGGTGTGTTTCGTGGAACAGAAATTGTGGTCCCTGGGAAGGGTCTTAGAGCGGCAGCAAGATAGGTGTTCAAGTTCAGGCGACTTTTGTGATTGGCCTGCACTATAATCGCTCTGTTTCTGTAAATGTTGGTGAGCTTCATGCAGGTGAAAGAGCTGTTAGAACACTCCATTTTATATATGGGATAAAGTACCCCTACCGTACGTTTTAAGGATATTGCAAGTCACAGAGGAGTTCTGTGACCAGATAGAGGAACAAGGCTTAAGTTCCTTTATAAGATCATGGAACTCCAAGCAGACTTATCCTTTTTACTTAGGGTAGGGCGTATTTTATTCCTTATAATTATATTATATATAATTATAATGGACAGTGTCCATGCAAGATGATACTCATAGCCCCGGCGTGGCAGAGGCAGATTTGGTATCCGGATCTTCTCAACCTGTGGGCGCCGCCCCCAGTCAAATTGCCGGTGCTTCCGGATCTGCTCACCAGAGAGGGAGGCGCAATCCTTCATCACGACCCAGGTCAGAGCATCGTCCACTCTGAAGTGTTATTGCCATAAGCGGAAGCGTTTTGCTACATGGTGTCGGTCGCAGAAGATTACCCCTGTGAGGGTCACAGCGCCACAGATTCTTCCATATTTGCTGTCCTTGGCAAAAGCTGGGCTGGCTCATGCGTCCCCAAGGTTCATCTGGCAGCCATCTCACGCTACACCAGATCGCCAGGGAGATCCTTACTGTGCTCCCACAGACTATTCAAGGAATTGCTCAAGGGACTTTTCTGATTTTTCCCGCCGTTGAGGGCTCCTACCCCGGTGTGGGAACACAACGTGGTGCTGATGAGACTCATGGGGGCCTATTGATCAGGCCCCACTCAAGTTTCTCTCATAGCCATCACTTCTGCCAGACGCGTGGGTGAAACCCAAGCCCTATCCTGCAAGCAACCGTATCTGACTTTCCACGATTCAAGGGTGGTACTGCGTACACACCCCTTTTTTATGCCGAAGGTTCTGTCCGAATTCCACCTCAACAAGCCTTTGCTGTTAACCGTTCTCTTCCCGAAACCTTTGTTGCCGGCGGAGAGGGCCTTGCATTTGCTGCACGTTGCTCGTGGCTTGAAGTTCTACGTAACACCCACGAAGAGCTTTCGGAAGACTTCTCAATTGCTTGTGAACTTTGGTCTTGTGAACCATGGGAAGGCCTTGTCCAAGGCTTCCATTTCAAGGTGGCTCTCCGGCTGCATCATGCCTCTTCCCGGCCGTCCGAGACGCCATCCCACCAGAGCGATCGCTGCAACAACAGCGTTCCTTTCTGGTGTACCCGTGCTTGACATCTGTAGGGCTCCAACGTCAATGTCCACACATACCTTCACGAAGTTCTACTGCGTTCTACTGCGTCATACTTTCACGAAGTTCTACTGCATCGAAAGGGATTCCAGAGAGGAGTCAGAGTGCTACGCAACCTGTTTGCTTGAGGTGAGTCTATTCCAGGGGTACGTGTTAATTGCTTCTGTTGAGCCTTGCCACCTCCCCTGGTAGTGTAATGTTGTACTGCTGTGTATTCGTTATTCATGAGTATGTAGATCCATGCCAGACCCCATGCTGGAGAAGGTTTAGGTTGGTTTTAACAATTCAATAGCTGCTGTTGTATCTAGTGATGATGGTTTTTGCTTTCATGAAGTGGAAGGTTTAAGTTACTTACCTGTAACTATTGTTCTCCAGCATGGGTCTGGCATGGATTCACATGCAAACCCTCCCTCCAGGCCCCTCTGCAGCTCTTCAGGGTCATTCTGCCAACTTACATGCTTCTGATCTGAAGATGGCTGCCAGAGGCGGGGCTTAGGGAGAGGACTATCATTGGATGGGAGCTGTATGGCCCAGAAGACAGTGATTGGTTTAAAGCAGAAATACAGTTCTAAAGTGAAAGTAAAACTGTGTTTTCTTTTACCAAGGATTCCCAGCCTGACAATGGGGAATATTCATGAGCATGTGAATCCATGCCAGACCCATGCTGGAGAACAATAGTTACAGGTAAGTAACTTAAACCTTCCACTTCATGAAAGCAAAAACCATCATCACTAGATACAACAGCAGCTATTGAATTGTTAAAACCAAAGAACCTAATCACATAAATCAAATCATACCATATTAACACAAATATCACATCCACATCCACAACATACTGTGTATATATAAAAACTAATTTAGACAAATAAAGAATTGTGTGGGTTACACAAACACCAAAAATCCTAAATACAACAATTATCATAAATGAAACAAACGTGTAGCCAAATGAGACTAGATGAAACGACTTGATGTAATTGTCTTCAGGCTACTTCAAATGCACCAACGGGTTTCGACATTAATACATTATTTTCAATGTCTTCATTAGGGAAACAAAATAAGCAGACAATTCATTCAAGGTCACACGATTCATAAGGGCCTAGACATTAGCAAGGAACCAACACTAATTAAGGGAACCTCATAAAATGCGTAAACCAATCAGAAGCACAGTTAGCCCGCTTGCTCAAACAACTGCACAGCACAATAATGCTGTCCAAATTCACATATTAGTTGGGTAGCCTTGAGGTATCCTGTTGCCATTTAGGTCGTACCATCAAAGGTGTAAACCAGCAGGAGGGCACATGAAAAGCTGGCAAGTTGAGTACTATAAACCAAAGTTGGGTGAGGGGGCCACCACATAGGACCCTTTGTCAGGAATGATTTTGCAACACGATGCATGGAGTGATTGGAAATTGTCACTTCCAAAACCCCTACATAGAAAGGATGACACCTGCAATGGGCTCCTTTTTAACGCAGACTGGCGGGCCACTGATGTGGTGGTTAAGGCCCACAGTCGGTAACTTGGAGAGCAGCGTAGAGCAGCCAGTGGCCTTGAGTAATCCTAACACTGGTAGTAAAAGGGTTACGTTATGGTGTGTTTCGTGGAACAGAAATTGTGGTCCCTGGGAAGGGTCTTAGAGCGGCAGCAAGATAGGTGTTCAAGTTCAGGCGACTTTTGTGATTGGCCTGCACTATAATCGCTCTGTTTCTGTAAATGTTGGTGAGCTTCATGCAGGTGAAAGAGCTGTTAGAACACTCCATTTTATATATGGGATAAAGTACCCCTACCGTACGTTTTAAGGATATTGCAAGTCACAGAGGAGTTCTGTGACCAGATAGAGGAACAAGGCTTAAGTTCCTTTATAAGATCATGGAACTCCAAGCAGACTTATCCTTTTTACTTAGGGTAGGGCGTATTTTATTCCTTATAATTCATGACCTCACACTTTAATAGCTGACCTCTTGCTTAATCTAGCGTAAGAGAAATTTGCTGATACTTTTCAAGGTAATTTGTTTTGATTTAAAAAAGCTACCATGCAACTCCTAATGCGTTGCAGAAAAGTTGTTTAAACAGTTTAAGAAAAGGCATAGAATATGAAAAATCTGTCACGGTCTTTATTAAGTGTTGCAGTGACCGTTGGAATTCAGCTCTCTGCTGACTCAAGCGCAATGACTTGATTACAGAGCAGTTGTGATGTCATTTTCTTATTACTGGTCAGTTGGGATGTCACAACTAGCCTGTAATAAGAACATTATTTTCAGGCTTTTATGCGGATATTACAGGCTGGCATGTATTTATTTTATCTTATTTTAAATTGTTTTGTAACACAAATGGTAACTCTATAAGCATCAGGGTATGGATCACATAAACACTAAAAACAAAACAGGACAGGGGAGATGGTCCTAGCGGAAATAAAACAACTTTGTGTTCATTTTTTCAAATAGATGAATTTTCAGACCTTTTAGAAAAAACAAAAGGTTGCTTTCTAAGCTCAGTTCTACTGGAAGGGTGTTCCATGCAACTGAAGCTGTATGAGAAAAGGATTTAACATTTCCTTTCATTCACTTCACACAAGAGCATGTTAGTAGCATGGTGTTATTTGATCAAAGTTTTCTATTTGGCTGATAAAAGGCGAGTTTCTCTTTCAAATAGCCAGGAGCATTTCTATATATTATTTTGCAAACAAAAACAAGCATCTAATAGAGTATTCTAGCTCTGATTGGCAACCAATGGAGGGTTTTTTCTATGTTCCGTAATGTGTTCTCCTCGTGGCACTTGTTTTATGATACTTACCGCATCATTTTGTACAGTTTGGAGGGCATGCACATCTTTTCCTGAAGTCCAACCCAAAAGAGCATTTCAATAATCCATCCCAGATAGGATGGTGGCTCTCGCCAGTGTTTCACAGTTTCGTGCAATGGCAGTGAACGGAGCCGTGGCGGTGTCCAGTGCAGTGAGAAAGAGTGCTGGGAAGCGAGGTGCCGTAACATCCAGGTCGGCAGCACCGTAGTACCCAGGTTGGCGTATGGTGGCTGAACTGCTGGCATCTGCAGGCGGGCGTGAGATGAATGCAAGAGGTTCCTGAGAGTGGGGGCAAGATCTGAGGTGCTGGCTATGTGCGGCATAATGCTGGTTACCGGCGAGAGATTTATTCGATGTGGCAAAAATCGGAGGGCTCCGGCAACATTAGAGAAAGGCACACGTCGCCGTGCAGGTGCATGCAGCCATTTATTGGTTGGCACCGTGTTGTGACTATAACAATGGCAGTGCGGCGGCCATCTTGGTTTTGGCAGTAGGTTATCCACAGCAGCCAAGGGTTCTTCTTCCTCGTCCCAGTACTGTTTTTTTTTTTTTAAATATATTTATATTTTATTCAAACCAAACAACAATACAACAGAACATAAATAAACACATTAAACAACATAAACACCGCAATCCCCATCCCTCCCCTCTATGAGCCTGTATGGTTTTCGCATTCAGTATCCGCTTCGTGCGGCAGGGTATCGCCGTCCTCGGATTCAACAGGAGCCGGCACTGCTCCAAACAGTTCAGCTATCAGTAATTTCCATGCCAGGAGGGAGCCCATTTCTTCATCCTCCACCGCATTACTAGCCTCTTGCCACACCACTGTTTCAGCCTGCGCCCATTTTTGTAGGTCCGTCCACCAGACCTCCACCCGTGGCTTATGACACTCCTTCTATCCCATGGCGATCCTACGTTTCGAAAGCACATATGCCAAATCTCTCAGTTTCTCAACATGTTATGAGTTTTCGCGCTCTGGGATACCCCCCCAGCAAGCAGGCCCAGGCCGAATCTACTTTGAGCGTGACACCCTTTCCTGCTAGTTTCTGCGCCACTTCACCCCAGTAGCTTGCGATTACTGGGCACGCCCAGAACATGTGCATCATGTCAGCATTCTCCTCGTCACACTTAGGGCATGCCTGGCGTCCAGTGTTCCGAAACTTGGATATTCTCAGGGGGTCATGTACGCCCTATGTGTTATATATAGCTGTATCTGCTTGAACCTGGCATTTCTCGACACCTTCTTGTGATATCCCAACGCACGTTCCCACAGCCCATCTGCCATCGGGGCTCCCATCTCTGTTTCCCATTCCAATCTCAAATGCACTAGGTCAATCCCGACCTTAGTCATCAACATCTCATACAATCTAGAGACCTCATGTCCGCCCTCCGATGTGTCATATATTATCTCAACAGTAGCATCGGGCTCATCCGCCAGGATAGTTTCAGGCCACCTACTCCGGATCTCCTGCACTACCCTATGATAAGTGACATATTGGCCTCTATGCAATCCCGACACCTCCTCAAGTTCCTCGAACTCCATAATGGTCCCGTCCTGCCAAATGTCTCCCAGTATGTCCTGATGATCGCCCTCAGCTGCCTGTCTCCCCTCGCCAGTGCGACCAGTGGTATCTGCGGAACACACGGCAATGGGTCCCCCATCATCCGACAGGCTTGGCGCCACATGTTCCGCCCCAAGGCCAGCATTCTAGGACGCTCCCTCATGTTTGCGCTGGCCACCCAGATCATCTCCCGCAGATAAAAGGGGGTACAGTCCCTCCCGAGCAGCCTGTGTTCAGGGGTCTCATCATCGGAGAGCCACTTGGCCACATATTGCAGTTGCGCTGCCACATAGTAGGCTTCAAAATTCGGCAGTTTAATACCGCCTTTCTCGTAGAAGTTCTGCAGCTTCCATAATGCAACTCTGTTCCGGGTACCGTGCCGCAGGAATTCCCTGCACATACTGTGCAACTTTACAAAAAACTTCTTGGGTATCATGTATGGGATGTTGTTGAAGTAATGCAAAAGCCTAGGTAGTACCACCATTTTAAGCATAGCACCCCGGCCCATCATCGCTAATGGCAATCTCTCCCAGAACCTCATGCATTTCCCGATCTTCCCAATGGCTAGTTCAGTATTGTGCCTATGTTCTTCCTCTATCGTGTGATACACGTCTATTCCCAGGTAGCGGAAAGAGCTCGTCGCCCACGGAATCTGCAACACTGGCAACCTCTCCACAGCAGTCCCCACATAGCTACCCAGCGGAAATCGAGTAGATTTCTGGGGGTTCACCGCTATACCGGACAGCCGGGCATATCTCTCCATCACCTCCAAGACATACCGCAGATTTTCTTCCGGGTATCTCAGATATAGTAGCATGTCATCTGCATACAGGGATATAAGGTGACACTCCCCTCCCACCTCGATACCGATCGGGTCATATTGCTGCCGGAGGTAAATTGCTAGGGGTTCCAGGGCCAATATGTACAACATTGGGGACCAGGGGCACCCCTGCCTAGTGCCTCTGCCCAGCTGCCATCTTTCCGACACCACTGCACCCGTGCGGACCCTGGCCAGTGGTGCACTGTATAACATCTCGGCCCACCTAATGTAGCCTGGCCCCACTCCATACCCTCCTAGGGCCGTCAGCAACCACGGCCACTTAACAGAGTCGAACGCTTTAACCGCGTCCAATGCCACTATCGCCATTTCACCATCATCACTACACCCCCATTCGACCACCCGGTGGAGGCGTCTGTGGTTGTGAGTGATGTTCCTGTTCGGGACATAGCCCGTTTGGTCAGGGTGGATCAACTTGCCGATCACTCTCCGCATTCTGTTAGCCAGGACAGCTGTCAGGATCTTGCTGTCCTGGTTCAGCATCGACAGGGGCCTGTAGGAGCCGCAACTGTGTCCCGGTTTATTGGGCTTAGGGAGCGGTATTATAACCGCCTCCCTGAGTGACTCTGGCAACCGTCCCACCTCGAACGCTTCATTAAGCATTTCCAGCATGGGCGGGAGCACCTCCTCTCCATACACTTTATAAAATTCACTGGGGAACCTGTCTGCACCTGGAGCCTTGCTGGTGGGTAACTGCCTCACAATCTTTTTCAACTCTTCCAGAGTGATCGGAGCAACCAGCTCATCTCTCTCCTTGTCACTGACCTTAGGCAGGCCTATATCTTCCAGTACCTCGTCTATCTCCTCCTGGCTGCCCCCCTCACCATCTTCATATAATGCCTTATAGTATTCCACAAATGCCCCATTTACACCTTCTTGGGTGTCCACCTCCTCGCCCTCTTCATTGATTACCAATCGAATCGGGGATCTCGGGGTTTCGCTCTTGTACAACCACGCTAGAAGTCGGCCCGTTTTGTCTCCTCCCGCATGCTGTCTCTCTATATACTTTTTATAATTTAGGTTACAGAGCCTGTCCCAGTATTCTGCGCACTTCTGTTGTAATTTGGAGACTACCTCTGTATCGATCCCATCACCTTCCAACTCTCTTTCCAGCTCAATCTCAGCTCTATGCAGATCAGCTAGGACTCCACCCATCAGTCCCTTTGACTTTGCAATGGCGATCCCCCGCATTACGACTTTAAAAGCTTCCCATAAAGTACCGGCCGACTTTACACTACCAGTGTTCACCTCAAAGTAAGCAATAATCTCCTCCCTTATGTCTTCTCTGAAGACTGGGTCCTTGAGCGCCTCCACCCTGAGGCGCCATGTTGGTATGTGCTCTTGGGGGGCAATGCTGCCACCACAGGACCAGGGGCGAGTGATCAGAGAGAACTCTCGCTCTGTAGTCTATATGGTCGCACTCCGCGACTACGTCCGGAGTGGCAAAGAAGTAGTCAAGCCTCGTATGCAGTTGATGCGGAGCCGAATAGTGCGAGTATTGCCTCACGCCCGGGTGTCTCGCTCTCCACACATCTACCAGGCCAAAGTCCGCTAGCAGCGTCTGCAGTACTTTGGCCGCCGGGCTGGGCTTGGCCGTCTTATCATCCGACCTGTCCACCATAGGATTCAATACACAATTGAAATCCCCACCCCAAATCACCGCACCCCCCACACTGACACTGAGCTTGGTACACAGCGTCCTAAAATATGCCGCCGTGTTTTGGTTGGGAGCATATGTGTTTACAATGCATACTTCTTTGTTCTCTAACAGCCCTCTTACTATGACCAACCTCCCGTCCGCCTCCACAACCTCCTCAGTTAACTTAAATGGGACATGTGGCGCCACCCAAACCAGTACTCCTCTAGCATAGGCAGAGTACGTTGACCCCACCGCTGTCCCTTTCCATTTCCTCCCTACCAACTCCATTTTCTCTCGCGTCAGATGCGTCTCCTGTAGCAAGGCGACGTCTATCTTCTGTCACTTCAGATACAGCATGACCTTGTTTCGCTTCAAATAACTGTTGAGCCCTCTAACATTCCACGTTAATATCCTAAGGTCCCCCATGGTTCATCAATAGTTTCCCTTCCCCTTTCGAAGCAACCCTCCCCCCCACACCAAGCAGACACCTAATTTGAGTTCCTCCCCCCAGGCTCATATTTAAACTTACACACCCCAAAACCCCAACCCAACCAACTGCCCAGCTCCATCCCTGGATCTCAGGCATCCCCGTGTTTGGTTCTCCATGGGAAACCCGAGTGGAGAACCCGACAGGGTGTCACCCCACTAACAGTGACTAGACTGAACTCTAAATGGGGTATAAAGAACGGCCCCTGGAGGCTCCTTCCTCTCGCAACCGTATCCGTGCTCACGGACCATGCTTCCTAACAACTGACACATACATGTTCTCCAACTGCTTCAATGACTATATTCAAGTCCCACCGTTCGCAGCCCGACCGGGCCCACAGCATCACTTATCTCGTCCTACTTCATCTGCCGTCTGGACATCTGGCTCTTGAGGGCAGTTTTGCGCGTCCAGCCACTCCATAGCATCCTCTGGAGTATCAAAGAACAGCATCCTGTTCTTAAAGAAAACCTTTAGCTTGACCGGGTAGAGCAGCATATATTTGTACCCGACTTCCCGCAATCTCCTCTTGACCGATCCAAAGTTCATGCGACTGCGCTGTACCTGCAGGGTATAATCAGGATAGGCAGTTATGTTCGCCGCTCCTCGTTTTATTGTTCCTCCCTTGCGGAAGTGTTCAAGGATCCTCTCCCGGTCCCGGTAATTGAGGATCTTGGCGATCACCGGCCTGGGCGGATTTCCCGGCGGCGGCTTTCTAGTTAAGGCCCTGTGCGCTCTTTCCACCGCAAAACCCTGCGACAGGGTGCCCCCAGTGATCTCCTGCAGTAGCATATTTTCAATGAACACCGTAGGGTTGTGGCCCTCGGCTCCCTCCGGCAGGCCCACAATACGGATGTTGTTCCTCCGGGCGCGTCCTTCCGCCTCCTCCGCCCTACTCTCCAAGTTGCCCACACGTTGCACCAGGGCATGGAGCTCACGCTTTTGTGTAGCACAGTCTGCCGCAGTAGGGCCCATTTCTTTCTCCAGAGTCTCTGTGCGCTCCGCCAGAGTCCGCACGTCCTGCCTTAGGAGGTTCACGTCTTCCTGCACCGCCCCGACCTGGAGTTCCATTGCGGTCTTCAGTTCCGTCACAGCCAGCCAGCTGGAGCTTGGTCTCCCAAGCCACCTTCAGATCCGCGATCGCCGCAAGGACCTCCTGATCCTGATTCGTCGAGCGTGGGCTGGTTATTCTTCGCTCTCAGGAGCTTATTAGACATTTCTTCCGTCAAAAGCAGCCTCCTGTCCGCGCTCGGATCTGCAGCAGGATGTCCCAGTGCGCTCTTTTGCTGTCCCTTCGCTATCGTTGCATTCCTGTCACGAGGCTCCTTTGTTCCCTGGCCCCTCCGACCATTCTATCTTCTTCCTCTGCTTTTCACAGCCCCATTATAGGCCAGGTTGCGCTTCTCCCTTTGAAAAGTTCTGAGGGCGCACGTGTGTTTGCAACAACCATTGGGATCTTTATCTGCGCTTTAGGCCCTTCGCCCTCCTGCAGTTCCGCCATCCGATACCATATTGCAGGCTCTCACCACCGGCTAAGCCCAGCCTTCACCCCATCTATCTCCGGCTGTATGCTTATTAAGAGCCAGCGCTTGGGCTACGAAAGGTCAGGGGCCCCGCTCCATGTCCAGACGCACACTACTTTTGTAGCCTACAAGTCAGGTTACAAAGTACCTCTGGCCAGGCCCGGCTCCCTTTCGGTTACACGCTGTCCTCAGCAACGATGAGTCGGGCAGGCTGCGCACCCTCCGATCTCGACGCTCTCACTCCTGGCCGCTTCGGCGACTCCCGGACCCCGGGGTTGCGTCGTACGGAGCTGCCACACTGCAGAGGTTGCACACCTCGCGGGCCAAGGGCTGGATACCGGATGTCCTTAATGTTCACGACACACCCGATCCATGCCCCACCAATGCTGCTTTCCTCCGTTGCAATCGCCGGGCGCCCAGGCCAGCCACTCCTTTGTTCCTCGATTATGCAGCGGCGGCCATTTTTTCCCTCGTCGCGCTCTCGCCTCCAGATTTTCTTTTAGCTTCTAGCAGCGCTTTCCCGGTGCGGGCCCGTGTCGAAATGTATCCACACGTGCACCCGAGCTTCATGTACGCGATCCTCTTTGTCACAACCGAATTGCATCGGTCCTTGCACGGTTTTCAGTCGGATAATGTGCGGATCTGCCGGAGCCCCCGTATGGACACGTCTTTTCACATGGCTTCTTGGCCACGCCCCCGTCCCAGTACTGTTGGCAGGCAATCCTGCTCAGTATTCATTACTGGACCCTCTTCCTCTGTATTCCTTCTTCTTCCTATTAAAGTTACTTAAAGGAGCAAAAGGACAATGGCAAATGGATCAATACCGCTGATATTTTTAACTACACCTGGAGAACCTAATGTAAGTTAGGCAGTTTGGAAGGAGGTTTTAAATATGTACTGGCTATTTCTGGACCAAATTATTCGAATGAGAGGAAAGAGGCCCTATTTCACTGTTTGGGTGCTGAATGCTAGGAGGTGTTAAAAAGACTGCCACAATATGTGGGGGTTGGGTGGTGCAGGTCCTTTTGAAGTGAGCCTTGCAAATTTGGACAAACACTACGAGGTGATGGAGAATAAGATCCTGCCAAGATATAATTTTGCTACTCAACAACAGAAGAGTGGAGAGTCCATTTAGGAGTTTCTGACAGCACTAAGAGGTTTGGCAATCAAGTGTCATTTTACTCGTTGTCAGGAGGAGCACATAAGAGATCAGCTGATGATAAAGTGTCTTAATAACACAATCAGAGACGAGTTGCGGCGAGAACATGACCCAACACTCAACAGGGCAATTGAGATTGCAAAGAATGTAGAACATAGTTGTGCATTAAGGACCTGGAGGTGAGAGTGGCAAATCCAGCTATGGGGGAAGGCTCTGTGAATATGACTGGGTAAATCAATATTGCAAAGCAAGGGTCTAGTAGAAAAAGGATTGATCAGAGATGTAAGGAGAGCTCAAGAGAGAAAAATATTCTGTTGCTCAACAGGGAGAGTGTTGCTACATCGTTTTGTGGAGGCAAGAGTGAAGGTCGTGAGGGTGGTGTACTTCCCTGGTTGAGTCCACGGAATTACAATGGCAGAAGATGTTATCGCTGTGGGGGTGGAAATCACCTCACAGACGATAAGGAATGCATGGCGGTGCATATTATTTGTCTTGAGTGTGTTCGGACAGGTCTTCTTGATCGTTGAGATAAGGGAGGTGTATGAGGAGGAACTGGATATTATATGATATGATATGATAAGATATGGCATTTGTAACGCGCCTATACACAAGTGTATGGCGTAGAAGCGATGGCCAGAGAGATGGTGTTCTCTGTACATGCAGTGGTGGGCAAGGGTAGGAGAAAGAAACTGCATGCTTGGGTTTTGATAAATTATGTCATGGTGCCAATGTTAATTTACAGTGGTACGGATTATACACTTGATTAGTGTGCAGATATGGAGAGACAAATTTGGATGTTGTAACCTAGAAAGCCTAGGATCAGAGCCAATGCATACAAAGACGTTCCAATAGACATTGTTGGTCAGTTTGAAGCAGAGTTACGATTTAAAGGGAGGAGTGCACAGGGCCCGTTTGTTGCCAAGAAGGGCGGAAAGCTGTTTTCCTGAGATGATCAAGGAGAACTAGCAATTAGACTTGATCCGTGTCATCCTAATCAGGTGCTGGTGACACATGAAGTAGTAGGTGACACAGGCACGACAGAGGAGAGGGAGATGAACAGATCAGCATGGTTCCCAGAGATGTTTGAGAAGAGTCTTGGGTGTTTGAAGGAAAGAGGTGGAGACGGAATTGACGAAGATGGAGGCTGAAGGAGTCATTGAGGCCATCAAGGCCTCTGAGTGGGTTAGCCAAATTGTTGTGCGGAAGCCCAACGGCTCAGTCAAATTGTGTATAGATCTCTGATGTTTGAACAAGGAGGTGGTGCTGGAGAAATTTCAGTTTTCAAGAATTGACGATTTGTTGGCAAGAGAGCAAGTGTTCTCGCAATTAGATTTAAGAGCTGCAGCAATCATCAGATTGAGCTCCGCCCAAGACTCACGAGATCTAACAGCATTTATCACTGCTTTTGGGCTATTCAAATGTAAAAGGATGCTGTTCGGTCTGGTGTCAGCGGCAAGTGTTTTTCAGAGGACAAGGCATAAGTTGTTGGGAGGTGAGTGTGCAATAATGTTTTATCAGGATGATGTGTTGGTGTGTGGTGCGACCGTGGAGGAGCATGATGTAAGGTTGAGGAGAGTGTTGGAAATGTTGAAGGCAGCAGGGCTTACCATTGCTTCTGAGAAGTGTAAGTTTAGATCATAAAGTCATGTATTTGGGGAATGAGATTACCAAGGAGGGCATCAAGCCAAAACATGATACGGTGGAGGCAATAAGAGAAATGCCTGAGCCAAGAAATAAAAGTGAGGTAGCAGCATTTCCTGGGTTGATAGAATTATACAGTAAGTTTGTCAGAGGTCTGGCAGACAGGACATGGAGGATGAGACAATTGACAAGGAAAGGTGTTGTTTTCCAGTGGGAATTAGGTATGCAGCAAAGAATTTGAGGATGTGAAGCAGAGTATTGTGCAAGCTCTGGTGTTGACTGGATTTGTAGAGGGTGACCCTAGTGTATACAGACACAAGTGATTTAAGATTGGGTTGATTAGGTATGCAGCAGAGAATTTAAGGATGTGAAGCAGAGTATTGTGCAAGCTCCGGTGTTGACTGGATTTGTAGAGGGTGTCCCTAGTGTATGCAGACACAAGTGATTTAAGATTGGGTGCTGTTTTGATGCAACAAGAACAGGAGTTGTTCACAATTGCTTTTGCTTTGAGGGTCTTGAAAGAAGCTGAAAAACGGTATTTGGTGGTGGAGCGTGAAGCGTTTGCATGTGTGTGGGCGATGAACAAGTTCAAGATCTGTCTTTGGAGAAGAGAGTTTAAATTGAGGACGGATCGCAAACCACTTGTAAGCATTTTTAATAGAGGTGGACTGGAAAGGGTTTCGAGGAGGATAATGAAGTGGGTGAGCAGCATGCAAGGATTATAGTTTTAAGTTGTGCAAGGAAGAGACAATGTGGTTGTGGATGCTTTGTCAAGAGCAGCAATCGCATCTGTGATGGAGCAGGATGAGGAATGTGTGGAGTGTAACGAAGTTGAAGGTATATTTCAGGTTCAGGCGTGTCGAGCACAAGGAGTGGGAAGAGGCATGTGCTCATGATGAGGTGTTTCACAGTTATGCAGTTGTTACAGAGTAAGTGGATTGGGGCGAGTGAGATTTTGGAAGTGAAAAGTTATTGGAAGGTGCGTGATTAATTGGGTATGATGGACGGTTTCTTGTGTAGAGGACATTGGTTGGTTGTTATTGTGGAGATGAGACAAACTGTGATGTGTCTAGGTCACAGAGGACATATAGGTGTAGACAGGACAAAGGCGTTGATCAGGGTTGGCTTTTGGTGGCCGGGTATGGATGAGGAATTTGAGAGGAAGGTCAGGGAGTATATTGAGTGTGATTAATAAGAGACAAAGGGCCTCATTACGACCCTGGCGTTAAGGGTTTAACGGCGCCGTAAAAGGTGTCGGCGCCATTAAACCCTTAATGCCTGATTACGAGGTCCCTTTGCGGGACCCGACCTTAACGGCTGGTTTTACCAGTCGTTAAAGTAGGGTGCCGCAAAGGGACCTTGGTGCTAAGTACGGTGCCGCAATTTGCGGCACCGTACTTAGCGCCTTCCCAATTCCCATTGAGCCCTATGGGGCAAAAATGGGAATGGGGAAGGGCCCATGGTGAATGGGGAATTACCGCCCGCCAACCTTGGAATGGGGTGGTAATTCCGCCATTCACCATGGCGGACCCCGACATGGACCATTGTGCTAATAGCACCATGGTTTAGCGCCGGGTCGTAATGAGGCCCAAAGTGTTACATGTTTTCACACCTCCCTTGAGGATTAGGGAGGTTACCAGTATACTGCGGGCTGAAATTGCTTTGAACTTACTGGGGCCGTTTAATATAAGGGGTGCAAGATCTACCCATTTGTTGGTTGTGAGGGATATGTTATCAAAGTGGCCAGAGATGTGTGTGTGTGTGTGTGTGTTAAAGGATGTCACCCCAGGAAGCTAATAAGGTTCTTGCAGCCATTGTTTTGGAGAGAGGGTTGTCCCAAAAGATGTTTGCCGGACAATGGACCTCAGTTGGTGACTAAGGATTTTTTGGAGAGGTATGGTGTGCAGCAGGTGACCTCAGCACTTTATCATCTACAAGGCAACAGAGTTGTGGAAAGGTTTAATCACACCCTAATGGATGTCCTAAGGATTGCCGTGGCTACAGGTGGTGATTAGGTTAGAGCAGTGATGGAGAGGTTTTTCCAATGCAGGTTGTCTCCCCACACAGTGACAGGAGTGTCACCATTCAATTTGTTAAGGGGCAGGAAACCAAATGCACATTTGTGTTCAGAGTTGATGGGGAGGTAGAGTTGTGGGGTTGTTAATGTGAACAAGGTGCGGGAGAGAATTCTGCAAAGTGAGTGGAAGAGGAAAGTGAGATATGATGAGAATAGGTGATTGGATACAAATTAAATTGCCTGGCAAAGTAAAAAAGGGTGGACTGAGGTTCACAGAAGAAATGGAGGTGGTCAAAGATTTGGGTACCTCCATCATGGGGAAAGGTGGGTGTGTGTGGAATGAAGAAAGGGTGGCTGTGGCGAAGGAGGGAGGTGTAAAAAAAAAAAAAGGGTCAGGGGGAAGGAAGGTAGGTGTTAGGAGAGCATTGAAGGCAGCATTGCATCAGAGTTGATGGGGCAGGCTTGGTGACACCACAGCTGTTTGGAATGTGGTCGTGTGAGGATTCCAGCTGGTGTCAATTGACGAGAGGCTGCCAAGGGGGAGGCCGCTTTAGAACCATATACTAATAGTGTACATTAAAGTTACATTCAATTTAAACCACAATGTATTAGCGTAGTTTGTGTCTTCATTGAGATAACACACATCAAGAGTACTTCGATAATAAACATTGGGTGCACTACAAGGCGTGGTGCTGAAACAACAGACATGCCACTCAGTTGTGAGTGTCACACTGGTATACTAGGCAGCATTTTATTCATTTTGGTAGGGCAAATTTATAGCATGATGTCTGACCATGAAGCCTAGTATGGAGTGAGATGTCAAGATCCTAGAGCAGCATTAAAGATCTCTGCACAGATACATAGGTTTTCTGAGTGTAATATAGTCCAACATAATACGTTAGGACCTGTGATATGGGGGAAGATCTACTGGAATATGAGGCATTGAACCAAGTTCTTATAGGGGCCACCTGCTGAGCAGAGCACAACAATCCATTACAAGACTGCACATAAATTGTTTGAGGCAGCGCCCATAGTGTAGCAAACTGTTTGAAGGAAAAATAGTAGGGTGCCTTGTGCTGATGGAGCAATTTAAAGCACACTAGGTGGCATCAGTGGCAGATTTTCTAAAGAGGATAAGATGGTCAAATGTGAGAAAACACACACTTGGTTGAGTTAGGATATTACGTGTATAGAGAGGCAAGGCCAACCAGAGAAAGAAAGATGCAGGTGGTGCTAGCTCCCTCACTAGGTGGACTGTAAGGAAGAAGTGCAATTGGCCACAGAAACAGTCAGGCGGTGAGGTGGAGGAGGAAAAAGCAGAGCATAGAGAAGGAAGTCGGAGGAAGAAAAGTAACTTGCGCAAATGCCCACAGCTGAGAGGTTGAGACCAGCATCGTGGAGGAGCCGAACCTCGGAAGGTAATCGGGTGATATTTTTTATATTTAATTAGGTATTACCATACCATCTAGAAACCAATAGTATGGCATGGATGCCATCCAACATGTTAGATTTGAATCTATTCTAGAATCAGATAGATTTTAGAGCCAGAATGTTAACATGCCAATATTTGTCAATGGTTTCAGAGAATACTAAGTGAAATTGTATCTTGAGAATTGGTTTACCTTTTTGAATCAAGCAATGTAAATTTATTTAGAATATATTGTTGGGTGTTTTATTATATCATCATGTTTGGCCTATGTATGAATGTGCAAATTGGCATTAAGTCATTAGTGAGACAAGTGGATGCATGTTACATTTTCTTTGTGTGGACAAGCTGTCTATATTTGATATATTGTGGGTGACCTCTCCAGCATTGAAGGCTAGAGGACAACCTTTAATTGTTTGATTATTATTTAAAATAAAGGTAGATATTGACACTAAAAACAGCCTGTTTCTTGTCCCATATTGTGTGGTGTGTTGTGGTGGTGGGGGGGTATAAGAGATCAGCAATATTTCTACATTAAGAAATCAATAGAGATGTAAATATGTTCCATATATAGGTGTTATGACATTTTGTATAGACACATTTATTATTCACGTTTGACTTTGTTAGCCAGGTCGTATTTTCTTCTTCAGGCTTTCTTAAATTTTTTAATTCATTTTATTAAGTATTCTGAGTTGCTGAGTTAACCCTTTTGGTTCTTTTTTTGTGATGGGGTGAACAGTTTTAGCAGCGTCCGTGTAGACAGGTATTTTGTCATTCAGTTAGAGTGTTGATTTGCAAGGGTATTGGGCATTATTTGGTTCCATTGGTGTATATTGTTTTTGGTGTTCTCCATTAACTGTTCTGCTTTCTAGATCAAGGTTTTTTCAGTTTCATTTAGCTATGATTGATAGATTTCTGGGTGTAGCCGGTGTGCGAATTGAGGTGTTGATTGTAAAAAGGATTATGTGGTTGTCGTTTCTGATGACTGGCATTGGGGGTGTAGTAAGTCCTTTGTGGTAGAAAATTGTATCATGTGTGTACCCAGTCAGATGAGTGGTTCCGTTGACCATTTGTTTGAAATTAAGTCTTGCCACGTAAGCACAGAGGGAATTGGCTGATGTTGAGTTGTCTTTATCTAACAAGATGTTGAAAATCTCCTTACATTATGATGCTCTCATGTTCCACTTCTAGTTTGGCTACTACATCTGTGAATTTCACTGCAAAACGGATTGTAGTTGGGTAGTTTGATATATAAGAGGAAAACTAAGTTTGTTTGTTTGTTTATTCACTTATTACGTGCTCCAGACCCGGAGGTAATAGGGCGCGGCAGTATGAAGATGCAAAGCTTACAAGGTTATACAAAATACATAATAAACAGGTATAGTAGGAGTTACTGTAGATATAAAGCACAGTTCAGTGTATGTATAAAGGAGCAGCAATATAAGTTAAGTTGGTGGCTGAGTTTGAAGTTCATGAGAAGGGGTTTACAATCTTGGAGACCAGTTGGTGGTATTGATGAGAAGATGAGGTGATTTTTGTGGGCCACTGCAAAGCCTCCCCCAACCCTTCCTTTTCTGTTCGCGTGTATCATTTTAAAATTGGGATAGTTTTGCGGGCCGCTACTTTATAGTTGTTGAATAGCCACATTTCTTTGGGAAAAAGGATGTGTGGCTCCTTTGCTCAGAAACTCACTGATTTCTATTTTGTGCTTGTACATTGATTTGGTTGCAGTGCATTGTGTTCTTTTTTGATGATGCATTGGTGTTTGGCTAGTGGTGTGATATAGGGTTGGAGGTGTTCATGGTTTGTGGTCCTGGGGTCTTGGTAATGTGGGTTGTGGTGGGCTTGTGGATGCCTGCTATTTTTAGTTGCTGTAGACAGGCCTCAGAATGTGCACTGGCTAATAATAATTGACTCCTGGCGAGTAAGAAAGGGTGTGCTGTGTCTATCTAGGGAAATGAGATGGCAACTTGCTTTTATTTCTTGGCTAGTAGTTGGTATTTGAAATGTTTACCCTAGCTGAAAGGTTCCAACAAATCTATGGCAATCGTCTGTGGGTCGTTCTGTCCTGTGTTCGTTGCCTGTGTGGTCTCTCTGGTGGGATCTCCTGTTATGATGGGTGTGCTAAGATGGCAGTGTAACTTGTATCACTTTTTTGGGCATGTTTTCTGCGATGTAGGGTGTGCTCTTTCCGATTGCGGTGTCCTGTAGTATTTTGCTGTGGTTCTTTCGCCTGTATGGTTCCTTCTTGTCGGCCATCACCTTCTACGTGAGGTGTGTTCATATGTTGAATGGGTGTCACCCCATTACTGTGCAGCCAAATGCTGCGAAGCCGAAAATATATATTTTCTTTTATGTCACATTTCACTGCATATATATGTGGGGGATGGGTTAGGGTAATCATAAATGTGAGGGCGTATGGAGGTGGCTAGGGGGGGTCTCCCCCGCACATATATACAGCGAAATGGGTTTTAAAGAGGAAATAAAACAGTGTTTTATACGCAGTGATCACATAGATCTGGTTGAAAGAACCACAGTTTGTGGTCATGTGCTTGCAAACATCCTTTCCCCATTGAGAGGAAGACGATTGGGGTTCTGCTGTGTTGTGAAATTGAAAGAAAACTCATCTGGTCTTAGCATTTGCCTTGAGTCTGTTTAACTTGTTATGTTTTTCCTTCTCTCCATTTCTTTCTTGCATGCATGTGTTGTGGTAAGATTGTTCATAGAGTTTGTCTGTTTACCTAGTTGTCCAGCATGCATTCAAGTTGCGTAACTGCATATTGCTTGTCAGTGTAGTTTGGCAGTGTTTTCGGCAGTAACTGCTGTCATGTACTTTACAATAATCTTTGCACTCAGGTGGTTTTCCTAGTTGGAGATGAGACTGGGTGTTGGGTGTTGACCCACTTACTTGTGGATTAATACTCTGCTATTATCTGAGATACCTTGTGAAGAATCTAATATAGCAACAGTGCAACCTGCTTAGGGCCGTTTGTTTAGATGTAGAACTCAGAAACAGAAAATCAGAGTGCTCTGCCTGGGGTACCCCTAGCTTGGGTGCTCCAGTTGAGCGATGTGATCCACTTGCGTAGGGCATCTATATGCAGTATATTATATGCTCAATGGAATCTGCCTGCCTGGTGGTTCCTGTTCAGCATGATTTAGAAGATTGTAATGTGCTTATATTATGGTAAAATTAGATGGTGGTGTATAATGTAGTGGGTGCCATGCGCTTAAGTCCGAGTATCAAAGGAGAGAGAAATATTGTGTAGAGCAGTATCATGTGTTGCCTTTGTGAGCACTTGGATGTGGCACTCATTGTAGCAGAGTGTAACATGCTTATCCCTGAGAGCATCTAGTAGCAAAAACCCAACATAGAGCATTGTGATGCTCTTGTCTGTGAGAACACCTAGCTAGAGAACACATTGTAGAATAGTGCAATGCGTTTGCCCGAGGGCTCTTAGAGGCAGAATCCAGATATAAAGAGAGTGCAATGCGTTCCTCTTCCGAGAAGACCCAGAAGCAGCAATTTCTGGTAACATATAGAGAACACGATAGAGATAAGGGCAATGCGCTTATGTCTGAGGGTACATAGAGGTCAAATGCAACAAGAAGTCCAATGCGTTTGTCTGCGAAACACCTAGAAACAGAACTGCAATATAGAACAGCAGTGCAATTTGCAAAAAACAGTGGTAGAGAACATGGTAAAGATCAATACCTACAAACCAAACACTGAATATGTTCAGTTGACACTGGGATGTACGCTCTGATAGAGTATAAATGGGCAAAGTGTGAAATGGGAAATGAAAGTAAGGTTTGTTTCTTGAGTGTTGCTGCAGTTGGTCCAGGGCTGGTGCAGGGTTAGCGTGTCAGGCAAACAGGTGGTGTCCTTAGCCGGCTGCCCTGGGAGGCTCCGACCAATCCAGGCTTTAGCGTCATGGGACCCAACCAGCACTTAATGGGAGAGGCCATGCGTGTAGAGTGGCAGAGAGGATAGGAGATGTGTAATGGATGGCAGAGGGTGGAGAGAGATTACCAGCGTGGATTACACTGAAAATGCGAAGGGAAAAAGAAAGATACCTGCAAAGTGATCCCAGGACTTTTCAGACTACTTCCCGGACGGAACAGGAAGGTCTGCAGGCCCTCAAGCTTTTTATCATTGCAGGTGTGGCGGTATATACATGTCAGCATCTTGATTGGAGATATTATGTGCTTATATACTTGTGTGCCTCTTCACTTTCCCAGAGCTACTGCCTAACGCTGCATAATGCATAGTCTGCATCTGTATTCCTAATGGTTAATAGAGCAGATCATCGATAAACTAACATTTGTGCACTGCAATTATTTTAATGTTTAATGATTGTAATATGTTTTTAAATTACATTGTTTGAGATTAAGGCATGTGTGTAGTTGTGTTGCTGTTTTTAAACATTGTCCCTTATTACTGTAGTTCTTGTGGAGTCATTATATCATACATTTCAGTTTTAATATGTTAGAATGAGCATATGGAACTGTGGCAGTTTTAAACTGTGCATAAGTGATTGAAATTCAAAAGTGTTTGCAATTTCATTTGTGAGGCCGTACTGGACAGCCTTTATTTTAGAACTTTATGATCCAGCCACTCTTCTTCAGCCCCACTGTCACATTTTTGTGCACGACTTCTACTAAAGGAATACCAAATGGTAGGCGATCTTGACAGGAATGGAGCTTGTTCAAAATAGCACTTTCTACAGCATGGAAATCACATGCTCATGAATAATTCCGTGTCAGGTCGGGAATCCTCTGTAAAAGAAAAAACAGTTTCACTTTCACTTGCAACTCTATTTCTCCTCTAAACCACTCACTGCACTCTGGGTCATACTGCCCCAGCCAATGTCTGCCCTCTCCCTAACCCCCTCCTCTGGCAGCCATCTTTAGATTTTTACTGCACGTTCAAGTGTTGGGAGTCCTCGAGTTTTGCTCCTTGAGCTATTCTACATTTTTTCGCGCCTTTTCGTGAAAAAGTCCTATTTTTGTCAAACAGAGCCTGTGTGCTCTTCCTCTCCACCGGCTGACAAGCAGGAATCAGTTTGTCTGTGAATTTCAGCACCCCTCAAGGGCAAGGGTCATCGAGTTTCGTCAAATTTTCCAGAAGGCCATTGGGCCTACTCCGCACTCCAGACCATGCCGGAAGAGAAGAAAGAGGAAGCTCCCTTTTCACGCTCTGCTCTACCTGCAGACTGCGGAACGTGTTTGTTGAGGTCAAACCCCTTCAGTGTCTCTACTGTCTCCATCCAGACCACAGGGAAAGAGATAGCTAAATCTGCCTCGGGTTCACCAAGAGAAAGAACCATGAAGGATAGTCACAGCAGATTGGCGGAATGGCTCAGCGCAAAGGCCTCTGCACTGTGACCCAAGCAGGGGCATGCCTCACCCAGGACCGGCCGGTCTGAGGAGCAGGCTTCTAAGTCCTTTGAGGGCACCCCATCTGTGGGGACCTAAGACAAGGCCAAGCCCCGCAAGTCTGTTTCAATCGGGTTTGCCGTGCTAGCAGGGTCCTGCAATGGGCAGGGCGTGATCAACCTCACCATCTGCCTCCATCTCCAGCCATTGCTCCAGCTCCTCCTCCAAGAGTAAATTGGCCATCCCCGCTAAGCTGCGGGAGAAGCCTCAGAAGCCTAGAGTGCAAGAAAATGCGACCTCCCTAGCCAAGAAGGCCCAGGCGGCGCAGGAAAAATAATCAACGATCGAGATGGTGGTGGCCACTCAACGGCCAAAAGGGCTGACTTGGTGAAGGTAGCCCCAACTGCGTCCAGAGTATCCCTACCCCCGAGGCGGGAAGCCTCGGCTGGGGCAATGGAGAGGATGCCAGAAAAGAGGATGCCGTCACTAAGCCCGAATCTGACCCCTCAGGATGCAAAAAAAAGGGTGGGACAACGAGGCCTCAGGGCAGGCCATACTCCAAAGTACAGATGTTTGTTTTTTCCTCAGTCGAGGAAGACCAGGTGGCCATACACATGATCCACGAGGACGTGGGGGACGATGACGGCAGAAAGGACGATGGGGACAGCGGCGCAAATGCCGACGACCGCGCAAGGCCTAGTAGGCCTACCGCTCCAACTCAGACGAGAGATGCATCGCTGGATACCCTTTCGACCTTGCACACGTTGGTGTTGGAAATTCAGAAGAGGATGCCTCCGGCCCCGGTGGACCCGGATCAACCTCTGGCAAAAAAAGTAAAGCGCCATCCAGCGCCGCTGCGTCAACTGCCACACCCGCGCAATTTGCCTTGTCCCACGGGGGACCCGGACACAGGGACAGACACAGCCACAGCGATGACGACATCACAGCGGGCAGATCGCTGCAACTGCAGGCTTCACCACCGGATGAGGGTAGTTTCATGCCATGGTCACCAGAGCGTCCAAGCTCTTCCATCTGAAGCCTGAGGAGACCAAAAAGGAAGGTTTCTTCTACCAGAGGCGCAAGGCCAAAAGAAGACCATTATGGCGGTGCCTCTGTTGAAAAAACCAGCCATGGCCCCAGCCAAGCGGGATAGGCTGGTGAAAAAGTACCCAATGCCAGAGTCCACAACCAAGTGCCTACGGTCCCAACCGTTGCCGGACTCTGTGGTATGGGTGGCTGTGAGGAAGAGATTGTCAAACCACTCATCTTCGTCCTCCGTCCCTCTGCACAGCGAGGGGAAGAAGTTGAATGCCATAGGGTGAAGGGTCATCTACTCCGCGGCATAGACGGTCAAGGCAGCCAACGCACTGGTGATCCTGGCCAGGTACAACAGGGAACCGTGGTCCAAACTAACCCTGATTCTGGAGTTCGTACCTAGCGACAAGCAGGTGGAAGCCATGCCATCAGTGTCCCTGGACATCGCCGACAAAGGTTTCCGACAGATGGGAAACAGTGTCTGCCTCCATCGTCGAGGCTGGCTGAAGGCCACCAGTTTCTGCCAGGAGGTCCAAACGAGGGTTCTGGACAACCACTTCGGGAAGATCATCGATGAGTCCTTACAGGCCATCAAGACTGATACGGAGACAGCTCGTGCCCTGGGCACTCCAACAGCACCGCTCTTCCTTTTGCGCCTCTGGTGGAATGTCCAGTAGATCGACAAAGGGTTTCAGTGGACAATCCTCGTCGTACCGTCAACCCTCCCTGTCCATGACCCAGGAGGCGGCTAGTACGTTTCTTTTACCACTTCTCCTGAAATGTCCTCTAAAGTTCTCCAAGCAATAGCTAATGCTAGAAAAGATTCACTTGCTCGTAGCTCAGAGCTTAAGGAGACTCTAACCAATTCCCAAGATACTGCTCAAACCCCTAATACCCAGGACATTTCTGATGTCAACATGGTGATGGGAGAAGTCTGACTTACCCACCTGCAAAGTGCGGTGAGAGTAGATCGCCCACAGACTGCGGATCACGACAATGTTACTCCTGACTCATATCCAATTATAAAAACTCCTCTTAAAGCGGGCATCTCACCCGTGATTGGGTTACTCCCGACAAAACTAACACTAGCTTTACTTAACACCAGATCTCTTGTGAAACACATGATTGATATTCAGGACTATATCCTAGAACACAGTCTGGATATCATGTGTATCACGGAAACCTGGTTTACAGACGCCCATGGCCCTACCATTGAACAGGTGACACCCCCTGGCTATGTTTTCTTCGGAAAGCACCGGGAGGGGAGCATAGGAGGTGGTGTGGCAGTAATATGCAAAAAAGAAGTTGGAGCTTACGAAGTAAAAATGCAATGAATAGACTGTGACCTGCTACATATCAAATTGCTCCCTGATTCTATCATATTCTATCCTAGCATAAACCTAGTTCTAGTTTACCATCCACCAGGTGAATCCCATAAGTTTAATGAGAAGATTGTAGATGTCCTAGCCCCACTACTGAAACCCACTCTGACTTAGTGATATTGGGCGATTTCAATCTTTGGAAGGGTCATGCTAAAGATAATAAAGCTCTCGACCTTGAGAAGGCTCTAAATGGCCACCAGATAAAAATACATAATTGTAGACCTACTCATATAAAAGGACATATCCTTGATTGGGTGGGACGTGGAAACATTCTTCTCGATAACCTAACTACCACACTGTGTATCTGGTCGGACCACTTTTCAATTTCCTTTCAGCTGACATTCCCGTTCCTTCTACCTACAAAGCATGAACCTGGGTGTAAAATGCTTAACAGGAAATGAAGACTTTTACTGCACCTATTCTCGCAAAATGTCTAGACACTATAATGACCAAAACGAATGACTCTGATAATCCGGAAGTCCTTATTTTTTAAATTTTTTTTATTGTTGCATTTACAGTTTACAAAAAACTATACACAACAAAAATACCAAAAATAAAGAAAAAGAAAAACTCAGAATTACAATCACAAAGAAACACAACTTCTATATATTACAATAAAAGAACATTAAAATATAGAAGATTCAATTTAGAAAATGTTCCTTTCCAATATTAAAATTTTCCTTATCCAATTCAGAACTTAAAAATATCAGAAAGTTATTCAACGCTAAAACCAAAGAAATATCAGTGCCCCACATACAAAGACACCAAATTTCTAGACACCTCTGAACTGCCAGTTGTCTTTTCTCTGAAAAACCTGGTTCGTTCATTATCAAAAAAACATACACACAACAACCAGGTGTTTCAGGGTTTCATAAGTATTATTTACACCACAAAACCTACATTCCCTCTCGGATGCTTTCAAGTCGACCAAGATATTTAGGCTGTTCGAATTGTTCCAATTCCTGATTTTCTCATAAACAGGTAATTGATTTAGCCTGAAACGCATAAAAGTCATCCGTATTACAGGCCAGGGGAATTTCTGAAGATATAGTGGAAGACATTCCCTTGCATGCGTGAACTGCGAGTATTCCACAACGCTGGTATACGAGTAGATACAATCCACTGTGTCAGCCCAGTCAGACCTAAACAGAATCTTTTTAATATGCCCTGGTCTTGGAATCAAACACAGAACACATTTGTTCATTAAACTCACTCATGGATGGAATAGAGTCTGCAAGCATAGCTTCCTTGAGACTTTCATAAAGGGAATTCTTAGGAGGAGCAATTATTCTTCTGAAGAAAGACAGCTGTCTCCAGACGTACCTGGCCTTTAAATGACACAAGACACAACTTGTGTCTAATGATTGCATTAGGAATAGCTATAGACAGTCCAAGCATGTGCTTCCATAGTCTTCCTTGAATAATATTCAGAAAGTCACCCATGTTATGGGAGAAAAGGTCAAGATTATACAAGATAATTGCCTCAGATTTGGCTAGTTAATAACGTCTCAGGGGAAGCAAGGAAAATGTACACACTTTCTGCTTTAAGAACTTCATATAAGCAGTACATTTCTTAGCTTTTTCATTCAAGATGGATTTCCAGTATTCAATACTGACCCTGTTAGCCAAATGTTATCTCAGGTAGATTAAAGTCTTGACCTGCTCCACATTATCAGTTCCCATAGTCCAAGCATATGTCTTTGGTTTTAGGCGACAGAACCATGACCTTAGACTTGGAAGCATTGGGTAACAGGTTATTTTCTTCGGCATATGCAAAGAAAAGCTGCATCTTTGCTCTGAGACCTTGCAGGGTTCTGTCGAGCAGTATGAAATCATCTGCATAGGCCATCCACTCCAGCCTAACACTCCCCAACCTTGCCGGAGCAATGGAGGGACCCTGCCACAGTCCCTCTGCATTGCACGTATAAAGGTTGAAGAGCGTAGGTGCCAAGGTACACCCTTGTATTACGCCTATAAAGGTAGGTATCTCAGAAGAAAGAACACCATCCTCAGATAGGCGAACACAAATAGATGTTTTGGAGTGCAATAGAGCAGTCAGCTGGACCAATTTACGAGGAATGCCAAAAGAGAGCATTTTTTGCCAAAACCTAGATCTTATCACCCCATCAAAGGCACTTGTCATGTCTAACGAAGCTAAGTAGACATCACCAACCTGAGAATGATGGACATAGTGTCTAAGGTGGGACAGAATAGATGTATTAAGTGAAGTGCCAAGCTCAGCACGAAACCCCACCTCAAACCGGCTAAAAAGATTAAGCTCCCCTATGGCACTATTAAGATCCCTTAACAGAATAATAGAAAATACCTTACTGGTTGCATCAGTTAAAGCTATGGGTCGGTAATTAGACAAATCAAGTTTATCGACCCAAGTCCCAGGATCTTCTTTGAGAACAAAAGGGGGTATGCCGTCAAGCCCAGGGGCCCTAGATGGCTTAAGTCGAGCAATTGCCCATGCTATATCCTCCTTGTTCTAGTTGCATATTCCCTTCACGGGAGAACCCAGATCAGAACCATCAAGGGCCCTAAAATGCTCATGTAGAGCATATTTATTGGTGTAAAAAGATACCCAGGCAGCTGAATCTATGGGTCAATCGATGGTCCCCTTAACATTCCCCAAAAGCCTAATAACCGAAGACCAAAATTGACCATCTTTGCCCCTACACAGAAGTTCCAACATATTTTGATGACATAGAGAGTAAGCGTCCATCCTAAGAGATTTAATGTAATTCCTATGTCTCAGGATGATAGCACATTTAAATTTCACATAGTCAGATGGCATCAATCCAGATTTTCTCAAGGCGGCAAGTTCCTTTCTTTTGCGGCCTTAGATAATAGAATTCTGTCATCCCTCACACCACATTTCTTATTAAGACTCGCCGAACTATCGGACTCTCTAATTTGATGGATGCAGGCTAGAATAATATTATATGTAAAGGCCACCACTGCTTTCCCCAAGATCACAACCGGAAAATACAATAGCAGGCTTTTGAAGAAACAAATGCTGGAGCCGATTAAATTTATACACAGTTTTCTTGTTCCACAAAACTTTAGTTCCTCTGTTATTGGACTCCAAACATGCTAGATCCGGTCTAATACAAGGGTTAGATATAGAGATAGTCAAGATGAAAGAAAGAGGCAAGTGATCCCCCAAGTCAGAATGAAGATGACTCAAATAACAGCACTGTTTCCTAATACCATCCGAAAGAGAAAAAGTCAATACGTGGGGTCGACATACCTCTATGCCAAGTATGTTTAATAGCCAGAGAGGATGGCAAATGATCCAGCAATGACAAATCCCACTCATTGAGAAAGATATCCCACCTAATACCTCGTCTAAGATTCACATGCTGCACCGAGGGAAATGCTCCTATAGAGTTCCACCTAGCACCCCATGCACAAAAGGAATTAGTCCCCCCCCAAAATAACTTAATTACCATATCCCCTCTGAATCCATTCGTACAACATTTCTCCCAACCCCTCCACTATGGAAGTCGAAAGTAACTCTAATAGGATTCCAGTAGAGATTGAGTATCAGTATCGAAGAGAAACCAACTCCCAAATTTAACTCAATAGCCAAAAGCCATTCAGAACAGCACCTAACTTCCCATGAAAAACCCAAATTGTGATATATAGTAATAGTTAGACCTCCTCTCGGGCGCCCCTTCTCTCCCCTAACAGAAAGACAGGGAATACTATGGTACCCATCCAGTAAAGGATTGGCCATAAGGTAAATAAATTCTTGGACTACTAATACATGTAGAATTAGACAGCAATTTATATAGGTTCGAACTACTGCAGGTATTCCAAGATATCACTTCAATAACCATCCTTTCATGCATGTGCCAGACCTTGCCTCAGACTTTTTAATGACCGAAGAGCAGTTTGTATCCAAGACCAATCCTGTATATTGCCCAAAACATTTGAAATAAGGGACATCACAGAGGCAGAATCCCACTGTCGTACAGAGGGAGATCCTACCACTATTTCAGGGGTAGATGACACAGGTTCCTTAAATAAGAGAAAGATTTTAGCTTCAGCAGAGTTCTGTATTTCCACCAGGTCAAATCCCATGGATTAGAGATTAGACTGTTGCTCCCCTATCATGGTAGCAACCATACTTGAGTGGAAGTTACTGACCCTTCTGCCATTATCAAATTTCGGAAGGGAGATGGCATCTATATCATCACTAGTTATCGTTCTTAGAAGCAGAATTGCCTTAAAGATAGCCAATAACCCTGCCCTATTAAGTTTAGTCCCTTTCATACACTTTTCATTGAGTATCCAATCTATAATTTTACTGCTCAGTCGTACGGCTTCTTCCACCACCGACCATACTTGCCCCAACACATGCCTGAGGACCCAAACTGTGCCCAGAGGTCAGGGGTACAGCCCCACCCAGAACTTGACCGGGAGCCATACTACCAACCTGTTGTGCCAAGACAGAGCCAGTAACCCCAACTCTCAGGGAACTGCTCGGCCCCGCCTCTATGTTGGGCACAGACAGATTTCTCTTAGATAGTTCCACTGGTCTACCATCCGGAATTACCACAGGTAAACCAATGTCCGCCGTCAAATTGGCAACCGGAACATTAATGGCAACACTACGCTGCAGAGGACCAGAGGAAGTACGGGCATGCATTGTAGTAATCACTTTACCAAATGCTGTCATTTTTGTCTGTTAGTTTGGGGCCGCACCAACAGAATTTCTCTATCCACTCCCCTATTCACTCCCATAGAGGAGCCAAAGTTCTCTGGAAGAGTCATCTCACTCTTAGCAGCACCATTGACCAGACTGGGACGAGGAGTAGTAACTCCACCCTCAGAAGCCCCCTTAGCCTGTTCAGCACAACCATCTTTGTTACACGTATCATGACAATTTAGATTACAAATAGCCTTAAGATTGGAATTTCTCCCCCTAATCTTCAAAGGGGCCATATTTTTGGTGTTTTTTGCTTTCTTCCTATGCCTTTTACCCCTAATAGGATCAGTCGGCGCAGACGTTGTATCAAGTTCATTTTCAATAATAGATTTGAGTCAGCCCCCACAATTACCTCCTATTCAACTGCACTATCTTGCAAAAGACCCATTGCTTCTACTAGTGCTGAGGCACTATCCAGGCCATCCTCAACTTGATTATTCATTAAAGTGACATGAGCAGTCCTTTCAGCTTGATCAAGGTCGCCACCATGTGACCCACAATCTGCTGACAGCCAGGGGTCTAGCTGACTGTCCCTCCAATATAGCAGACACTTTTTCATCCAACATCATCAGTCTAGAATTGTAATCATCTTGGGAACATATTCCCATAGCAACAGGTCTATTCACAGATTTCACATTATTAAGTACATTCTCAAAACCAGACATACGTACAGTGAGATCATGAAAAGCCCTCTGCTGAATCCCACCCAGATTTTCCTGCGTATCACATAAGGCTTTTAACGCCAAATTTAAACTAATGTACAAATTAGACACAAGAGGGGAAATTAGATCACAGATACCCATCTCAGACATGGCTTTGGGTTCTACTAAGCTAGGCCGAATTTCAGCAACTGCCCCCGTTTTTGAATTACAGGGAGCAATCGGGGAGTACATTGTTGTAGACAATATAGGCAGATCATCCCCATGTTTAGAAACAGCCATGGTAGGAGATAAGCCCAGATCAATATTATCCCTTAACAAATCCCTAGTGGCATTAGCCACCCTGTGGAATGAGCCCTCCAGACAACTCTCCTGAGTTAGATCTTGTTAAGCAGTAGCAAGAGACCCCTGTAAAAGGCCTTGTTGATTCAGATGACCAGCATAGCTTTCTGGTAGATGTTGATAACCATTACTAGATGGCATGCCCTCATTACACTTTCCAATAATAATGACATTTGATGCCTTAGGGTTAGAGGTCACTTTAGATGCACTCCAGTCTGTAAATGAACCCCCAAAACCCACCAGCCAGTCTCGTTTTTCCTCCTAGATCACCAAATTTCCTAAGGTTCCCGATAGGCTGTGGAGTGGAGGCATGAAATCTAACAATTTTCCTCGTAACCAGAGGAACTGCCATCACTTCACCTTCTTGAAGGCACTCTGCATCTGTTAATTCCAGCAATCCAACATCAGATGTTACATTTGCCAAAGTATCCAAAGCCCCTCTGTGTGAAGATGACAAGTTTAAAGGAAGGGTATCTAAGGCCAAGCCAGACGGCAATGGATTAATTAATGCAGTTGTTAGTATAGGGGTCTCTCCAACTGGCCCATTCATAGCAGCATCAGGGCACAATAAAGTATTACTTGCAGCAGATATGTGTATGGGCGTGGTCCTCTGTGTTAAGTCAACATTGGAGACTGGCAAAGCCCCCAAGTTATACACTTGGTCCGATTCCATATCACAGTTGCTGGCCCCAAAGCCACTTCTCAGAGTAACCATAATACCCAAATCAGGATTTGTAAGTAAGAAGAGCGGTTCAAAGAACAGTATCAACAGTCACCGCAGTGCTCTTCAAACAGAAGGCTCGGCTCAAAGGCAAAGAAAGCCTGCAGTCACTGTGCCACCCCGTAGGCTATCTCCACAAAACGAGGATTTAAAGTGTAGTAGAGGACCTGTATGAGTATTTCAAATCTTGGGTGAACAGCCACACAGCAATCCCCCAAAGTCCCGAAGAGAAGCCAAGAATTGCAACACAACTCGTTACCAGAGCGGTGATAAAGAAAGGCTAAACGTTGTGAACAATAAGTCACTTGATAGTGGGCATTCCCTGCCTCAATAAATCACCTGAATGTTGAACATATGAGTACATACGAGTACAAATGCAGAAAAAGCTGTATGAGTCTTTCCTCTAACTGCACGTCCCGTACAAAGCAGCCTCCACAACCGCCTTTACTGTGAGGGCTACAAAGTGGAATTAATGTATGCTGCTTCCTGGAGGTGCTGCTCTAAAGGGTACAGAATCCAATAACCACGGAAGGAAATAACAGAAATAGCAGCTCAAAAAATGGTTTGTGCAGGTTCAAACAAAAGGCTAATGGTGCGTAAATTGCAGTACAAACAGCAAAATCTTCACTCTCGCCCTGGTCTCCACCGGGTTTATAGGCTGTATTGTGACACCGATCAGTATTGTCAAAACCGTACTGCAATGAGGCTCCGCAACGGGTGTCTACGGTAAATCAACCATCTGCTTACAGTTTATTGGCTTACCGGCATCTCCACTTACAACAAGCTGTTTTTACAAGCTGCAGGCTGTAGTCATCGGTCATTGAGCTCCAATCTCTCCCGTATCCACAAACAGGTAAATCCAACACTCTCCGCAGCAGTAGCAATGAATTAGAGGAAAGAACCTCTACGCACAAAACGCAGAACACAGAATGTTGAGCGTCAAACTGTCACCGCTGAGTCACTCGATCAACACTAGTCCCACGACATCCGGAAGTCCTTATTAAAACTTACAACAATGAGATTATAAGTATGCTGGATCATGCGGCACCTCTGAAAACTAGAACTGTCAGAGATAAGCCAAACCATCATAAATGGTTTACTCCTGTGCTGGCAGAACAAAAAACTATAAAAAGACAGACGGAACACACCTGGCTGAGAGATAAGACTCCGTCACACATGGGCAGCCTGGAAGCAAAAGGCAAAGGATTACAAAGCTAAACCTGTGGAAACCAAGCACAGTTTTTACAACAAATAAATCCTCCAGGCAGGGAATCAAACCAAGGAACTTTTGAGACTATGTAGGTCCTGGGAGAAACCTGCGAGCACCAATCCCATCATTAAACCCACTAATAAAGATTGTAATAGAGTACAGAAAGCCTTTTCTGATAAATAAAAAACTGCCCAAAGGAAAATCCAGGAAGAGTTAACCAGGACAACCTTACATGCCACCACTGTCATTGAGGAGAGAAATGACGAAGGCCACGTCAACCCTGTAGCGGGCCCCCAACCCCTGGATAATGGGAAACAAGCTCCACAGAAGTGCCAGTCTGGATCTAGATTTAGGGAGCATACCACATTAGAGATTTACAATATTCTGAAGAAGATGCACCCCACGAGCTGCCCGGGTGAGCTGTATTGGTACAGAAGGGCATTTTTGCCTTGTTCCTCTGCAGATTTGTAAATTCATCTTTCAGATCTGGCAACATTCCATCCTTGATAAAAAAATGTTGCAGTTACACCATTATTAGAAAAAGCGGGACTGGACCCAAAAGATGCTGCAAACTTGAGGCTAATTACTGATACGCTTTTCTTTTTAAAACTGATTGATAAAGTAGCAATGCTGCAACTTCAAACCCATGTTTCAGAAATGGGCATTTTACACAAAAAACAATCAGGCTTTCGGAGCTTTCATGGCACCGAGAGTGCCCTATTGGATTTGCAGACATACGTGCGCTAAGGGCTAGAGTACAGCAAGTCGCGGCTGCTGATGCTGCTAGATCGATCAGCGGCATTTGACCTGCTGGACCATAATATCTTACTGGGTTGGATGGCCACTGTAGGGGGACTCTCAGTGGATGCTATAACCTGGCTTAAATCTTTCCTTGAAGGCCGTTGCTCCCGAGTCCATTGGGGGGGACAGTGCATCATAGGCTGAAATTACCACCTGTGGAGTCCCTCAGGGGGCTTGCCTCTCCACTCTGCTTTTTAATATCTACATCATCCCACTATGTCTGGACCTTGAAAAACTGGTCAGAGCCGTGATACTCCCACGAGTGGAATATTGCAATGGTCTCCTGGGGGAGCCAGGAAGTCAGACATTAAAAAATTACAGAAGATCCAGAACGCCGCTGTGCGCATTGTATATCAAATGAACCGCACTGAGCCTACCTCGGTGGCCAGAAAGACTTCACTGGCTTTCGGTCTCAGCTAGAGTTCAGTTTAAGCTGCTAACCACCTGTCACAAATGTGTTTTTGGTGATGCTCCAGTCTACCTCAAGAATAGGCTGAGAATCCATCAACCTAAAAGAAACTTGCGATCCGCTAAAGCTTGTCTTCTAGTAGTGGATCGCGTCAAGAGAGCTTAAGGGTATCGTTGTTCCTATCATGTTCCAGCTGCGCGGGCTTGGAATGCCCTTCCTGAACAATCGCAAAATACTGCAAATCATTTGGATTTCAGAAAACAGCTAACGACCATTCTGTTTGCATAATTATAAAGGCATTGTTTCTCCCTACTGATGTCGCCTGGATGCCTTTGGGCTTTGGCGCCTTATAAATGATTTAACATAACATAACAGAGGCCATTCCAAGGCTTTTGGTGGAAGTGGCCAGCGCCCTTGTCGCCCCCAAGGCGGAACGCATGCACCGAAGCCGGACTGGGTGCTGGACGCTCTTGCCCACGGACATACCCTGGAGTTTCAGCAAATGTGTCAGCGGAAACCCTCCAGTGACCCGGCAGGAGCAGCACAATCCCTCTGCTCCTGCAGGAGGTATTGGGTAAAAAGCCAGCCAATTTGCATCAGATTTGTAGCACAACTCATAAAAAATGTAAATGGATGCAAGTCAACAACAGTGCACAGGAGCATTTCAGAATACATTTTCAGGATGCATTTGCATTTGCACACAATATATGCCAGTATTAAAACATTTTCATCCATTTCTATGGGCATATGTTTAAATGCTGGCTGCACCAATATATGGCACAGTTCCCATATGAGAACATACTCATGTTGGTTTTGTGCATAATGCCATTACTGATACCATAAGAAGACATATCCATGCTGGTACTGTCAATATATGTCAGTACCCCCACATGAGAACATACTTTCCTATAAAATTGACATTCCACGATACGAAAATATGTCAGAACTGGCTGCACCAATGTAGGCCAGTATAGACCTGTAATAACACTTAGTCTTGCTGTATCATAGATGCCAGTACCAAAACAAATGACATGCAAAATAAGAAATGGCAAGAATGGGCGTACCAAAATGCCAGTGTAGCCACATAATTACACTTAACATGCTTTCTTATTCGTAGATTCTCATTCAAAATGTTATGCCTAAGACCCTAAACCCCCGCCTAAACTCCCAGACCATCAGAACCACACGTGCAAACACAAAACAATATTCACTGGCTCATTCACACGCACACCCATACATCATATAGTTACTCAATTAATTAATTTAACACGCTTAATATCGGAGACCAGTCTCTAAGCGAGGGACCGTGATTTAAACCTCATGTGTCCTGCGTTGTCCTTCTTCCAAAAAAAACACGTTGCCCCTCAGCTATCTTCCCGACACTCATTCGCACACATTCATACGCATATATATTAAAGAACTTAATCTTACCTTCTGCCATGGACCAGATGCTCCTCACCGCCGGCGCTTCTAGAATGCCCTCCAGCTTCCACAGCATAAACGGGAACCAGGAAGCAAAGAGGGCTTCCTGATATATGTGCACATGCACACGTGAGCCGAAGCACTTTCAATCCACCCCTCGGCCCCTCCCCCATTATGGATGAGCCACTCCTGCCACAAAGAAGCAGAGGTTTGCAACATGTAAAATATGCATTGGCAATGGCAACAGTTTAGGCTTTTGGTGTAGGCATGGAAAAGGCACTTGCATATTGGTATTAACTGGCTATTAATGGTAGCAGGTGCAAAATGGTGTGAGTACATGTGCATCTAATAGCAGTCCCTGGCTAATACATATACTGTTGGCTTTGTCAGTGCTTGTTTTTAACAGGACTTCAGTGAAGGACACACACATAGTGCTTAAAAAATATTGGTTGAAGCCAGCCCTGGTTAAGACCTTTTTATTACACCAGTATCAGGTTTACATCTCCAATCAAGTCATTAACTTTCAGAAGACTGCTTTGAAAAAAAACCACTGGCAGGCACTTTGAGTGCCATAGGGATTAGCATGGCCATGGGTAGTCAATGGGTGGGCAAATAACCAAACACCTTGTGTCCTTCCTCATATGCCATTTCTCCCTATCTGTACTCTAATGGAATAGTTTCGGCTTATAGGTGGTGCTAACGGGCCACCGAATAGCCCAAACTAGAAATATATCTGATCCTAAGTGCGCTAGAAGCAGAACATGGGGAGACCTTCTTTAGCCCTTAGCGGGTGTAGTGGGACATCTACAAGGACGGCAACTGGCATGGGTAGTTTTTTTTTTCTCTCTCACCAAAATGTATTCTTGATGCTAACTGGCAGGAGGCATAGGGAGCAATAAGTCAGTGAAAAACCATTGCATGAAGAGCAATGACTTTAGCATGCGGTGAAAAGTGATTTGCGGGTACAAAGGAAGGCATTCCATCATATAAGGTGGCAGGGGAGGGGGAGACCAGAGAACGCCCTTCACCTAAAGACGTTACTTGAAGTGTCGAGTGGTTTTGTGAGGTAGTAGAGCTAATTTCGAGTTTGAATATTTCCTCGGATAGATTGTGCATTTGACCTTTGTAGGGTTTTGTGGTGCAACAGAGTGCAAAAAATGAGTCAATCGTCAGTCGGCGAACGTCCGCTTAATCATTTCCGCACCTATGAAACGATATTGCAATTCTCACTCCTGTTTTGCAAGCAGAATGTGTCCAGTCCCTCTGCATCACTTTCTCTTTTTATGACAAGCGAATCTTGCAGGTTTGGGAATTTGCAGTGCTGTATACAGTACACCAGGCTACTTTTCGTCCATGCAATGTCACGTTGACCCTTCAGGATCTAAAGTGGTCCCCCCAATCCTCCCTTTGCCCCCCAGTTCTGCAGATGACTCAATGCGCCTCGTTGATCCCCTGGTTATCTTAAGATTGCTGTATCCGTGTATAATTAATCATACACTCACTAGATATCCTGCAAAACATGATCCAAACCCATTGCTTCAGTAGTACAAAATAATTATTTTGCGTCAATTGTTTTTCATCTGACTTGATCAAGAAGAATCCTGACGTGACTGTTACAAGATGATGCGTAATTTTTAGAAGGTGTCCGGTGGGGTTAGGAGTGGCACTCTATTTAGGAAATTGTACTTGAAATTAGCTTGTTTAAAATATGAAATACTTCTTATGTGATACTGTTAACCTGACATTGGGAAATAGGGGCATAATTGTCTTAAAAAATATTACACACAATGTCGAATAATTGTTCTGTTTGGACATTTTGTAGAATGTGATTTCTTGAATGATACCAGCAGGGTTCGGAATTGCTTGGAACTATTTAGCGCCTGCTTAAACCCTAAACAAACAGTTGCCAGGAGCTACTTTTGGCTCCCCAGATGGCTCACAAACATGCATATGTGACACTAACTTTGAGTGTTTTATAATAGTAAGAAGTAGTGGGACACATGTAGGACTCATTTAAATAATGTGTCATGCATAATGGGCAAAACCCTTGTGTGCATCTCATGTGGAAGTTAGATTTTCAGTGCGCTCTGTACTGGCTCCTGGTTCCCCGGCAGTAGCTCAAGCCTAGCAAACTTGACGCACAGGAGCTGGTTTTAGCTCCTGCTCATCAAATATTAATTTCAAACCCGGCCCAATGTAGAATATATGTAGATGGATAGCATAGAAATTGTGTACAGGTCTTCTGCCTTTGGAAATGCATTTTTTTTTTATTCTACACATTATCATATTATAGACATTCCTAGAGTGTATTTCTTTCTTCCACACGTACATTTCAAGCTTTTGTATGAAGGGACTTTGTGCAGCCGTTTTGGAGGTCATCTTGGGATGTTGCTGAGCAAAGTAGAACATTTTGCGTCTTCTGGCATAGAATGTTCACTGCTGCTGGCAACATTCCATGGCGGCGACTGTTCAAAATTCGTTTTTTCTTCTCCATCCTTTGTGATTCATGGTTGCGGCGCTTGCCTAGGCAGCTTCCACAGACTTCTTGCAGTTGTGTGTATTGGCGATGTCAGAAGCCAAGGGACTGCCGATCAGGGGTGGACTGGGAACTAGAAGTGGTCCTATATTACATGGTGAGCAGGCCTAGGCACTCTAAGAAGTGTTTTGGTGGTACTTCACGCATGAGCATTTGGAAAAGTAGTCCCAAATAGCATATTTTCAAGCACGTTTGTCCGTATAGGGAGATAATAAAGCAGTTCAACATTAACAAAAAAGTTATATAAAGCGTTCCTTAAAAGCGAGGAAGAACATACTAGAATTGCATAACAAATTACTTTCTTCAAAGGGATGAGGAGAAATAGGAGGCAGGGGTTGGGGTGACTGGGAGAGAGATGCCTGTGGAGGAGGGGACACCCCGGAAGTATCTCAGATTCTCTGCAGGCTAGGACAGGCCACCACTGCAGAATCTGCTGCAGGTCATTCCTCAAGGTCGGAGTAGCTAGGCAGATCAATTGACTTGCCAAAGCCACACTCCTCGTAGAATATAAGGGAATGTTTCAATTACAACCAGGGGTGGAGCCGGCCTCTACATTTTTTTGGGGCACGGGGTGGGGTGTTTTCAGTGGAGAGGGGTGACCGGCTGGATAACTGTTTTAAAAAGCGTATCCAGAGTGGGACCTTTAGTGATCACCCAATACCTAGAGCCCTGTTAGTGCCTACACGCCAAATTTCAGTTACACAAACGCATGTAGGTAAAACGTCTTTCTCTGAGACCTGGAGGCTGAATGTTTACGTTTGCCCGTTCCCCCACCCCCATCTGGAAGATATTTAGTTTCACAAAGGAAAGCAATCATTGGAAGGTGTGAGCCATTTAAGAGCAGAGCAGTTAAGTCTTTGGCATCCTCATGTGGGTGCATTGAACGAGCAGTGCAGGCTTCTGCCCTCTGCCACTGTATGCTTGTTGCTGTTGCCCGCTATTGAGTTTTGAAATGCTCTCGCAGATGACAGGTTTGCCAGGCTCTTCCTGAAGCTCCCTTTCGCATGGCACCTTAGGCTGAGCATCATTGCAATTTCCTCGATTTAGGGATTCAGTTCCCCTAGCCAGTGACTTGCCACGTATTATCAAGGTTGGCTGCAAACATGTTGATTGCACAGTTTGGCATGCTTTTGAAGGTTAAATGCATTGTGTAAGTTTGTACATACGCCACATTAACAGTATAGTGGTTAATCGTTATTTAGGTATTTGAAAAGGACCAAGTAATAGTGGATGTATGTTCTACGATTAATATGCAGTCAGGGAGGTAGAATGTTAACATTTACAACTGAAAGACACATTTACATTGCACATGATTTGCAGTCAGGTCTGCCATCTAGTGGTCTTTTGACTCTTTTTCTTGTGTACACCGAGTGGGTCTGACCTGCCCTAGTTTTCTTTTCGCTAGCCTGATTTTTTACTTTAATTGAAAAGTGAAACTTTGATGGGTTCTTCTGGATAATTGCAGGTGCATGATGGAGTGATGCCAAATTGATCAAGAGACATAGTTTAGCTACATTTAAAGCCCATTCTCTATTAAAACCCCATACTCCTATGTTATGTTCCCTTTCTTGCATACTTAAGGGGTGTCAGTCCAAAGGGACTGGACCAGAGCTCTTCTCTCAAAGCGCAAAAAAGATTCCCTTTAAACAATTTTGCTTTGTGTGTGGAGGTGCCTCGGCATGGGGACATGGTTATTGGTCCATTAGTCAATTTTTCTGCTTGGACAGGACTGGATGCTCTTTGCAGCGTGTGGTTTCTTTTTTTTTCACTCTTTTTCCCCCACCCAAAAATGTTTTAATTTCTCTCTTGCCTCACCTCCTGGCAACATCTGTCGGTACTTTTATGAAGGGTGTACCAGGTTTTGTCGTGTTCTTCGTGGTGGCGGACTTCGATAGGGTCTGTCTGAGTGTCTGAGTCCCGAGCGCATGGGTCTATGCGCGTCCTGTCAGACTCGTACTCCTACATCCCATTCCCTTTCCTCCATCCTGTATGGGCGTCCCTCGCAAGGGAACAGAACCTCTTTTCCACCAGAAAAAGACTTTTCCACTTTAAATTAACTGGCACGCAGGCTCCCTTTAAACCTGTCCACCGGCGCCACACTTCAGTCCCCTTTTCCGCATCATCAGCAAACGGACTGCTACTACCGGTGCTCCTGAGTGAGACCTCAAGCCTCGTAATTCCACACCCTTTCCCCAAAATCTTTTCTTTGGCAGATTTGTGAACACCATCCACTGGTGCCCTAGTTTGTCCCTGGCGGGTGACCGTTGTGCAAAACGGTTCCTTCCCCACAGCAGATCCGCACGCACTCTGGCTCTGGTGCCTTGGTGAAGACCACGTTTGGGACGGGTGATCCGCGTGCGACGCTCTCATGCCCAGGTCCCTTAAACACCGGGGCCTGCACATTGTAGAGAACTGTTCAACAAGACTCCTCCACAGATCATCAAGGACTACGTCCGCATGAAGACAAAGAAGGTAGGTGCCTTATTTTCAAAAGCACCGCGCAGAGGCGACTCATTCCCGGGGCTGCCCTCTAGCGGGAGGGGTCAATCCGGCCCTCGCACCGGCTCAGGGAGGACTGAGGCTTACGCAGCTACCGGCCTCACAGTCGAGGGGGGTCCAATGGCCCTACCAGTTCCACAACCGAGGGGCCTGTGAGCTCTACCACTACCGGGACTCTTCCTGAGGGGCCTTGCCCTGATACCGGGTCTTTACTCGATGAGGCGCCTATATGTAGGTCCTCTACCGGACGGGAGGCCGAGGGTGCACAGTCTATCGGGTGTACACCTGAGGTGCAGAGCAGGCCGAGCCAGGGAACACTCCGGCTGCAGGTCCATGTGCTAAGAACATGAACAAAATGGCGGCGGAACCAGACAAGATGGCTGCCACTCCGGATCCTGAAAAGCGGGAACCCACACAGGCGGGTGCGGAGGCCCGCCAGCCAGGCAATCAACATAGAAGCTTTACTCCAAGGGCAGACTGGGTACCAATGACGCCCGTCACCTGGACCACGTCATACCCCAACATCTCTGGTTCCAGGTACAGTGACCCCATGTACGAACAAGGGCTGGAGAGGCAGCAGGCATATTCGCCACCACCTCTGGTGCAAGATCGCACGCAGCCAGCCTATGAGGACAGGTTTTTTTGACAAATTCATGTCTCTCATGCGATCTCCAGAAATGGGCTCCATTCTCCAGGGCATTATCGCCCGCGCAGCCCACTGCAACACAGCCCATGCTCCAGCTCTGCCTCCACAGCAGCCCGTTCCTGAGGCTCCAGTAGCCCCGGTGCAAACACCCACACCGGAAGCGCCTCCAAAGTATGCTGGCGTCACCCCTCCTGGGGCAGATGACCAACAGGACACAGACGGGGAGATGGGAGGCGAAAGCTGTGGCACAGGCCATTATGGAGGCCACGGTAGGCCACATTTACACGGCTAACAGAGCGATCTGTCTTGCAACGGACATAAGGGGCACAGGCTTGCTAAAGGCTACCAGGTTCAACCCGCATGTCCAGGATAGAATCCTGGACCTTCCCTTCGGAGGAGGTGATCTTTTCCACTCCACAACTGATGAAGAGCCGGACAAGAAGAAGAGCAGCTCTCAGACAGCCAAGTCGCTGGCTATTTTTACCAAGCCAGCAGCGAAAGCCTTTTTCATAGTCAGTCTCGCTCAGACAAAGGGCGATCTTTTGGCAGTTTCCAGGACCGCAAAGCCCTGCAGCCTGACAGGTCTCTCAGTCAGCACAGGCGAAAACACCAAATAAGAGTATCTTCCAGTGGCCCTCCCACTCAACAGCCTCTGACCAAAAGAAACCATGACAATTTCTTTCAGATCCACGGCACCTCAGGCTTGACGGTCGAAGTTCGTGGACGCATGGGTCATCTCAGTGGTGTCCTGGGGCTTCTGGTTACTTTTTCCTTCTCCTCTCCCGAGTTCTCCCCGTCTCCCACAGATCGGTACACCATCACTCCTAGCAGAGATTTGCTCCCCTTTAGAGTGCAAGGCGCTAGAGGAAGTCCCCCCGACCCCCAGCACGTGCTGGGCCTTTACTCCTGCATCTTTGCTATTCAAAAGAAGAACCAGGCGCGCCTGCGAGTGGTGTTGGATTGGTTTTCCCTGAATCTTTACCTACCCCTGCAGAAGTGCAAGATGGTGACGTCAGCGCTCATAGCTGAGACACTGTGTGGGGGTAGACTGGACGTGCTCCCTGGACCTGGAGGATGCGTATCTCTACGTTCCTATCGTGCAGCCTCACTGGGCCTTCCTCAGGTTCTGGGTCATGGGCATGCATTTTCAGTACAAAGTTCTGCCCTTTGGGTTAAATTCAGCTCAGAAAGTCTTCATGAGGCTCATGAAATGGTGGCAGCTCTCCTCCGGTCAGAGGGGCTGCATGTCTATCCCTATCTCGACAACTAGGTAGTCAGGGCCTCGTCTCCGGAGCAGGTTTGCGCTTCAGCAGACAGGCTCATCTCCACCCTATTCGACCTGGGGTTTTCAATCAACTACCAGAAATCTTAGCTCACCCCTACACATACCCTAGTGTTTCTGGGCCTGTTGTTGGACACACAGCAGCAGAGGGCATTCCCCACCGGGGACACGGTTACAGCGATTCGGACTGCTGTCTCGCATTTCCGCACCAGGTCAATCACCACGGCCCAGTGGTATCAACACCTTCTGGGCATTCTGGCAGCATTCTTCCTGGCGGTCCCATACACCAGACTCCGCATGAGGAGGTGTACGTTGCATTTTGCTGATTCCTGGGACCAGGAGTCGGGCAATCAGGGGGCCCAAGTCTCCACCCGCAACATCTGGACCACAATCTCAAATGGTGGCAGCAGGAGGAGAACATCCTGGTGTGCAGGCTGTTCTGTCCACCCCCCCATAAAGTACACCATTACCACAGAATCCTCCCTCCATGGGTGAGGAGCCACTCGGGGAACACACTCAATGCCTGGACTTTGCACCCAGACCAACTGGCAGAACCACATCAACTGGCTGGAACTTATGGCAATCTGGTTGGCCCTTGTGTCTTTTCACCTGACCATCAAGGGCAGGTCTGTGTGCATTCAGACAGACAACATGACCTGCATGTACTATATCAACAAACGGGGGGCGGGGGGAACCAAATCCCCTCAGCTGTGCTCGTTGACACTGAAAATCTGGGAATGGGCTATCAATCGGGAGCTGTGGATCTCGGCGGGTCACCTTCTGTGAGAATCCAACCTGGAAGTAGACAAGACTCAGTGGCTTGGCCGCTGACAATTACGAGTGGCAGCTGAATGGGAGAGTACTCCAGGAAGTGTTCAGCAGAAGGGGCCACCCCACCGCAGACCTATGTGCCACAGTAAACAACCGGACATGTCAGCAATTTGCATCCTGGGGAGGAAGGGGATGCAACTCTCTAGGGGATGCACTCCAGATACCCTGGGGTGGGATGTGGTGTAAGGAACTTATGGTGGCAACAGTAAAGACAGACACAAGTGATCACAGTTCAAGGGTGTTTATTGAACTTTATAAGGGGTGAGATAAATGCCTAATCTAAACCTAAATCTGAGATGGGAGCAAGCTGCGACCATTAAATAATAATAATAATTCCATCCTAGTAGAGTCTTGTCAAAACAAAAGGGCCTATCCCAATAAACCTATTGCCATTCATTACTTCTAAATACAAATAGTGTGAGAAAACAATGTTATGCAAAAGGAAAGTGTTCAAGAAATGATATGTCAGGATAATTGAGCAGTTGGCTCCCCTTCCCCAAGTTTTCAGCACGGGACAAGGCGGCACACTCGAGCTTAGCACACACTCATGCAGTTCAAAACCTCAGCGTCGGCCTTCTGTGCCAAAGTCTCTTTGCTATTCAAAGTCTATTATTTCAGAGGGCCTGATGCGACAAGCAAACACCAAAAATTCCCTTCTTCTCAGGATTTCGCATTCACAATTTCTAAGGTGATTTACTGTTCACCCAGGCTCCCCCTCCACCGGGCCCAGACCCACTTTAACACAATTTTCTTAATTTATCTCCCTCGATCGGGCTTGAACAATTTTATCTCAATTTCCAATCTTTCATTTTCTATATTAAAAATCGAAGACTTTCGATTGTGCGCAGGATTTTGCTTGACCCACCGCAGGACCACTTCAATTCACAAAATCTTTCTCTTTACAATTCTTTGCTTTCACTTCCACCACCTATCGGCTGGATACCTTACAGAGACTTTCGACTGAGCATGCCCGTGGTGCCGGACAACTCTTTCAACGATATTGTATCCTTTCAAAGTTCAAACATTCATTAGCAGTTCAACTCATGTCTTTCATCACACCCATGTTCGTTCCAGCGCTCGGTATACAATGTTGCTGCTTGCAACCTTGGCTTCAACACAGATTGGTCTTGTATCGGTTTCCCCAACGCCCTGGCTCTGTTGATTTCTCAGTCGCTACTTTGTTCTTGGAGCCAAGGACGGTACCACAGCGGCTGCTGCTTCTCCCCGACACGTTTAGTCATGTTGGAGGAGCGCGGGTACCTCCGAAAAACAATGCAGGATTCTTTAGACTTGTCTCCGGGCCTTAATCTGTCCAATCTCAGGTTCTCTTGAACAAAACGGTTTATTTACAGAAACCCCTCGTAGTTTTCCGTCTTTTGTCCCTTATTCAGCTGCCATCTCAAAAGTGCTGTTTTTGCCCTGCTCAGACTGTGCTTTCGTGCTCCGCCTTTTATCCATGTGGGGAAGCTTAATGGAAGTCAGGTGATTGTCGGGCAGTAATTGACCTCGCCTGACCATTGTATTGGGACACGTCATATATACTGCTTGGGTGTTAGTCTGTTTTCTCCCAGAGTGGGCTGTCCATGTATGTTCGTGTAGGAAAAGGGGGTGGGGTAGAGTTCCTACATATCCTACCTGGTAGGATGGGGTAAAGGTGTTACAGGGAAGGGGATACCGCGTCTCGCCATCTGGTGTCCCACTCGCACTCCCCATGATCCTCCCACACTGGTCCACCCCATAACTGGATCCAAAAGCGATGGCCGTGTCTTGGCCACCTGGATGACAGATCCCGGAGACTAGTGGGTGAGACACCTTCTGGTTTCTCACAGCATTTCACAAATAGCAATCCAGGGTATGGATCTACGAAATCCAAGAGAAGAAAAGACAAAAAACGCTGCTCACGATTTAGTGACTTTGAGCAGCATTTCCTTGCGTCTTGATCCACGTTAAATAACGTGCGGCTGGCTGCCTGTGCATTTGCAACTGTAGATTGAGGTCATCACGACAACGCCATCGTGACTTCGTCATCCCGTTCGGCACAGTGACATTCTGTCAGGCTGTGATACTTGGACCGGCGCTATGGCAACTGCCATGGAAGCTGCCAGGCACCGGGGCGCAAGCCGCTGACCGCATGTCTCCTGCCATCCATGCACCACATTGACACGACTGCCAGAGGCATTTGCTTGGGGATGGACATGCATGGCACAAGATGGCCAAGAGCGACATATTTTAATAGATGTGCAGGAGAAAATTCTGGATCTGCCCTTTGAGGGAAATTATCTTTTTCACTTTTTCACTTTTCCACTTAAACATCAACCTTAACAGCCAAACCCCTTAAAGTGCTTACCAAAGGCCCTCTGAAGACCTTTGCTTCATTGAGACCGGCTTGGTCGATTTTAGATCTAAGCGTTTTGGGGGATTTTGTGGTTACCATGAGAGAAAGAGTTAGCAACCAGACAGTTCTCTCAGTCTGCAAAGGAGAAAGCAGTGAAGATCCTCTACCAAAGGCGACTTTTCCTCATCCACTCGTACCTCGACAGAACCCAAGAAACCGTGAAGTGGTTGAAGAAGATCTGATGGCTTATTTGTGGCATTTGTCGAGCACTAGCCAGATTCAGACTTTCAAGGCTACCATCACTTGTTATCTCTTGCATTGTGGAAGCCTACCAGATTCAAAATAAATCCATCCCAAAAGGCCTTCACGCACATGCGGTTAGAGCTAAGACTACAGCAGTTTCATTGCGAAGAAATGTTCCCTGGGATAACAGCAAAGCAGCTACCTAGGTCTATTTCTGAAAGTATTACTGCATGGACATGGGTTCCAGGGCAGATACCCGATTTGGCCAGATGGTTTTACAGAACTTGTTTGGTTAGACTAAAGTGCCTTCCTCCCTTACTGGTTCAGTGTTATTCAATCTCCCATAAGAATGGATGGAGGAAAGGGGGTGTGGCCAGCCTCCTCAGTGAGCTCTGTGCTCCTTCCCCACCTCAAGGCCCAAATCCCCTTGCAAACTTTTCAATACTCCTGGAAAGGAGACCCATATACACATGAATGCCTAGAACATTGCCCTGGCGGATTTGGACCAGCAAAGTGCCTCCCCAACGGAGATCTGGACAGTTCAGCGGTGCGGCCCGGACCCCTGTTAAGATGGCAGCTGGGGCGTGACGTAGAACTGATGGGGGGAGCCCACGAAGCTGAGGAACAAATAAGGAGAAGTAAATAGAAGTACCCCCTTATAGCATACAAACGCGGCCGCAGCTGCGAAATAAACCGCATTGAAGAACCGCATCTGCTGGGACCCGGGATCCCAGGCCCCTCCCTTCCCTGCCGACATCGTGGCAGAGGCGGTGGGGAGAGGCTGATGCGCAGACACCAGGCAGAGGCAGAACGTGACGAGGAGCAACTTCCGAGCCAGTGCCAAGCACTGGCGGTGGGAGCGCCGCCCACAAGGGACGCCGGTGCACTTTGTAGCTGCCACCGCTTTCGGGGGTGAGGCGACAGCTTTCCCCCCTCCCAGACAGAACACCAGTCAACATGGACAGCGACGTGCCGGCACTGGTGGCTGAATTCGGAGGCTCCTCCTGCCCCCTCTCTGGCGGGAGGAAACCGCAATTGCAGGAGGCGCCTTCCCCTACACAGCGAGGAAGCACGGAGCGTGGAGAGGAGTGGCCCGGAACATCCACGGAGCAGGAGATGACAATCCGCCGCCAGAAGTAAGGAGTCTTGGGGGTGGCTGTGTGGATGCAAGCACAGGCACAGAAGGAGGGGCGGCCTGGTGGAGTAGCCTGGGCTCCCTGCAGGAATTAGTGCAGCCGCGGCCAGATGAGGGAGCAATACCGGAACGTTAAATATTGGCTGCAGGCTTGACAATACAGGCAACCGGTTTTAGCAACAGCAAAGTCCCTGACTCACGAGGCATAGCGACAATCCAGTGGCTTCACAGAAGCAGTAAGAGAACCACCATTTTAATCAATGCTATTTTGCCTGCAGTGGAAAGCCCTGCCTGGTTGTTCATGAACGTGTATTAGGCACATGCAGTTGGCAGCTAGAACCCCTTGAATGGGACACAGATGAGCAGCAGCCGTCTCCATATCCACCTATAGGCAAACCACGGACCCTAGCCTTTACACCAGAGATTATCTAATTTGCAGCTCCTCCAAGGAGCGGCCAAGCTGGTCAACAAGCATATCCTGACCAGCGGGACTCCCCCACAAACAAAAGGCAAGCATGTGCAGCCACTCAAAGGCTTAGATAAGCCTCCGGACCTATAGTGCCCCGGGCCTGGAGTAGACACCTTCCACGCCTAAGAACACGTCGAGGGCCTGCAAAGGCTGGGGGGCAGAGAGCTTGGGGTGGGCTGATAACTGGAACCGGGGTCTGTGAGCCAGCACCCCACCCGAGGCCGTAGCAGGCGCGGTGGCCCCTCTTGCCACTCGGAGAATAGAAACCTAGCCAAACAAGGCACAAAACAGAAGGGGTCGACATCTGGGGACATCAAAACACTCATGCAGGTCGCAGAAACCAATAACTGCAACCAGCAACAGACGGCTGCCCAGGTCCACTCCCCTCCCCCCGCCCCCTAGAAGATACGTCAACGCAGGAGGACCCACCAATACGCAAATCGGACCTGCTAGCAATGTTACAAGAACTAAAGAAGGACATCAAGGACAGACATTGCCTCTGATTTGGCCAGGTAAATCCCAGACCTCAACAAGGCTGTCATGGCAGTGGAGAAAAGAATAGATGAGGTTGAGTCTACGGTGGCGGAACAAGGACAGGAACAGGATGACCTGACCAGGAGAGTCCAGATGCTAGAACAGCAGGTGGACTGGGTCCAAAACAAACAGGAGGCTGCCGAAAACAGGTCCAGGCGAAACAATATACGGATCCGGGGGATCCCTAAATCATTGCCAGATTCCGAACTGCAGCAAACAGTGGTGGAGCTATTTCCGGCAGATCTTGGGCCCGGAAGATAAGAGAGACATTCTCCTGGATCGGACACGCAGGGTGTACGCTACATACCAGATCAACAAAAACCTGACCCCAGACGTGCTCACCCGAGTGCACCTATTGCAACTAAAGGAAGACATCATGCGAGCAGCCCGCAAGATGGAACCTATCCGCTTCCAATCGGCATCTATTCAACTCTACTAAGACATAGCACAAGCTACTTTACAAAAAAGGAAACGTCTGCGAGTAGCCACGGACTGGCTGAGAACCAGAAAAGTTAGGTATCCATGGATATTCCCAACCGGGCTCTGGTTCGACTGGAAAGAGCAGCGATATACGATTGCAAAGGAAGAAGATATGGATGATCTCATGAGAGGAGAAGGGGTTGGGGCGATGACGTGGAAGTAAATCCCTCTGGACACCCAGGAGAGGGGGACGATACGATAGGAGAGCGGTGGAGATCAGCACGGCCTTGTCCGAAGGGCCGCAACAGAGAGACAAAACTGACAGGTCCTACATGAGGGGCATGCATGAAGGAGGAATTTGGTGACTATATTCTTCAATGGTTGAGACTACCAGGGTCTTGATGGGGGGGGGGGCAGGTGGCCATACGAAAGGGGGTTGGATGACAACAGAGGTTGAATCTCTCAGGGGACATACACCCAGGAGTGGAAGCATGTAAGAAACATACTTAGGCAGGGGGTGTGGGGTGGGGGGGTGGATCCAAACCCGGTGAGCCACTGTGACGGATCATGGTGGGAGTTAAGGTTGAAGTTCAGGGAAATGTTAAAAGTTGGGGGCCTGGAGGGTCTGGATGGGGGGAAAAGTTACGATTGTTGATACGTATAGCGTAGGTGCTGAAATCAAAGGTCTTGCCGGGCATGGAGGCTGGTTAGAGGGTACGCAACATAACTCGAAGTATGGCTGACTTAACATTTGTTACAGTAAATGTTCAGGGGCTAAACTCTCCAATAAAAAGGAGATCAATTATGAGAAGGCTCTCCGAACTGCATGCCTTAGTGGTCTGGTTTCAAGAAACCCACTTACTCCCGCGGGATGAACATAGATTGAAACATAGAGCCTTCCGGACACAATTCCTAGCTTCAAGTGGAACAAAAAAGAGGTGAATAGGCATTCTCATAGCTAAGGGGGTAGGTTTCAAGAAGCAATTTTGTTAAAAAGGACTCGGAGGGTAGATACCTGATCCTGGGAGGGACACTGATGGGTCAGCAAGTCACCATGGTGGTAATTTATGCCCCTAATGATAAACAGGGGGGGGTTTTATTGGGGCTGATACCGAAAATTGCAGAATGGGGCATGGGGCAGATCCTGATAGGGGGAGATTTCAATTGTGTAATGGATGCCCCAATGGACAAAACTCTCCCTGCGACCCCTTATGACAACGTGAATAGACAGGCTCTGGCCCAGTTCCTTAGGGACCTACATTTAATAGAGACTTGGAGGTTCCCCCCCCCCCCAAGAAAAATCCTACACCCATTTTTCAGCTGCACATAAAGGTTTCTCCCGGATTGACATGATGCTGGTTTCTGACAAAGTTATCCCACAAGTCACAGGGTTGGACATAGGCGTAGGATGCATATCGGACCACGCTCCGTCTCTTTGACAATGCAGATGCAGACCCCGCTCTCACAGGCCCGTAAACCATGGCGCCTAGACAAACTACTCCTAAAAGATGAGTCCCTTAGATCGGACATAGAATTAGCATTAAGGAACTACTTTAAAGAAAATATCATGCCCGGGGTTAACTGGGGAACAATATGGGATACAAGCAAGGCGGTAGTGCTAGGCAAATTTATTGCGCACACTGTAAACTTCCTGAAGAGAAAAGGTAGGGAGAGGCAGGAACTGGAACTGGAAACTAAAGTAAGAACCGCAGAGACCCATTATAGGGACAAAGGGTCACAAAAAGCATGGCTGGAACTCAAACAAACTAGGGCCGCATTAGAGGACCACTATGCGGATGAATCTGCACAGCTACTCCTTGGACAAAACGGATGTATTACATAAAAGGGAATAAGGATAATCGCTTTTTAGTGGCTAAACTAAAGAAATGGAGTCTGTAACTATATCAATCAACTCAAACACTCGTGGGGGGCAGGGTGAGGTATGGAAAGGGGGGAAAGAGGGATATCTGAGATTATGCATACATATTACTCAAGTAATTCGAAGGGGGATGATCTACGAAGGGAGGCACAAGCAAAATTCCTGGCGCAAGTGGAGGTTCTGCAAATTACAGAACAGGATAGGCAAATGCTGGAGGCACCAATATCGGAGGAGGTGGTACGGGGGGTTATTAAGGCCTTGAATGGGAACAAGTCCCCGGGTCCAGACGGCCTCTGTAATGCTTATTACAAAACATTCCAGAGTATTCTGGTGGTTCCGTTAACAAACCTCTTCAATTATATAAGGGATACTGGGTACGTCACCGGGGATATGGGTGCGGCGACCACAGTGCTTTTATTAAAACCGGGTAGGGACCCAAACCAGAAAATAGCCCTTTACGTGGACGACATTCTACTGTTCCTAAAAGACACAGCCCATTCACTCCCCAAGCCATTAAATTACTAGACAAATTTGCGGGGGTCTCAGGGTTTCACATCAATTACCCCAAATCCAAGGTACTCAACGTCACTGAAGAGCCAGACTGGGTGACTGAATGGGAGAGCCAATACCGCTAACATGGGAACGAAAGTCCATTTCCTACCTAGGAATACATTTAACACCCACTTATGAGAGGCTTTATGGGGCAAATATCCCGGGGTTGCTGAAAACCCTGATAGAAGACCTCAAAAGATGGAATGTGCAGGAACTGTCCTGGTCAGCGCATATAGCAGCCATTAAGATGTCCCTTCTCCACAGATTCTTATATGTAATGGGTGCACTCCCGCTGCGGATCCCAAACCCAGCGAACAAGAACCTACAAAAGAAAGTCATGACCTTTATTTGGAAAGGGAAGATAACCAGGGTACCAAGGAAGGTCCTTTTTTTCGGCCACAAGCAATTGAGGGTTTGGGGGTACCAGAATTCCGCAGATACTTGTGGGCAGCACAGGTGGCACCAATGCTACAATGGGTTTCCCGGGAGAACCAGAATCGATGGGTAACTCTGGAAAGAGAAGCAATAGGGGCCCCCCTAGAGTGTCTGGGGTTCTTGGGCACGAGACATAGAGGGAGCGAGGGAACACTTATGGAAACGACTAAAGCCACTCTGTGGTACTGGGACAAGGCATTACTGGGTAAGAAGATAAAGATAGGAGGAGGCCCACTAACGCCAATGGCCCATAACCCAGACTTCACACCTGGCATGCAGCCCCATTTCTGGTCCCGTTGGGAGGGAGGGCGAACAGTGACACTTGGGGAATTTTACACAGACGGGGCACCCCTGACGTTCAAAGAGTGCAAAGAAAGATTTCAGATACCGGAGACTGAACAATATCATTACACCCAAATTAGGCATTGGATCACAAACACAAAAGTGAAAGAGGGAGTATCCCGGGAACTGGTAGGGTTGGAACTCACAATAAAGGAGGCGTCACCTGAAAAGGGGGTATCAAGAATATATCGATAACTCAGCAGGGTGGACCCAGACGAAACCCTACAATACATGAGGAAATGGGAGGAAGATGTGGGAAAACCGATATCCTTAGAGACCTGGGGACAAATATGGCGGCGGGCTGTGAAAAGCTCTAAATGTGTCTCAGAGAATCGGCCTATAAACTATGTCTAAGATGGTATATGACACCACAACGCATACACTCTATTAACTCGAGCTACTCCTCACTTTGTTGGTGGGGCTGTGGGGGCACTGGAGACTTGATCCATATGTGGTGGGCTTGCCTGCTGGCACAGATGTACTGGAAAGAAATCCTGAGTCACATCAAAGGAGTGGTGGGGGTGCAGCTCCCCATGGACCCAACCGTGGTACTACTGGGGGAGACAGTGGAAGGCAGTTATGCAGGTACTGGAAACAGAGCCACGCTTATAACCCACATGTTGAGCGCAGTCAGTATCAACCAAGCACACATGTGGAAGAGTAAACAGGGGCTGATTGATGGTTGCCATGTGTTGGGTATGGTTGTGGGGAGTTATGGCTATGGAGAAGGTGACAGCATTGGCATATGACTCGTATCCCAAATTCTTGAACACGTGGATGGCCCTACACGAGTTTACTGACGACAGAGAACAAATGTACTTTAAACCCAGAATACTTTGTAAAGTCTCTATCCTGTGACCAAGCAAGACCGGTAAAGACAACTTGACCCTGCATTGCACCTAACTGTACAAGTACAACTTCTCAACCGAACACTGCCAAGACTAACCTAGAAGATGGGGGGACAGGGGGGAGTTTAATTGTTTAACAGTTACACCCACGAGCCTACATTTGATCGAAAAAAAAACTGTAAAGAAATGGTTTAAACTGCTGTACTTGTTATCATAGATTTGTTTGTAATTGCGCTCTTGAGATGAAAATAAAATAGTTTGTAAAAAAAAAAAGAATGCAGGAAAGGGGACGGGACGTAGGAGCAAAGAAACCTTACTCGCCATAGTGACTTATGCACTCCTAGTCGATTGTGCCCTTTCCTACACCATACGCTCTGACCGCTGTCCCACATATAAATAGGAAGATAGTTCAGGTGACCTGTGCGCCTGCTCCAAGGACAAATGGGTGTTGGTGGTGAATAGGGGCAGAGGGTATAGCCATGCCCATGCTGATGCACCTCACCACGCAACGCAAAATTGCTTAAAGGGGAATCTTCTTCATTGTGCTGTGAAAGAAGATCCCAGGTCCTTTCCCATTGGGTGGACACCAGTGGTCAAAATGTACAAAAAGAAGTAGTGGAACTATGTTCCCTACTGGCCTGCACCGCTCCCTACAAACCCAATCGCCATGCCCCATCCCATGCACAATACAAACCCCAAAACACATGTGCCTGCTGTTTAAGGGAACGTCCAGTGCAGTGCACGGAAAGTGCAAGTTTCAACTTCTTCCTACCCTTTTTTTTTTTTAAACAAAACCATTCCGGAACTATTCATTTTTTTAAAAAAAAGTATAGGAACTGTAAAACTTAATTAAAAGAAGTATAGGAGCACCGCTCCCGCCCCCTTCAACCACTGGTGGACACCCCATAAGCATGGAGGAAAGGGGGCTGGACTAGGAGTACAAAATCACTACAGTGAGTAACCTATTCTGTTTTCTTGCTTCTTGCACACAATGACCATGAACTTTCAACATACGACGTCCCTGACTGAGCCTCGTTACGAGAAAACATTTTTAGCAATGTTGGTTGAAATGTGCTGTGATATACTGCTGCTCTTCAAAACACTTCTCGTTAGTCGCTGATCGGTCCACTCAAAATTAGTTCCATTCTCTCCCAAACTCCGTCCCTGCTAGCTCTGCTACCTCCACATACTACTTATAATGTCCTGGGTACACACTTTATTGTTTCCCAGCTATTTTCAGGCTATAGAAATACCATACATACATACATATTGCTGAATATCAACTACAAAACTGCTATTCCTTTTTTGTGAAATAAACCTGCCAACTTGGGCCCAATATGTATGATATAGGCTGCTTATTGGAGTAGAAATTCACCAAATGCCCGAGATGCCACAACTCGCTTCTCACTGACATCAGACTTTTCACTGAGATACCTTCCTTGTTCCTTAAGACAAGAGAACCTGCATTATAGTCATGGTTCTCCTGCCTCCCCATCCCAAACCTGGATGCGTATTCATGGAGCAAAAGAGCTGTTTAGTAATGATATGCTTTAGCATAAGTATACGCAGTGCTCCAGATAAGATTTTGAGGTTGGAGTATTTTACTCCCTGTTTTTAAACTTTGAGAGTAAATGTGATTTTAAGAGAGTAAAAATGACTTTTCTCCTATGCAAGAGAGTAAAATGTATGCGACATCCAGCCGACGCATGCACAAACTGTATGGAAATCATTGCCGTACGGCAGCTTTCTGCATTGTGACAAAATACACCTTTCATTATTTCTCTAACGTCTGGTCATTTGATATCTCCTGTATATATTTAAATGTTGAAATCACAAAAACCTAGCCAATTACATAGTAAAGCAAACATGAATTGTATTATGTGTTTTGAGGTTCGATACCAGAATTGTCTTTTGATGTTTAATGAAGGTCCTCATTTTCTGGAGCTATTACTACCTAATGGTATGCCAATGTTATGATACAACAGTGCAGAGAGGCAAGGACTCCATGCTAAATTCTCTATCAAATCTAACGGTCAAATGGTTATTTATGTAGCGCTTTTGGCAAAGCTCTTTACGTAGAACATATTTATCGCAATTATCACCAAACCAAAGTCTATACTCCTTTATCGACCTCAAAAGGATGAAAGGCTGAGTTGGACTTGCCGGGATTTGAACCTGCAACCTACTGATAATGCACAGATTGCAGCAATGAGTGCTCAACCGGCTGAGCTATCTTATTGGCTAACATCCTTCAGGGTTAGGTTAACTGAGTATAGACTGAGGTATAATAATCACAGTACCTAGATGTTGGATGAACCTTTTATGAAGCACTACATGAAGTTAAATACCGATCTGGATTATCACAGGGACAGGTTTTGCTGAGTTTCTATTTCAATTACCAGTGTAACTGTAATTTTCCTTTCTTTGTTTTTGAACAGCGCTTGCACTTCCTGGAGAGTCAGATTTTGGATGTTTTAATTGTACTTTTGAAGATTTGAGAGTCTAGAACAACTGTGATTGGTGTAATGACAATCACTCACCCTTGAGCAAAGACTCTGCTGCCACTGACCATTTATAGTAATGTACCCCATTAACTGCAAGGTTGAATGGATGTAACCTAGACTGTGCAAAGTCATCATTTTACACACTGCTCTTATAATTAGAGTGTAAATTAAATTATCAGTGTAAAAATGATCTGCCTCCATATGATTATGCACAAAGCACCACAACTCTGAAAAAAACAATTGTGCAATACTGGTTTGCTTTCGCTGGAAAAAAAGCTGAATTTGTTACAAAATATTAATTCTCAATTGCAACTTCGTTTTCCATCTTATTAATTAGAGAATCCTAAAATTCTAGGAAACTATGCATAGTGCTTCTAAAGCTGAATGGAAAGAAACCATTCCTTTTATCACAGTGTGCAGTTTCTTTTTTTGAAAGGCTTCAAAGAAATACATTCTGTTTAAGAGGTAGCCTGCAATTACATCCATGTAGATAACAATGAAAAGAAGCCTTCTGGTTTCTGTAAAGTAACCTGACCTTTGCACTGCCTTCTGCTCTAAACCTGTGTGTAAATGTACACAGGAAAATAATAAAGCTGTCGTATTTGCAAGATTTTCATGTGTAAAAAGGCCTGGTACACACCTTATCTGGAGGCCTGAGTATACGTCACAAAATGTGCACGTTTGGGTTGGGTTTAGACAGCAATTCCTTTCTAGGCTTGCCTTTTTCATGGCTGACTAGTGCCAGTTCGGTTTCTTAATGAATGGACCCTTCGGATATCGTGAGATCAGACCCTCATTTAAAGTTTAGAAAGTTTAACGCTTATGCTGTAACGTTCAGTCATGAACTGCTTTTTCCTTACATGGGCACTCAATCCAGTAGCCTGAATTGGCATCAAACTTTCCGCTATAAATACCCCATACAGCAAACAAAATATTAGCAAACTCTGGCATGGACTTCTAGCTAGTTGCAGTATGGTATGGCAGGTGTGACGCACTTTATTCTTTCCCCCACATATTGAATCATGCCCCTTTGAAGGGACCCCGAATGGGAGCCTTTTACAGCATCCGATTGAAAACATTGGTTCATGAATGGAAGCCCTTTTAGCTATCACTGATGCTTATCTTGTCGGGTCTATTCACAGATATCCCATTGTTTTTCATTATAAAGTCTTGTATTGTTTTTTAAAACTTTATTTTTTGAACTTTTCATACCATCGGTATACATTTGCGCCAACATGGTGCATCCTCTTAGTAACAAAAGAGGGAAAGGAGGGGAAAGCGAAGAGGAAGAAAGGAAAGTAAAAGAGAGAACAAGAGAAAGGAATAATACAACATTACCCACTAACGAGCTCCCCCACCAAGGCCGCCCCACCTCTCCCGCGTCAACAAAACAAATATCAATACATTCTTTGCTTAAAACTGACTCGATTTAGGTCAGGATTATACAGTAGCTCTTCAGACACAAAGCCTTATTTCACGCTCAGGTGGTTTCGGAATCGGATGATACGGTACTATTTAGCAGATATGCGACGTATGGCCCCCAGATGTCCGGGGGATGAGCATGTAAGGGAAGGGTTCTTATAAATTCACTCTCTACATCCTGACAGTATGTTAGGTCTTTCTTCCAGTCTTCGATTTTGGGTAGTGGGCTACGGCTCCATGCCATGGCGATTCGCCTTCGGACCTGGACCAGCAGAAGTGCTGCTAGTTTACGGGACACGGGTTGTAGGTATCTAGTGAGGCCCAGGAGGGCCGCTAATGGCAGCGGGGTCACCTGTTCCCCTATGATGTCTGCAATTATTTGTAAGACTGAGACCCAGAAGCGTTGAATCCCCGGACAATCCCATGCTAGGTGAAAGAAATCTGCGTGTGGCGCCGCACACCGGTCGCATTGGGTCGAAGCTTCTGGATGATGCTGGTGCTTCTTAACCGGAGTGTAGTATGTTGGTGAACAAAGTTGAAGTGTATTAGTTTAAAGCGTGTATTTATTGCGACTTTTTGAGTTTGGCGCAGGATATAAGACCAGTCTTCTGCGTTTATTGATTTCTGAACGGCAGATTCCCATTTTTGCTGTGTTTTAGGATTAGGTGTCCCGATGTCTGCCACGAGGGATTTGTAAAGCAGCGAAACCAGCCTCCCCTCTCTCCGCGCCTGGATGCTGTTGTGTAACAGATCCCATGTGGGGGGTTGTTTTGGGAATGAGGGAAAAAATTTGTGTAGGGTATGGCGTAGTCTAAAGTAAAGGAATATATCCAGGGAGGTGTTCCCTCCCCTGTCTTTGGCCATTTGTGGGGTGAGGAAGGTGCCTTCCGGGAAGAGGTCCCCGAAGGAGTGGACATTTATCTTATCGGCCCAGATTAAGAAAACTTTTTCATTCGTGAGTGGGATGCCTGGGATGTATCTGATGGGTAATAGGGGGGAATATCTTACGGTCACACCCTATTTGACAGCCATCTTTTTCCAGATTGCATATGTGGACAGGACCGTGTTCAGCGAGTTATGCGGGACTGGTATTTGACTCATAATAACGGCACTGAGCAAGTCTGGTGAGGCTAGGGCTCGTTCCACCTGCACATGTGGGCGAACGAAATGGGACATATACCAGTAGCTCAGAAAATGGGCCTGGGCTGCCCAATAGTATTTTTCTATGTCTGGCAGTGCTAGACCACCCCTTGACTTTGGAAGAACTAGGGTGTTATACGCGACGCGCGCAGGTTTACTGCCCACAGAAGTTCCAGAACTGCAGACTTGACTTTCAGGAGAAAGGCTTTGGGGGGTAGAAGCGGAATATTAGAAAACAAATACAGAAGCTTAGGGAGTATGACCATTTTCGTCAAGGAGGTTCTGCCCCACAACGTTAACGGAAGCGTCTTCCACCTATGTATCCGGTCTTGGATGGCGTTCAGCGCGGACACATAGTTATCTTTATATATCTCGTGGTGGTTACGTGACATATATATCCCGAAGTAGCGCACCCTTGAGTTTTCCCATTTGAAGCCGTGATCTTCCACAAATTCAACTGTATTGGGGGTCAGGGGAAAAACTACAGATTTGGAGTGGTTAATCTTAAGGCCCGACATTTGGCCAAACTTTACCACTTCACGCATTACTGGATTGAGGTTCTCTTGGGGGTTGCCGATAAACAGTATCACGTCGTCGGCGTAAAGGGAGACAATCAGTTTGTGAGGACCTAGTTTAAGACCCCTATGTATTTGTCATTCCCGTAGTCGCGACGCCAAGGGTTCCATGATGAGGGCAAAGATCAGGGCAGAGAGTGGACATCCCTGTCTTGTTCCACGCTCCAGTGCTATGCTCGAGGACCTAGTGTTACCCAGAGTGATGTAAGACCGGGGGTCGTTATACAACAGTGATACTAACTTAATGAAGAATTTGCCAAAGCCCATTTGTGTGAGCATTGCTAGCATGAAAGGCCACTCCACAGAGTCAAACGCTTTCTCAGCGTCACGAAGCACTGCTATTGCTTGTTGTGTCGGGTCCAGGGCCTCGATAACACCGAACAGCCGTCTTATGCCGAAGGTAGTGCTGCGACCCGGAATAAATCTGGCTTGGTCTCCAATTACTAGAGCCGGCATAAGAGGGAGAAGTCGTGATGCGAGAATTTTTGCGAGAATTTTATTGTTCAGGTTGATTAAAGAAATCGGCCTGTATGAAGCACATTCATCTGCGGGTTTGCCGGTTTTGTGCAGCACTATTATATTAGCTTCACGCATCGTAGGGGGAAGGCTGCCTCGCTCAATAGATTCCTCGTAGACGTGGAGCAGGAGAGGCGCCAGGATAGCCGCGTGTGCTTTATAGAACTCTCCAGTGAGCCCGTCTGGTCCCGGCGCTTTGGAGCTCGGGAGGGATTTTATTGCGTCCAATATTTCTGTTTCGGTTATTGGTGCGTTCAGTGGTTCTCGTAGGGCTGTCTCCACCCAGTACAACTCGGTGTCGTTGAGATACTCTTGTAGTGATTTCGAGCTCGAGTTACCCCTGGAACTGTACAGGTTCTGATAGAAGTCCCGGAATGTATTGGCGATGTCCTCTTCTGTGTATACCAGCTGCCCATGTGCGTCTTTAATGCATTCCACCCGGGTTGGGGTTTTGTCTATTGAGAGAATCCGGGCCAGTAGTGCACCAGGTTTCTGTCCTTCTCCGTATTGACGGATTTGATGGCCGCGGCTGAGGAATTTTAGTTCCCTTTCGGCTGTTTCCCTGTAATTCAGGAGTTCTTTTTTCAATTCTGCTTGGAGTTGGGGGTTTGGTGCCATGGAGGCTCTCAACTCTATCTCCTTTAGACGTCGTTCGCTGTCAGAGAGCTCTCTACGGATTAGCTTTAACATTCCGTTTTCTTTAGCTAGGCATATTCCTCGAACGAAGCACTTCAGCGCTTCCCATGTGGTGCTGGACGAACTGACAGATCCTTGATTAATCTCTAGGAAGGCTATCATTTCTTGACGTAGTTCAGCTGCAAAGCCAGCATCCGAAAGTGAGCCCGGCTTGAATCTCCATCTTAGTCCGGGAACTGTTGTGCCTGCTAGGGAGGCCTCAAGCGTGACCATCGAGTGGTCAGAGAGAGTGCGTGGTAGGATTTGACTCGTGCCCCATGAGAACGGACAGTGGGTGGATGCCATGATATAATCAATCCGGGAGCTGGTGTTGTGGACGGGTGAGTAAAATGTGAAGTCTTTCGCATTGCGGTTATGCTGTCTCCATGTGTCCGATAGATCAAACGCATGACATATCTCTCGGACTTGCATGCTGGCTTTGGACGGGTTCCCAGTTGTGTTGTGGGATTTATCGAGTTTGGGGTCAATTGGCGTATTGAGGTCAGCTCCCCATACAATGGTTGCTGTATTGATCTTTCCAAGTTGGGACATCACCCAGTTGAAATTGTCGGGACCCTCAGTGTTTGGAGCATAGGAGTTCACAATCACCACTTCCATATCTGCGATTATCCCTCTCACCAGTAGGGCCCTGCCCTCAGAGTCTTTCTGTGATTCAGTTTGGCTAAAGTTTGTCTTTCTGTCAATCAGGATTGCAACCCCTCTGGCATAGGACGAGTACGACGAGAAATATCTATGGCACCCCCAGCATTTGGCCCACTGAGGTTCCGTCGCTGGCATGAGATGGGTCTCTTGGAGTATGGCAATATTGATTTTGTGTCTGCGTAGATACTGGAAAATGTTCCTATTCTTCGCTGGTTGGTTACCGCCACGGATGTTCCAGGTGGCTATTTTAAATGTTGTTACTCTAGGGTGTCAGGTAGGTTCCTGTTCGGCAGGATGTAAGGGTGAGACCGGAATCTCGATCCATGTAGGAGTCCGAAGGGCTTGTCTTCCGAGTGACTTGTGAGTCGCGGTGTTACTGTTTTGTGATGAGAGTGGGGGGAAGCCTGCACGTGGTCGAGCAGATAAAAGTAACTGAAAAACATCAACTTCCCTCCCTTGTGTGGGGTTCTGTGGGGAGTAGTATATGTCGTGAAGGTTTCGAAAATGGTTACTCCGCTGTGCGGTGTCAAGGAAGGGGGCTTATGTCGGGTTTCTCCTCCTCCGTTCATCTTGCTGTAGATTCGGAACATTGGCTGCAGGTCTGCATCCGGCCCTGTCCAGGTACTCGGCAGCCTCCTCAGGTGTGGTGAAGAAATGCGCCCTCCCGTCATGCTGGATACAGAGTTTGGCAGGATACAGCATGGAGTAAAGGATGTGGTTATCTTGCAGTCTTCGCTTAATTGACGTGAAGGAGCGCCTCTGTGCTTGTACTGATGATTAGAAATCGGGAAAAATTTGAATAGGGTCGCCGTCAAATTGGAGTTTCTCCTTTTCTCTGGCTGCTTTAAGTATTGCATATTGGTCTTTATAATTGAGTATCCTAGCTATGATCGGACTTGGGTTCGCTCCAGGGATAGGTCTCGTCGCAGGAATCCTGTGCGCTCTCTCGACTATAAATACCGAGGAGAGGACCTCTGATCCGAACAATTCGGTGCACATGTGTTCGATATGGTCTTCCATTTTGGTCTGGGTTTGTTGTTCCCGGACCCCGACAATTCTGATGTTGTTTCTCCGGGAGCGGCCCTCCAAATCTTCATTCTTAGCGGAGTCGGCTTTCAGTTGGGATTCTAGCGCGGAGACCCTGGTGGTTAGGGCTGCCGCACCGTCATCGAGGTCTGACACACGTTGCTCCATGTTGTCTAGTCTTTCGGCATGTTGGTCAAGGCGGTGCTGAATACGATCTACTTTGGAAGACAGATTGTCCAGTTTACTCCCCAGGTTGCCAATTCCGGCTTTCAGGTCCAGGAGAATTTCCTTAATGTCGAGGCCAAGGGTCGGGTCCTCGGTAGGTTCCGTGTCTTTTGCCGGGGATGCAGGCCTGCCGTTGGGATCTGTTGGCCTGGTGGAGGAGCTGGCCTCAAAGTTCAGTTTTTTCTGCGTCTTGTCTGTCTTCCCCATGGTCCGCACACGTCCACCTGCCCCCTCTTGGCTGTATGTGTTGCACGCTCGCTAGTGTGGCGGACCAGGGCCTCTGTGCCGACGTTGGTGATGGTCTCAGAAGCGTAGTTGGTGGTCTGCAGAGTTTAATGTGTGCAGGTGGAGTAGGTCCGGACCATGGTGAGCTTGGAAGTCTCTTACAGCTGTAATGGCCGGGAGCTGGAGCGTGGAGGAAGCGCTACAGCGCCGCTAGACCGCCTAGGGTATGCTGTTGGGCGTCCAGACGTGGTCCCTGGGGAGCGTTTTAAGAACACTCTGGAATAGGGCACTGATGCAGCTCGCAACCCTCCGACCGGCTGCCCTCCGGTGTAGTTGGTGCTCAAGGCGTCTTGTGGTAAGCGGTGTGAGCCTGTTCACAATGGCTGATTCTGTTGCCGTTTGATCTTGGTTCTGGAGGCTGGGGGTCGGAGAGTAGAGAAAATGGTGTCCGTCGTTTTGGCCCCTCCCCCAGTTCAGCTTTGTGCAGACGTTGCGGCAATCTCGAGGTGTAGGTGTGCGCTGGTGTGCCCCGATGGCCGGGGGGATCTTGCCTGGTCCACCCGCGGGAAAGGGCCGTCAGGCGGGAGTGTCAGCCGCCCGGAGGGGGCGCGCATCGGCGCCCGCAGGGGTACCGCAGGGGTACTGGTGGATCCTCCCTCAGGCGTTATGACTGGCGCCGGCTCCTACCACTCCTCTGTCAGCTCGTGACACGCTGGGCCGGGGGGGTTCCCGAATGTGCTGGGGTGCAGGACAGGATGGCGCGCGCCCGGCTGGGCTCCTACCTTCTCCTCCTGCAGGGCCTCGCCGCCGTGCGGACCACGAGCAGTCGCGGGGACGGAGACCACTGCGTCTCTAAGCGCACAAAGGGTGCGCACGTCAACCCGACTTCTCCAGGCGGCCCACCACCGAAAAGACTGGTGCCACGGCGATCCGCACCACTGGGGCACACCTCTGCCCGCCCCGGGAAGCCCGATCTGGCGGGCCGCAGCGAGTCACTTAGAACTCCGCCGATTTTTGGAGTTTCGGGACCCGAATGGTTCCAAAATGTACAGCTCGGCGTCTGGAATCGGTGCAACGTGCACAGCGATGAAGTTGGGCACCACAGCAGGATGGATGTTACAGGATTTTTCAGCGCCACGCAGAGCTCCCTAGGAAGCCGCCATCTTGCTCGGCTCGCTAGCGCCCCCAACCTATAAAGTCTTGTATTGTTAGCGTTTATTTTATTTTAGATTTTCTTTTTTGGCACAGCAGGCCTCTTTTACAAGTACAGCGGTGTGGGAAAAAATGGTGGTAAAGCAGTGATTACTGTTACCACCGTAATACTGCACCGCTGTACTACAGGTTTGGGGGTGAGGTGGAGGATTTTCCTCCAGCAAACAAACTTGCGGTAAATCGCCCACCTTACTGCCAAAAGTCAGGAAAATTGCAGAATTCTGCCGAAAACCCCATGGAGTCCTAGGGACTCCAGAAAATGAGGATTAACATCACCTACCACCACTTGAAATCGCATCGTAAATCTGCAGGACCTAGTGGCGGTAAAGGTAAATATGTTTGGCAGGATTTCACTGGTTTTACCACTGAAATACTGCCAAACTTGTGATGAAGCCTAGTCTCTCTTCCTTTGGACCTCTTAGGTTATTTTGTAAGCCAGCCTTTGTAATCACGTTTATGGCTCTCAACAGCTGGCCTGTTTTCAGAGTCATTTGCTGCCATTGAATCTCTTTTGACACCAAGTCCATTAGGCAGCCATGTTATTTTGAGAATTGGGTCTACAGTGTGCCATTTCTGACAGTTCCATACCTTGAGCTCTTGAGGTGTGGTTGCTCAGGGCCTCGCAAGACAACACACCCACCGTTAGCACCATGCGTTTGTGCAATTTACGAAAAAGGGATTTCTTGTAGGGCTGTTTTGTACTCGTAGGTCACGGTAGCATTGTTACTGTATGTTTTAATTTTACAATAAAATCGTAACGAGACGAAATAAAAATGATATCAGTAGTTGACAATTAAGTGTTGTGTGACTATGCATACAATATTAAATATAGCAAACCATTTATTGTCTTTCAGTAATGTGCCTATGTAAATTTACTAATGATTGGGAAGGCTTTCATCCTTACAAAGCACTGCATATATATATATATTGCTTTGACCTCTGATGAGCATTATCTTTTAGACTGCACAATGCTAAAGAATTGCAAGTCTTCGAACAACCTTAAAGTTGAGAGTTGGAAGAGGGAAATGGCAAAATTGATGAGCATGGAAAAAGAAACTCAAAGGCAAAGGAACCATGTTTTGTATTTCTTTGAAATCTGTCATGGGTATCTAGAAATGTCTCCTGGTTGATGTCAGAGATGGCACAGAAAATACTCTGGAACATTCAGTGAAAAGTACAAGGCTTTTTTATAAATGTTTGTGGGGCTATGGCTGTCCCCTTCTCCCCCCTGACCACCCTCTCTCGTCTGGTACACCCTTCCTAGCCCAGGCATCATTAACACTAGGTTAGTGCTACCGATTTCCTCTCTCAGTATATGAAGCTCTAAATGAACTGTGATGATGACAAAAATGTCACTGGGCCTAATCGCTCTAAACTCAGACAGGGACTTCTTAACTTGCCCTACACTATCCACGGATTAGTGTTCTATGGGGAATGAGGAAAGTTCCTTGCGCTTACTCTTTTGGTTCAGGTTGATTCAATCACACCCATGCTTACATCCTACCATCTACTCTCACAAGCCCCCTGCTTGCTCCTACTGCCAATCTTCTGTGCCTCCGATGTTTCACTCCTCCTAGTACTCGCCTCCACTCTTTGATGTTCTCCCACTCCACTTCTCCCCCTCCCCCGCACACTACTATTGATATTGATATTTTATATTCACCTCCAACACACTACTGCTACTCCCCACCTCCGCTCTACTAGTCTACTCCACACTTACTCTTCTGTTCCACTGTACTTTCTCCTCCTTCACACTACTACTACTACTCCCACATCCCTACTCGGACACCTCCTTTCACCCCGTACCATTCACTTTGCACTAATATTTCTACTTGCTCATCTCACAAACCCACACCCTGCATAACCACTATTGCTCCTAAGCCAATACCTCACCTGCTCGACAAATCTCCTCCATAAACTCCCACTCTCTCCTTCCTTCTGCCGGTATCTTGGTCATCGTCCACCACTCAACTCACCCAAAATAACACACACACTTCCTGTCCGCTATTGAAGTATCCCTCCCTGTGTGCTGATTGGCCATGTTTTCTTAACAAATCTGGACCTTTCTTCCTCTCCCCGGGCATGTATGTGCAGGGAAAGGTCTTGAAAAGGGGGGCTAAGCACCATCCACCTTCTCCATGCGGGCTCACAGCTTAATGGACTTTGCGATGTAGGAAGTTCAATGTCCCAGTTTGCATTTATGGGTCTGTTCCCGCTGAGCTTTTACGTAAGTTAGGAGAATGATCCTCTTTTCCCATCTTTGTCCCTGGTGGCCTAGGTTACCATTGTTTGGTGGTACAAGATTGCATGCAAATATGCTGGCCCTGCGAGGCGGGTCTCGGTGCTGTAGCAGTTTGTGGCAGCAGACCCGCTCTGCTGCCACTGTCCTCCTCAAGGATAAGACTGACTCTGGATTCCTCCCGGGTAGGCCTCCCACCCCTGGCTGAGAGGGGTTACCCATCCTCCTTCACAAAGCCAGATTACTTGGCTTATCACACTAAGGAGTTCTGCTTGTGGAAAGCCATAGATTTTATGCTACACTGTACCCACTATAACGACTAACCCATACCCAAAGCAGACCTTGGTGCAATGTTAAAGTGCAAAGAATGGCATTGCAAGCAGATTTTAGTTAGACTTTTATCTTTGTCTCTTACTAATTTTATTATGGTTCTGTCCTTTCCTTATGTTCCTTTGTGGCTTTGGTTTTATCGCTGGTTCAGAGTATCAGATGCAAAAATGTAGAAAGTAATTAAAAGAACTAAACACAAATTAAGTCCAGTGTAAACAAAAAATAAAAGACTGCCAATGTGCAATCTACCACTGAATTAAATTGTGCATTCATGTTTGCGGTTTGGCATAAAAGATTAGTTTTACTTTCACTTCCTATACTCATAAAATATTTACCCTATTCTGCATCAGAGAATGAATATCTGTTTTACTTGCTAGGTTATGTCCGTTGTTCTCCCAAACATATTCATTGACAAATGCTCACCCAGGAATGTTTAGGGTTAGCAGCAATACATGACAAAATGTTTGCAGAGTGTCATGTTGAAGCCATAACAACAAAATGGTAGCTATTAGGAATTTTTGGTTTCAGATTTAAGATTTCCTGATGTGGAAAATAGTCTCTTCCTCATTTCTCAACGTAAGCTTTATTTAGCTTTTTTCTCATATTTTCTCTGACTCTCTCTCGCAGCAATTTAATTCTATATCCATACTGATCTTGTAAGGTTTCTACTTCTCTCGGCTGCGCCTCATGGTAATTGGCACATTCAGTAGTACTCTTCTCTTGTCTCCCCACTTTTCATGTGGTAGTGTGTGGTTTAGGACCTCCCTTTTTTTTTTAAGTCTGGCTCTATTGGGCTTTGCTGACTGCAGGAGCTCGTGATGGTACATATTAGAGAGTAGCCGTGGTGTCAGTCAGCTGCTATGTCATGCTTTATGCGAGCATCCTGGAGAAGGTTTTATGGCAGTAGCAGCCGTTATTTAGGATTCAGTGGGGCTAATTTAGTTGGTAAGAGATTTGCCGAGTGTTGCTTTAATGGCTTGTTTTCTTTCAATGCTGCTTGGGATATTGATGTATTTCCAATTGTATGTTTTTTTTTCTTCATTTGGCCACAATGTGTTTTCACCACTGCTGATCGGCATAGTAAAAATACTTCTGTACACTGGCCTGGAACAAATTCTTTTTCTGGATCGTATAATGTTTTACAGCAAACATTTGCCAACATTTTGGGAATCACACTACAGAGAAAGAACACAGCCCAATAACCTTTTTTCTGGGATGGTTGAACTTTAGGAAGGTATGCTACTATGTTTTAAATGACTGTACCTTTCACGGAGGAGAAAAATCAATTTGCATATTATATCAATGAGGCTTCTCTCCACAGCTGCTTTACTTAAGTTACTTCCAGTAAGTACTTAGGTACATTTTTAAATTTATTTTATTGTGCATTTGTTTAGTATATAAAACCTTTCACACAAATCGTCATACACATTATACAGATTATTTCTTATACAAAACACACACATTAGATACATTAGATACAAGGTCAAACATTATTTTCAGTTCAAAGAACAGGGATTTTTTCCCAAAAATTCAAAAGTTGCAATTAATAAACTTATTTCATTCAGATTTATAATTCAAATCCACAAATGATCTTTAGGTGTGACCCCAAAATTAGAGATACATCTACCCAACTTCTCATAACAGAGGTCTGCAATCATGGGGCACTCCACACATGTGTTTCAATGATTCCTGAACTTTATTGCAAAAGCGACATACTCTAAAGCTGGGTTTCAAGACCACTCGTGAGTCTTGGACCTCCCTTGTTAAATAGAGGTTAAATCTCAATCTAAGTTAAACATAAATTAAAATTGTTTATTGATTAAACAAAACTCAACCTTAACAATGCATATTATACAAACAATACTATATACAATATTTAATAATCACATATGAAATTAAATAAATAAGGAAGATTTCAATTCTCAAACCCAACATTCAATTATACTATACAAAATTAATCTCTAATTTCAAATTGTTAAAAAAGCAAATTACTGCCAATGAAAGAGATGTTGAACACCCTGGCAAACAAACTTTCCAAAAATAATCACAATCCTGTGTAATCCCTGCCGCCATAAATCTTTTAAAATATACAATTTGCAAACAGAGTGTTCTGCAGATCATTAAAAAGTGCTTGTGAGTTTCCACCTCACTATCAAGACCACAAAATAGATACATTATATTATTATTAGATATTTATTTTTCCTCTTAATAAAACCTCTTTCGTAGGATACAAATTCCATCTAAACATGATAGAATCCTGCCGTGCCCTCTCTCCTGGAAATAAAATTAGATGGGGAGCCAACAAACCTAAGCACTTGTGTTCATATACCATGTATTTCAAGCTAGTGAAAGCCATGGAATGTATCTATAGTTTCACTCTTATCCCACAAATATAAGCTTTCTTTCCCTTTCTTGGATCATTAATCAGGTCCACTTTGGGCATATTCACAAGAAGTAAAAGCTTTTCACAATACTCCGTAAATACATTTAAAATTCTTTGTTTTTTCTTCCATTATTTCTTTTAAATCTGCACATAAAGTGAGTCCATTTACCATTAAAATTTTATTATAAAACACTAACATTTTCCAAAATCCCTGAACCCTCAAAGGATTTAAACCCAGATCATATATAATCACCACTGAAGTGACAGAATTTGGAACACACATTACTTTTCTGCATATCAAATGCTTCAGGGAATCAAACAAACGTAACCGTTTTTCCTGCAAAATGTCTACCCCATAAATACGTTTTGGAGTCCCCTTTCCTACAAAATAATTAACCAAAGGTTTAATAGAGTATTTACAATAAGCACTTTTAAGATACCTCATTTGGAAAATGAATTTCTCTACCAGCTGCCTATAATAAGCCTTGATAAAACCTTTGTCAGAGTAGCACGTAAGAGAAAATCCCAAATATACAAAATGTTCAACCAATTCCAATCTTGTTCCATTAATGAAGCAGTTGTTCGGAATTCTTTTGTTTGCTTTAAAATTCAAGATTTTTGATTTTGATGCATTAATTCCTAAACAATTATCCTTTGTATAACTTGAAAAAGCAGACCGGAGTCTGTGGAGGCCCAATGCAGTACAATCAATAAAAATAAAATCTGAAATGGTCAACCAGGTCAGTCTAACGTTCCACATTTTTGGAGAAACTAAGGCTGCATGCTCGATCATTTCACCGGCATCTGAAATATAGAAATGGAAGAGGCAGTGAACTAAAATGCACAGACAGACAGGCAGTCACGGTCCACCAGACTAGGCGCTTTCGAAGCACCTGGTTTGCAGAGCTTGATTGCATGGTTAGAAACCACTTTTCTGCAATTGGGGTGGGCAAACTCCCTGAAACTCTCATCGAGTTCTATTTGTCTTGTCATGTTAAAATGACTAGGGAAATGGATCGAATACAGTCACTAACAAATCTCTCAGGAAACTCTAAGCATTAGAGATATGCACAACAAGGATGTTTGATGGATAAACCTCACAGTTACCTGACTAAGTGTTACCCTCGCCCGCTAATACGATTCATTGTTGTTAAGAAGGATTTCTGAACTCTGTCCAGGAGGGGCAGAGGTTCAGAAGGCCAACCTAGTTTCTTGGAACAGGGTAACCTCTGGACATGCCAGACCAATCAGGGTAGCTATGGCAGGCTGTCAAGACTAAGTCTCAGGAGGGGTGAGGGTGACTGAAGGACCTCAATGAGTACACAGAGCAAGGACACTTACAAATTACTCCAGACAGATGTTATATTAAAAATATAGACACATTTATTACAAGAAATACCACAGCAACGAATCACTGTAACACTAGGTAAACCAATACATCACACTCAATACAATATATATACAAGACCAGGGGGGTCTAAAGGGATGACTGAACGAAATATGTTGACAACCTAGAGGGGAAGGAAACAGGTAGTGCAGTTAATCTTTAGGGCCAATTCAACATCAGTTATTCACCTAAGAGGCAGTCCAAGCCCTAAAAAGAGGGGAGCCTTGTGCTCAATAGTACATGTAATGCAAATGCATGCGGTTGTTCCAATGGGCAAAACAGGGTCTCTTCAGGGGTTGCTAGCAGCTTGGGAAGGTGGTTCCCACAGGGGTGACGGGCGGAACTGGACAGCCAAGGTCCCCACCAACGTGATGCGTAGTGCAGAGATGACTGACTGGACTGGCCCTCCTAGCTTCGTCTGCTTGACCCGTAGAAGTAGTCTCCTAAAGGCGGAGAAAGGGAATTAGCCACCCGTGGAGTTGAGTAATAGCCCCTCACTGCGTCCCCATTTATCACCTCTGATATTCCCGTTCACAAAGCTCACCTTATAGTTTTGAATGATGAGCTCTCCATCCTGCGAGGAACGCAGGGCGCGTTGATGGCCAGTTACTTCACTGGCTTGAGGATATTGGAAGAGTTCTAGACAAATCTTGGCTCCAAAACTCCTGGCGAAGGGCCGTAAGTATATAGTTCTAAAGAGTTCAAAAATGTCTGAATAATCACTCTTGTCCAATTCCTTTGTTTATCTTGCAGCTTAGATCCAAAAGAAGATAGTTCTGTGGCAGCTGAAAGCGTTTAGGTAAGAGTCTGTGCTATCCCACACTGTCCGTTAAATGATGCCAAAGTTTAACTCGCTGCTGTCTCTTTTCTTACAGGTGCGGCGTAAGAAGATTTGGCGTGCTGGTGAATAATACCTCCGGCAGTAAAATCGGGTAAGTATATGGTGGCAAGAGATTGTCCTTATTTGTTTCCCCTCGGCTCACCTTGTTGTTTTCTTGTCCCCCTTAGGTGCTGGAATGCGGCAACTTAATGATGGAGAGTGCTCCTGGCGATGCGCCGTGTTTAAAATAAAGTCTTTTTCTCGTTCAAAGGTGCGATGAATCCGGAATCCGGTAAGAAACCCAATGATGTTCTTGTTCTAACCTTTCTTCTTCTTTCCCTTCTTTCTAGGCGCCCTGGACTCGAGGCGGGCATGGCACGAGGCTGGATGCTGACTGCAGGCACGGTGAGCGTTACGCTGCAGGATGCAGAATAACGCGAAGCGTGTGCTGACCTTCAGGCGTGGTTTAAATAGCTTCCAAAGTAGACCCAGGTAAGTATTCCTCCACAACCACACCCGAGTAACAAAATAGTCCCTAGGTAAAGTATTCCCTTCCAAGCCTCACATGGGCTTGGATCTCTTGCAGCATGGTCTGCATCAGGTAAGTTTTAACATATGAGCCTGGCGCCATAGATGCCAGGACTGTACCCATATAGCCCCTAACAAGGGTTGCTGGGCTTTCTCTGGGTAACATGATGCCTGCTTCCGGGGTTGCTGGACTTGGTCTGGATGCCCGGGGGTAGGCATCATGACAGGTTGACACATGGAGGGAAAATTACATACACATATGAAATCTTTCCTATCAATCGTATATTTGAGATTTGAACTCTTATCTGTATTTGTTAACACTGGTCCTTGAACTGTGATTGCAAGGGAGGATCGTCTATGCAGAGTGTGCAAAAGAGATATTGAAACTGCTAGACATGTCCTTACTGACTGTACCTATACAAGAAAGGCTACGTGGAATTTCAGGACAATGATTCGGATCAATTTTGGGGCGCTATCTGTTGCGCAGAATCTCTGGTGATCATAGCAGCAGCCTTCCACTTATGGAGCTTGATTAAAGATAGTGAATTGAATCAAGAGACTCACTAAACTTTTTTTTTTTTTTAATGTCCCTATGCTTACGATTGACTGACATTGTGTCCACCAGTATGAAACTACAAGTATTTTAATAGTAGTGTTTTAAGATTTTATTTTGTCAACATTCTTAAACTTTTGAGTACGATGAGGTTTTACAAATGATAATCGATACAGCAGGGAAGCTTTATTGTATTTTAAGGAAATGTGTTATTTTGTTAAGAGTAATTTGCTTAATACTGTATAACCAAATGCACAATAAAGGAAAAAAAATGTAACCATGTCTCAAACCATTTCTTGTAGGTATTTATCTAGCATAAGAGATTTAAACGAACCTGCACGTTCGAATTTTCATGAAGGCTCATTATTATCTTTAACAAATCTTGTGGGATTCTCCACATAGTTTCCACCATATGTCATGAGCCCCATATTAATATTTATGTAGTACTTCAGTATTAATAATTGTGATTGTTGATTTACTAAAAGGTAAATTTGATGGACTGTTGGGCTGCTTTTTTCACTCTTGGCTGTCCGAACTATACTGGTTCGCGGCCGCCCGCTCTGCCCGCCGCCTGGAGGTGCTGAGGCTTTGGATCCCAGTGCTCCAGATAAGATTTCTGAAGTGGGGGTATTTTACTCCCTATTTTTTAAAATGTGGGTGTAAACAAATAAGTCCAATTCCCAATGGGAGTATTTTATAAGCAAGTAAACCTTTTTGAACTGTAAAGCAGTATTACATGTTTCTTTGCACCTAGTTATTCCTGCACATTAAAAGATCAGTTTTACCTCTTTCGATCAGGCAGTAATAAAAGTATTTATTTTCCTGTGGTACTACATGCTTTTCTGGTCCAAACATATCCATAGAGCTGTGTGGGTGAAAGCAAGGGCGGACACTTCTATGTGCATGTTACCTATTTTTTGTTGGGAGTATTTTTACTCCCATTTTTATTTTTTGGGAGCATTTGCCTATTTTTAGGGAGTCAAAATGGCTAATACACTACTTATCTGTAGGGCTGTTCTGCTCACTTAATAGACCGGGCAGAGCACTGTGCCTCCCCCATTCTATATGGCAGAGGTTGAAACATTTACTACATTTCTGCTTCAAATGTTTTGGCTATTCATCTTGCTCATGCCATGCAAGAGCATTAGTCCTTTTTCTTGGCAATTTTTCACTTCGGTCTTGACTCCTTTTTAAACTTTAGACCTGTCAGCTTTCTGGGTTTCGTCCAAACAAGTGCCAATGGGCTTCTTGTTCCCCCTCCTTTGTAGTTGCCTGTTGTCCCACCTGCTATTTTCCTGCCCTCTCCTACTGGCCTTTTCCATTCCCAGAGGGCTCTCTGGGATGTCCTTTCTGGACAGCATCTACAGTTTTTCCTGTTTATTTGTTTCCCCCTTCTAGACTTACATTGCTGTTTCTTAGACACCCATTCCAACTCCCGGACTTCCACTCTTGCTGCCAGATTCACCTGTGCATGATGACTTTGATGTCACCAGCAAGCTCTCTTTTTGTTTTTCTGCAAACACACTTTTCATAGTGTTCAAAAATTGAGCAATTTTGGGGGCGCTGTTGAGCAGCCAAGGAAAATGGCTGCCTAGCCTGGGAGCTCCGTCTCTGCTCACCAGAATCCTTTTAGTATCAGCGTTAATCCTAATTGTCAGCTATAGCTACTGCCACGACATTGCCATCTACATGTGACTGCAATTTGGGGCGGAATCGGGGCCTGCAATCCGCGGATCGTACTCTGGTGCACGGCCTCCCTGCGGGGTCCTGCTGTGGCCACTTTCGGCGGTTCGCGGCCGCCCGCTCTGCCTGCCGCCTGGAGGTGCTGAGGCTTTGGATCCTGTGACGCTGCCATCTGTGGGCCCCCTGCGGCGCTTCCTTGCGGGGGGACCGGCTCTCCTGCTGGTGCCCGAGAGGGTGGTACTGTGGGGCTTTGCTGGCCCGGCCACTGACGTGCAGCGCGGTGGCCCGGCGCGGCTGCCCTGGCGGCTGCTACGACTTTGAGCCGTTCGGCTCCATGTGCCGCGGGCTGGGCAGGAGCCCCCCCGCACCCGAATATAGGTGTGGCCCCCCGACCGGCTGGCTGTGGACCGTGCGAGCCGTGCTGGCAGGCCGTGCTCGCTGCTGCTTGGGGCCCTGTGATCCGGATAAACCCACCATTTGGGCGGCTGCCCCTCCCCCCCCAAGCTTCTCAGTGGGGAAGTGCCTGCGACGCCACCAGGACCAGCCGGGGGGGACTCGCAGAGATACGCCTGGGCAGTGGAACTGACCTGCCACTCGCTCATCATCATTGAAGATCACGCCGCTCGACCGCCGCAGGCTGCGGCCCCCAGGCCCATTGGCCCCGGAACTGGTCCCGCTGGGGGTGCGGCTGTCATCTGGAAGACATGTGGGGCTAGCTGCCCTTAAGGCTGCAAGGTGGGTGTTGCGGGCTGCATTGTATCCCCCTGCCTCTTCCTAGCGCGGGCCCCGCTCTCCTGGCTGCCTATATCACATCCAGTGCGCTAACATCAACCGCTGTGGACCTGTCTTCGTGGGAGGCCGGCTCCCTCCCAGCTCTCTTTACCTACGGGACTTGGGCGCCCGCGGCCCATCTGCTGTGACTTACCTTGCCTTCACCCCCCCCCGCCACGTTGTACTCCACAAGTTGTTGTGCTGTGATCTCTTGCAGTGAACTGGCGGCCCTCAAGGTGCTACTGGAAGGGGAATTGCCCCACTCGCTTTTGCTGTGCGGATGGGAACGATATCACCCCCTTAAGCTGTATGTGACCCTCTAGCCGACCTACAATCAGCTCGGCGGCCCTGGACCTGAGAGTACACCAAGAGCCGCTACTTACATAGTATACGCTGGGCCCCCCTTGGTTCCTTCTGTCTGCGAGGCCTACGGCCCCCATGAGACCCGTGCTGGTCCAGCCCTTTGCATACCCACTGGCTGCCTCGGCTCACGACCACACCACTTTCTCTGCCTTGCCACACACTGCCTTCCTCACCCAGCTGGGTCATTATCAGCACTTCGGAACCTACGACATCTACAAACTGCTGCCGCTGACCTGCCTCCATCCTCCCCAGCTGGCGAACACCATCAATCCTTCCAAGCTGAGCAGGGCTCCCCACCATAGAGATGTCCAACAGGGCGCGGGGTGCTAACAAAGTAGGCGCCATGGACAAGTTCGCCATGGTGGCGCCCAGGGCGGACCATGCGTCCTCCTCGGTAGCACATGAAGATGGCGAGACCCTCCCGGACCCCCCGCAACCCGACCTAACCACAATGATGGAGTCCGTGTCCAAAAACTTTGCATCCTTCCATGAAAAGCTGGATGGCATCAATGTGAATGTAGCCTCCTTAAGAGCCAAAATTGACCAACAGGGGGCTAGGATCACCGAGACAGAGCAAAGGATAGGGACCAATGAGGATAACATCCATACCCTACAAAACACAGTTACAGAGCTCGTCCGAGACATGAAGCAGGTTAAGGCCAAGAATGATGACCTCGAATCGAGGTCGCAGCGAAATAACATTTGCATAGTGGGGGTTCGCAAATCTGCGCTGAAGGGCCGCATGGAACTCGTGGTCGAGCAACTCATCAAAGAGCTCCTTGGTAACCCCGAGCTCTCGCCATTCTTTACAGTTGAAAGAGCGTATCGCTCTCTGGCACCCCGCCCTAAACCAGGTGATTTCCCCAGACCGATAATTGCGACATTGCTGAGCTACAAGGACAGAGATCTCATACTCCGATTGGCCAGAGAGAGAGGGGAACTGAGGCTGAAATCCCGAATCATAAGGATTTTCCCTGACTTTTCGGTGGGGGTCCAGATGGACAGACGCCGATTCAGCGGAGTGAAGAAAATGCTAAGAGATAGAAAAATTGAATACTTGATGCTTTTCCCTGCCCGACTGAAATTCATCCATCGCAATAAAAGCTACTTCTTTACGGTCCCTGACGAGGCCGTTAAGTTCATTGAGGCGCAGATCCCACTATCGAACCCCCCAGAGGACCCAATGGACGACGATTAATGCTGCTACCCCTAGGCTCCTACGTCGATCTCCACTGGCCGTGGGCGACCATGGGACTGCTCCCCTGGTGTACTGTTGCTCATCCCCTCGGAGTCCCACTTGCGGGCCGGCCTCGGCCCACTGTCACTATATCTAGTAGTCTTTTCCCGAGGGAGATACTTCCTCGAATCACCTGTTTATAACGCCACGCACTGGGCCTGTCCTCTGGAAAACAGCCCGTACTGTCACACACTGACCTATGGCAGTTCCAACTTGGACCTAGTTACCCCAGACAAACTTGAGTATCCTCTCTTTGTAACCTGAATTTTATCAGCCGAAAATACTGAAAATGTTCATGATGTGTCATCATGCAGAGCTGTAACAATTGTGGGCCAGACGGCAGTGGCAGCCCCCACTGCAGCTGCAATGCCGCTTACGGCGGAGGGTTTGCGTTCAAGCCCCGGTTGGGCTAGTTCTCAGGCGTTGCCGAGTTGGGGATGGCACACAGTTTGTTTCAAGGGTGGGTTTCAACGCACTGCTAATCTGTACTGGGCGCTGAGGGTGGGGGGAGGGACAGTTGGGGTTTGTTCTACGCAAAATGGCAGGCTGGTTTTGACCGGTATTAAAAGATGGTGGATATGCCTCATTGCAGCATTTATGGTGATGTTCGAAGTCAGATTCCACATTTGGGACGTTCCTTAAATCTTTAGTATGGCTATTAGAGTGTTGACGTGGAATGTACGGGGGCTGAACAATTTTACTAAGTCTCGAAGGATAACGACGTATGCACAGAGACATGGGGTCAAAGTTCTCCTATTGCAGGAGACGCACGCTATGAAACTCTTGTCATCAAACCTTGCACAGACCTGGGGCCTCAACAGATATTATACTCAATATTCCACTCAAGCCAGGGGAGTACTCACTCTCATCCACAAATCGTTAAGGTTCACACTTTATACATCCCATATTGATCCAGAAGGTAGATATGTGATTCTACACTGTACTTTAGCTAATGAAGAATGCCTGCTTGTGAATTTGTACGCTTCCAACACTGATTCCCCCGAATTTATAGACAGTGTCTGCCATCCTCATGAGATATGTAGAAGTCCCCATTATATGGGGTGGGGACATGAACCTCATACTCGATAATGTCCTGGATAGAACGGCCACTACCCGTAGAGCCACAACCCGAGCTGCCAAGCGACTCCATACTTACATGAGCACTTTGAATCTACACGATGCAAGGAGAACACTCCACCCCCAGGAGAGAGACTACACCTTTTATTCCACGGTACATGATAGCTCCTCGAGAATAGATCTATTCCTCCTGTCTGGTGACCGTATGGGCAGGGTTCCGGATGTTGAGATCCTCGCGCGCACGCTCTCTGACCACTCTCCCGTGCTGCTACAGATCCAACTAGGTAATGCAGCTGGGGCCCGTCCTGCCTGGCGTTTCAAATCTGACGCCCTCTCTGATATTGTCTTTAAGGCTGATATACTAGCACACATAAACTTGTTCTTCGACAACAACAATACCTCCGAAACACCCGAAGGGACCCGCTGGGAGGCATTCAAGGTCTACATCAGAGGGATGTGTATCTTTAGGGAAGCTGGTCCTCAAAGCCATACGGCAGGCCTTAAATAACTCTGAAACCAAGCTTAAAACCCTAGAACAGGAGTACGCTTCCCATCCAGCTCCAGCGACCCTGGCAAAGATTAGAACAGAATTGGAACAATTTGAGGCACACTCCCTAAGTGAGGTGAGATACTACGCCCGCCCTGTGGCTGCCCGTAGATATGGCGAGGGGGATAGACCGGACAGAACCTTGGCTAAACTGGTGCGGGCGGAGGGCGGTAGGACCCGGATAGTTGGTATGAAAAGGGGTTAAGACACTGGTCGGACCAGGCCATCCTTGACGCTTTTGCAAACATTTACGCCAACTTATACGGCCCCCAGCCTGAACACACAACCCGCGACCTTGATGACCTGCTAGAATCCATTCCGATGACCCTTATGTCCCAGAGCACCAAGGAACGTCTCGATGTCCCATTCACCTTAGACGAGATAGTCCAGGTGATCTCGGATCTTCCTAAGGGCAAGGCTCCAGGCCCCGACGGGCTCACGTTTGAGTTCTACCGGGAGCATGTTGCCATCCTAGTGCCCATATTGCACGGGGTGTGGACTGAATCACTCCGATCACACACCCTCCCCCCCTCTTTAAGAGAAGCTTTAATCACAGTCCTCCCCAAACCTGGGAAACCCCCAGACGAATGCAGGTCCTACAGGCCCCTGTCGCTCATCAACACTGACATGAAGATCTTTGCTAAGGTAGTTGCCAATAGCTTCCTCCCGCTCATGCCCCATCTGGTCCATGCCGACCAAAGTGGATTTGTCCCTGGTCGTTCTACGGCACTTAACATCCGCCGTCTCCAACGTGCTGTCTAGAATTGATCCGAAGGCTGATGCAGTGGCGGTCACACTAGACGCCCAAAAGACATTTGACATGGTTTCATGGCAATATCTAAGGGCTGTACTGGAAAAAATGGGAATAGGACCAAACATGATCTCCTATATCAAGCTATTATACACAGGACCATCGGCTAGGGTGCTAGTCAACTCCGTCCCCTCCTCCCACTTCGAACTACACAGGGGTAACCGACAGGGCTGCCCGTTCTCCCCCATCCTTTTTGCGCTCGCCATTGAACCCATGGCTGATCATGTCAGGGATAGACACACCCGAAAGGGCATTCGCCTACAGGATGCACCGGAAATCATTTCACTGTACGCGGATGACATACTCCTATACGTCAGACAGCCTTCTACATACTTGGACCCTATCATTCGAGACATAACAAAAATAGCCACGTACTCAGGCTTTACCATTAACTACTCTAAATCTGAAATGTTCCCTTTAACGAAAGCAACTCAGCAACCGCCGTGTGAATTCCCCCTACGTTGGTCCCCGGGCGGCATCCAGTACCTGGGGTGCAGGTGTCACTGGCCAAAGCTTCCTTGCTGGCGGACAACTACGAAGCAATGGCACAGCTTATCGAATTCAAGATGCTCAAATGGTGCAATCTCCCGCTATCCCTTGCAGGCAGACTCTCCCTAATAAAAATGATCGCGGTCCCCAAGCTCCTCTATATATCCGCTAATGTACCTGTGTGGCCAGGGAAGCAATATTTCAAGAGGCTTCAAATGGCGTTCGCTCAATTTCTCTGGCACTCTGGGGCGGTCCACAAGAAGTGGCAGCATATGACCCTGCCCTATGAAAAAGGAGGTTTTACGGCCCCAGATCTAACACTGTACTGGAACACTGCACAGGCCCAACATGCCACCCACTGACACACTTAAATCCGCCCCCACATGTTAAATTAGAGAAAATGGCTGGAGAGGGCACCCACATCATGTCTTTACTGCTACACTGCACATTTCATGCGGATGCCCCTTTTGACCCGGTGGCCACCACGATCAGGGCGTGGAATAATATCCTTCACTCTAGTCAAGAGCAACGGCCATAGTATAAGTGGCTCCCCTTGTGGCAATTTCCTACATACGACCAACATCTCTCTCAACGCTGGGAAATCCTGGGCTATCGAGCCCTGACGGACCTATACCCTGATGACACATTTATCACCCCTCAAACATGGCGCCCCGGGCACTCTAACTCTGGGCTTGACTTGTTGCAATACTATAGGCTGAGAGCAGCGACACAGCACGGAAACAGCCCTCATTGACTTGAAGACCCAAATTGATGACCTGAGGGACAAGGGAAAGACAGCGCTCCTCCTCCTACTTGACCTCTCCACGGCATTCGACCTTGTCGGCCACAAAGTCCTCTGCAGACACCTGGATTCAGCTGCTCATTTCTCCCCAGAAGCTATTAGATGGATTGAATCCTTTCTGAGCGAGAGAACAATGAGTCTTCTCCCCATCAGCAGCAGCAGACCCCTCTCCTATTACTTGCGGAGTCCCGCAGGGCTCATGCGTCTCCCCCACATTATACAACATCTTCACCAAACCTCTGTTCGACGATCTGGATCATCTGGGTGTCACCTACACCAACTACGCAGATTACACTCAGATTCTCCTCCCACTTTCAGGGGATCACAGTAAGGACAGAGAGTTGGTGAATAGGGTGTATCTCATCATCCAGGCATGGATGGCATTTCATGGCCTATGCCTGAATGATGACAAGACAGAGCTCATCATCCTGGGTACCCCCGCTAATATCAATAAACTAGGCCTTGAATATGCCGAATTCAACATAGACAGCAACATTATCAAAGTATCCAGGGAGGTAAAAACCCTCGGCTTTTACCTGGATGCCACTATGTCATTCTCTAAACAGGTCAACTCACAAGCATCCACCACTGCGTATACCTGCAAATTAATAAGAGCAGGCAGACCATTCCTATCCAATGATAGCTGTATGATCTTGGCAAGAGCACTCATACTCTCCAGGCTCGATTATTGTAATGTCCTATATAGCGGTGCTAACAAAGTCATTACCCATAGGCTACAAATCCTACAAAATAATGCCTTGACACATCTCCACTACCAGACGCCAACACAAATGGCTCTCCACCGACAATAAATTCGAACTAAAGTTGGCCTCCCTAACCCATAAAGCCCTCAACAATGCTGCCCCTAGTTATGTGATGGACAAAGTAAAGAGAAAGTCATCCATCAGACAAACAAGAACTATCAATTCCAACTGTCTGATAATTCCCAGATTCAAACTCTCCACCATTGGAGGTAACAGCTTCCCTGTGAAAGCTGCTACATTTTGGAATTCTTGGCCACACAACCTGAGAGCCGATCAACCCTATTTGCACTTTAGAAGGAATCTCATCAGTCATTTGAACTCCAACAACCCCCGCATTTAATTGTACATTTTACACTTCTGTATAAATACTGATACTTTCTGTTTGAGGCCTTTGCTCTCGCCACAAACAGCCGCTGTACATATCTGTATATTTCACTCCATTGTATAGATACTGATATTTTCTTATGTGTGAAGATTTGTATTTTTCTCATTCCTGTAACCCTTAATTGCATATGTCTATAACTTTATCTCAACTGTATATTTCTGTAACATTGTAAGCTTCGCATATTCTTTCTGCCTGCGCCCTGCTGCCCCTGGGTATGGTGCGCCATATAAATAAATAAACAAACAAACAAACAAGCGATACGGGAAAAGAGGCCCTCCTTCCCAGAGGAGCCTCCAGACTCACCTGAACTTCAATACATAGCAAACTCCACAGGCTGTAGAGGCATAATATCCTCCCTGTACAAAATGCAGATGGGAAAACTGGAGAATATATCCCTGGAACCATGGGAAGCATGGGCCAGGGAGCTGGAAACGGAGATCACTGAAGAAATGTGGAGTAAAATGTGTGCACACACGCGCAAAGTCTCACTTAATGCTAGGTTCCGCTGCATACAATACAAACTTCTCAACAGGCTTTACTACACTCCGCACAGAGTAGCGAAATTCACGCTCACTTCGACACATACATGCCCGAAATGTAAATCGAGCGAGGCAGATCATGTTCATTTTTTTTGGTCCTGTGCTGCGTTGAACACGTTTTGGGTTGAGGTGACAAAGGCACTCTCGGAGGTGATTGGCTCCCCCCCCGGTGTAGCTCGACCCACTCGCCTTGCTGTTTGTAATTTAGACTGGGGAAAATGAAAGAAAAATGTCAAAATTCTTAAATGTAAGTGCTATTGTTGCTAAAAGATGTTTATTACAATGTTGGAAGCGTCACACCTTCCCCCCCCAACCTTAACATGTGGCTGAAAGCCCTCACCTGGGTACAAACCTGCGAGGAGAAGTACATTGGATCCCTGCCCATGCCTTCCCGCCCCAAGAATGTGTGGTCGGAATTTTGCAGTTATCTGAACAGCAAAGACGAGATTGAGTTTGCCTCCACCCCCACACTAGCCCAGTCTAACTCATCATGATGAATGACTCTTTTGTGCTCTTCCACAATGTCAACCCTCCTAATACGAGCTGGTAATAATTGTTGTGATGTAATGCATATACGTACTGTTATGTTGTTTGCTTGTCGATACGTAATCTGTGCTGTTCCTGTCTCAACCTTCTGCCAATAAACAAAAGTTTAAAAAAAACACCAAAAAGAAATTTAGCAATTTTATTAAAGGTGCACTACATTTAAGATAAACAAACATTTCATTTAAAAGTTTGGGGCAGGTGGGTGAGGTTTGGCCTTCTGCAACTTATATTTCATCTTAACTAAGGGACAGGCGGTTTCCCTCACAACCCCGTGGACAATCTTTTCCTTTTGCCATCCCTGCCTTCCCCACTCAAGGATTTCTCATTTTGAATGCACTTTCATTGCATGTTTTCCTTCCATGTATTTTGGATCCGTGTTTAGCCCTCAGGCCGATGGCCCCCTACTCTCTTCCCACTCAATTCGGTAGGAAAAACTTTTTTCATTTTGCGTGGGGACTCGCACCGTATTGGCACTATAAAAAATAAAATGTTTAATAAGCTATTAAAATTAGTGATTGCATGATTTACCATTCATTATTTTTCTGATTCTGTTTATATAACAAATGAAGCATATATGACACAGTGACATTTACAGTTCGTTTGCTAGGACAAAAGCATCTGTTATCCATTGTAGACTATTTGTTCTGTTATACGCACCCATGAGGCCTTTGCAGTTTTTTTAAGTAGATAGTGGAAAATATAGATTTTGTATCTTATTTTATGTCTGTTACTGGGATTTGTACTGTGCACCACAGCTATTTCCGTGGTTTCCAGGTGCACTGGCGGATCTGAACGAGGGGCCGAGGGGGATGGGTAGGTCACTGTGGCAAGATGGCTTTGGTGCTTTGTTGAAGAGCACTGTTTGGAAATACAGCAGTACTGTGTGCAGCTCTGTTTCTAGGTGGTCTGTTTGGGCATAGAAGCATCTGTGTTCAGATAGGAGCCCCGTGTTCTGTGGGGCTAGGCTGCTCGGACCTGGATATTTAACTAAGTAGAAAAAGAGTTGACATTTTTCTTTTGTGTTTGTTTTTAGCACCATCACGTTGGTTTAATAATCTTCATGCTTCAAAACACTTGGAGCAATACATGGCACGTGCTTGGACGTGTGCCATAGATTACTCTAGTACATTATAGGGTACACAGATTAGTTCCCTGAACGTTGGTTGATTCAATAGGATATTTGTGCTTAGGTTGGCCTTAGGGAGCGTGTACTATGAACTGTGCAGTTTTTTATCTTCTTTCTCAAATGCAGGTAGTTATTCTGTGATCCAAAATTGGAATAGAGTATAGCATCAGTATTTAAACCCTTTAACTCAGAAGAACTGTCCCCTGTGCCTATGTATGATATGATAGGTTACGCAGAGGTTTCTAAGCGCGGACCCGGGGAGCAAACCTGTGGTGCTCCGTTTCGTATTGCTTCCAAGGCGAGAACGTTGCTCCTGAGCTATCCTCCCCAGACTAGTTTTGTAAAATATAGATTTAGGTTGCTTTCTGCTGTCCAGACTGTATATTTCTGTCTGGGGTGCAGTGGGGGGCTCCAGCCCTATCCTTCAGTATGCCTGATGCGTTGTACTAAGAGTTTGATCCTTTTTGCACTGGGAACCCATGGAGCTGCTTGAAAGTTGTTTTCATATTATTTAGTTTGCATGCAAATGGTTGAAGTTTGGTTCCATAACCGCTGCAATATTTTCCTCGGTTTCTCACGGATTCTGCTTGTGGTCACTTGGAATAATCTAGGTACATTATGGTGTCATAACTGGTTAATTAACGATGATGTGTGTGGTGGTGAAGCGGGTTGTAATGTGCAAACCATGTTCAGTTGAAGTGTGTTTTCTGGTATTTGATTTGGTTTGCTTACTCTAACAATAGATGTCTGTCAGATCGAGGGGAGGGTTCTAGATTTAATTATGGAATAGTTACCAATTAGCAATATTCACTTTTCCTCATTAACCATTTGACTTTCCTGAGGACCCCAGGTTTTTCCTAATTTAGTGGACTCGTTTTGTCCTTGCGTCATAAATGGTTTTAATGGACTGTGTTCCCCAGTATTCGATGTGTCATATCATTAAGTGACCATTGAAAAGGTTTCTCTTATTACAGATACATCTATGCATTGTCTGCATACATTTGGAGTGTGAGGCCTCGTTGGGGGTTTCTGTGAAGAGAGAACATCTAAATGTGGTCTAATTTGGTTGATGGGGAAAGCACCCTGACGTACTCAGTCGGGACAGCTCAATCATTTCATTGATAAAATTCCATCCTGATTTGATAGTTCCCACAGTGGGAAATAATCCAGATCAGCTCTTTCTCCAACACATGCTGTGATTTACTTTGTGATATGCAGCAGACTGATGAAGGAGTGCTATATTAGAACTTGGATGATCTCAGTCGCCATCTGCGAATGCATGTGAAACAAAAATCAATCCTTCCTAGTGCAAGAGACTGTATTTCAGATGTACCACTAAATGCATTATACAATAAAGCTAACTCAGTCATACCAAACACTTGTTTAAAAAATCAGTGAGTCCTTCTTGTACAACTATTAGTCTGATATTGATATTCAATGTTTAGTTCAAGTAAAAATCCACAGTACTTGGGCAAGCATTGCAGTTCATCATTGTGTTCACAAATACAATAAAAAGACCAATTGCAAGAGTTACAGCTCATCTAATAAGCCTCAAAAGGTGGCTCGGCAGATAACACAAAAATGAAAGTACAAAACATTGTATTAGTTTCATTTGTTTCAGATCTAATATAATCCATAGAGATATTTAATGTTCTCCAGCATTGGATCTTTCATGGATTCACATGCTTAGAATATTCCCCGTCGACAGACTGGGAACCCTCGGTACACTTGGGGCTGCCCACGCATGCCCCACTAGGACGTAGCGGTATAAATGCCCCGCCCCCGTGGCTCCCTTCAGATTTCAACCGTCTCCAAAGTAGTGGGAGCACCTTGTGTAGTCTACTATTTTGTCTAGGTTGTGCTATTGGAGTTTTGTCCTGATGTCAGGGAAAGCGCTGTTCTGCCCGTGCGCTATGTGCGGGTTGAAGGTATACGAGGGGGACGGACAAATGGAATGCATATATTGTCTACACCCTCATCATTCGGCAGACAAGTGCGACATATGTAAGGGCTTCTCCCAGAAGACTCTTAAAGATCGAAGACTAGTGGCATGGTTAAACGATGGAGCGGGGGCATACCCGCCATCGGAGGTGGGCTCCACGCGCAGCATGGCCTCAGTGTCAAAATCTTTAGGGGCCCTGCGTCGCTCGACATCGTCAGAACCCCCGGTGAAGAAATCATGACCGGCGGAGAAGGAATCATCGAGAAGCCATTCTAAGGAGTCTTCGTCAAAGAAAGTCTCGTCATCCTCATATTCGACGAAGAAAGACAGAAAAGAAAAATCGAAATCCTCCTCGGGCGATCATCATAGATCGACCTCGAGTCGAGATGCGGAGAAACGTAGGTCGAGTTCAGAAACGCCCCAAGGACCTACACGACCACCACCGTCGTCGACGGCAGGGCAGTCGTCAACCATTTCTCTGCCACTGACACAATTGGTCTCAACCGTTCTTGGGCCGCAGACAGTGACAACGACGACGGGGCCAGCTTTATCCTCGTCGACGGAGATCCCGCAAGAGGCCTGGCGACCAGAAGTGTTCGACCCAGTTTTGCCAGAGACCCTCCTGCAGCAAGAGGCCCTGTCGGTGTCCTCGGGAGTTGAGGATGTGAGAGTAGCTGGCCCTGCAGACCTCGGGTTACAAGGGATTACCAGGCCTCTCTCCGGGAGCATTCCGGGGTCTACCCCTCTTCTCAATCCGCAGTCACTCTTGTCGGTGGAGGTTTTATCCACGTGAATAACAAGGGGGGTCCTGGGAGACTCTCTGCCAGACATGAGTCCTTGTTACAAGAGCCTTACCCAGAGTCTTTAGCTCACTATCTTTCACAGAAGAGAAATATCCTAAACATATCAGTCTTTGTCCTGCCCTGGGGCCGTCCAGCACCGAAATGTAAGGCAATTCTCCTCTGAACAAGAGTACCAACAGCAACCCCAGACACGTGTTTCGGTCTGGTTGAACCTCATCAGTAGGGTGTAGCTGTGCCTCTATAAGATTAGTGAGCAAGGCGTCCACGTCTGGATTCCCCTAGTAATTTAGGGTGAAACCCAAAGTTACTTAAAATATGCGAATAACACCCTACTGATGAGGTTCAACCAGACCGAAACACGTGTCTGGGGTTGCTGTTGGTACTCTTGTTCAGAAGAGAATTGCCTAGCATTTCGGTGCTGGACTGCCCCAGGGCAGGACAAAGACTGATATGTTTGGGATATTTCTTCTCTGTGAAAGATAGTGAGCTAAAGCCTCTGGGTAAGGCTCTTATAACCAGGACTCATGTCTGGCAGAGAGTCTCCCAGGACCCCCCCTTGTTATCTGGTTTTATCCACGTTACAAACGTTGCTGAAGACACTGGACGAGAGACTACCTCAAGAAACTCCAGCCAGGTCGGCAATCGACGAACCGAGCCCGTCTCGTCGGCCACCTCCGTCAACCCCCACGGCAGTGCCGCAGTGCCAGCGGGTGGCGACCTCTCAGCTCCACACCACGAGGAAGGAGAACTGATAGATTCGGACTCGGACAGGAGAACCTTATCAGATGTCTCACTTTCCCCCTCGAGGGATCCAACCTGGGAGTCTGAAGTGGAATTAGAAACCCCGAGAAGCCCGGCTCAGACGTCTCCCCCGGATGACATTGGGTCATTTCACGCCATGATGGCCAAGGCATGTACAGAATTCGGGTTGGCCCAGGAAGAGAAGAAAAAGGACTGTTTTCTTTTCGACCACATGGGAAAGGGAAGAAGGCAGTGTTTTCAGTACCCATCCTGGATCATGTGTGGCAGGAGGGGTTACAGACCATGCGCCACCCTTTCTCGGAACTGGCAATAAAAGGTCGCCTGGAGAAAAAATGTAAGGCCCCAGAAGCTACCCCCAAGTGTCTGTCCTCCCAACCAAACCCTGACTCGGTGGTGTCGGCGACGAGAAAGGCGAGGGCCCAGCACAAGTGCACGACCCCCCCAGAAAGTGAAGCCAGAAGATAGGATGCCTTCGGCAAAATCGGTAGGTGCAACCATAGTGAAAGCGGCCAATTCTCTGGCCATAGTAGCCAGATATGGCAGGGAGATGTGGCACCGACTGGCTCCTATGCTCCAGCATCTTCCGGAAGAACATCGTAAGGCGGCGATGTTACTGGTCAGGGAAGGTGAAGAGGCCTCCAATCATGCCATAAACATCGCGGTGGACCTCGCGGAATCGGCGTTTAAGCAGGTGAATAACGGGATGGTTCTCCGAAGGCAAGCATGGCTGAAATCCACCAACTTTAAACCAGAGGTGCAATACAAGGTGCTGGATATGCCTTTTGAGGGAGACCTTCTGTTCGGCGAGAAGGTGGACGAGGCCCTGAAGGGCATGAAAGAGGACTCAGACACGGCGCGTTCCTTGGGGGCCCTCCAAAGTGGTCGAAGTTTCAGGTCTTTTAGTCCCTTTGGGGGAGCATCGGGAAACTCCAGATTCTCGGCATCGAGAGACAGATCCTTCAGTAGGCCAGCATACCACTCCCAGGGATGCAGACGGGCTTCTCAAGTGGCAAAACGACACCGAGACTACCAGGCCCCCAAGACGAGAACAGGTTACTCATCGTCGACGAGGGATAAGCGGACCAGCAATGACGGGCATCGGAACGTTCTGGGAGGCAGGGTATCGTGCTACATCAACGAATGGGAGCAAATAACAACGGATCAATGGGTGTTGGACACTGTAAGATAGGACATTCCCAGCAATTCAAAAGCAACCCTCCGCACATGCCACTGGCGTTTGTAGCTCAACCCCATCTGAGCGTGTTGCAGCAGGAAGTAGCACTTATGCTACAGAAATGTGCTGTAGAATTGGTTCCGTCGTCGCAGAGGGGTCAAGGGGTTTATTCCCGATACTTTGTGGTGAAAAAACCAAACGGAAAGTGCCGTCCCATTCTAGACCTGTGCGATGTAAACAAGACGTTGAAAAGCCTAAAATTCAAGATGCTCACGCTCCAGGAAGTGATCTGGTCAGTTCAGGAAGGGGACTTTCTGGCGTCTCTGGACCTGCAGGACGCGTACTTCCACATACCAATGTGTCGGCTACACAGAAAGTTCCTAAGGTTTGTGGTAGGACGGACTCACTAGCAGTTCACAGTACTTCCTTTTGGGCTGAAATCCTCTCCCAGAACGTTCACGAAATGTTTGGCCCCGGTGGCGGCCTGGCTGAGAAGGCAAGGCCATCATGTATACCCGTATCTCGACGACTGGTTGGTGAGGGGGTCCTCCCCTATGTCGACTCACACAAGTTTGCAGGCCACCATGCACCTCTTACAACGGCTGGGGTTTGCGGTAAACTTCGAGAAATCCTTGTTAACGCCGTCGAGAAGCTTGGTGTTCCTGGGCGCACAATTCGAGACCCAGTCAGGGTTAGTGAAGCCATCCCTCGACAGAATCACCAAACTCAATCGATTGGCAGGTCAGCTGAAAATCAATATCAGACTATCAGTCAGAAAATATGTGTTGATTCTGGGCTATGGCGTCCTGCATTCCTCTGGTGGGCAACTGCCGCCTGTTCATGAGGCCGGTGCAAGAGTTTCTGGCGGACCAGTGGACGCAGGCCCAAGGGCTCTGGTCAGACAAACTGACCGTCGACAAGCTCCTACTAGCTCTTCAGTGGTGGCAGAGCTTTCAGAATCTATCCAGAGGGGTACCCCTACAGGAGCCGGAGTTTTGGCTAACCATAGTGACGGACGCGTCCCTGACAGGCTGGGGAGCACACATGGGCACTCTACAAACGCAAGGTCGTTGGTCTCGGAGGGAAACTCTCCTGCACATCAACGCTCTGGAACTGAGAGCAGTGCGCTGGGCCCTGAAGTCTTTCCTCCCGCACATCAGAGGGTCCATAGTTAGAATATTGACAGACAACACAACGGCAATGTTTTACTTGAGGCAGCAAGGGGGCACGCGATCCAGAACCCTTTCCACCGAGGCTCAGAAGGTGTGGCATTGGGGCTCTGAAACACGATATATCCATCGTAGCTCATCTTCCGGGAGTAAGGAACGAGCAAGTGGACTCACTCAGCAGAAAAATGGACCAAATACACGAATGGGAGATAGACAGCATTCAGTTGTCGAAGGTCTTCAAGAAATGGGGACGGCCTCCGCTGGATCTCTTCGCTACAAAGAGGAACAAGAAGTGCGAAATGTATGCCAGCAGGTGGCCACAGGAAGGTTCTCTGGGGGAAGCGTTCTCCTCCCCGTGGACAGACAAGTTCCTCTACGCCTTCCCTCTCATAAGGAGAACTCTGCAGTGGATACTCAGGTACAGGTCCTGGGTCATCCTAGTGGCACCGTGTTGGCCGAGGCAGCCGTGGTTTTCCGACCTGCTTCACCTGTCAGTGGATCAACCAATAACGTTCCCGAAGGTTCCCAATCTCCTGTCCTGGGACGAAGGAACAGTGTGGCATCACAATCCAGACAGTCTCAATCTCACAGCTTGGCTCCTAACTTTTCGGAATTTGGTGCCTTGAGCATTTCATCGGATTGTCGGAGAATCCTGCAAGCAGCACGGGCCCCTTCCACCAACAAGTCGTACGAGTGTAATTGGAGAAGGTTCTGTACGTGGTGTCAAGGACAGACGGGAGTGTAACCTTTAAGGGTGACTCCAGAACAGCTTCTGCTACATCTGCTACACCTGGCGAAGAGCGGATTATCTTTTTCATCAATAAAAGTACACCTGGCGGCCATCTCTAGGTTCACGAGGAGGAGGCAGTCGTCTCCCTTATTTAGTGACAGGTTGGTGAAACACTTCATGAGGGGCCTGTTCCGGAAGTTCCCTCCGGTTAAACGTTTTCCACCAACGTGGAGTGTTAATGTGGTGATAGCAGGGTTAATGAAAGCACCCTTTGAACCAATGGCCACATCATCGATGAAGTTCTTGTCATGGAAAGTGGCTTTTCTAATAGCTATAACATCAGCTAGGCAGATCTCGGAATTGCAAGCGTTGGTCGTAGACCCGCCGTACCTAAGGTTTTTTAAGGACAAAGTGGTTCTGTCAACTAATCCTCGTTTCATTCCAAAAGTTCATACAGCTTATCATAAACACTCATCCATTGTCCTGGCCACCTTTTTCGCGACCCCCTCATCGGCTGCTGAAAAAGTCCTCCATACCTTGGACGTAAGGAGAGCTCTAAAATTTTACCTTCATCGGACTCAACAACTTAGATCTACGCAACAACTCTTCATTGCATATGGTCCGTCGGCGAGAGGAAAAGCAATTTCAAAGCAGGGACTGGCCCGATGGGTCTCGTCGACGATTGCCTTCTGTCATTCAAAAGCGGGAAAACCGCTACAAGGGCGTCCGAGAGCTCATTCCACAAGGGCAACTTCGTCGTCGACGGCGTTGTGGGCAGGAATCCCGCTGACAGACATTTGCCAGGCGGCAGCATGGTCAGTGCCTCACACGTTTACCCGCCATTACTGCCTCGAACGGCAGCATTCGGACGAGATACAAATGGGAAGAGCAGTCTTACGCCATCTGTTTTAATAAGGTAAGCCCTTTTCAAGAAGGCTCTGTACTTATTTTGACATATGTATATATGGATGTGTATATATATATATATATATATATATATATATATATATATATATATATATATATATATATATTGGTATGTGCATGTACTGTTGCGTATTTATAATTTTGCAGTTTACTTAAGCGTGGTTCGCTATACATATGCTTAGGAGGGGGCCGGATTGCATTCACACCTCCTCTTTTTCAGGATCACTGCTGTGCATCCTATTCTAAGCATGTGAATCCATGAAAGATCCAATGCTGGAGAAGGGAATAGTTTCTTACCTGTAACTCCATTTCTCCAGCATTGGTATCTTTCATGGATTCACATGCGCCCGCTGGCCTCCCCGGAATGCAATCGACTTGTATAACTAGGTTTTCACCCCATTCTGCTTTGGAGAGGTCGAAATCTGAAGGGAGATGCCGAGGCAGGGCATTTATACCTAGTGGGGCATGCGTGGGCGGCCCCAAAAACAACGTAGATAGGACTCTAAAGTGTCAGAAGTTTTCCTATGGGAAACGGCTTTATAAGTGTACCGAGGGATCCCAGTTTGTCGACGGGGAATATTCTAAGCATGTGAATCCATGAAAGATACCAATGCTGGAGAAATGGAGTTACAGGTAAGAAACTATTCCCAAACATTGCATATTAAATAGCTCCAATGTGTGTATGTAAACCGTTATGAATTAAAATATTCAGACTAATACAGAATGGGCCTGTTGGACACATAGCGTTTGTCAAGTTATTCTTGTACAAGGGATCCAGCTGTTATTTAAATTCAAGGGCGGAAACTCTTTAAAATTATTTAGACGCTTTATTCTTTCGCATACGAAATCCACCTTGTAGAATACTTGTGCTCAGGTGAACTGAAAAAGTGCCCGTGAATATGTCATGTTATCAGCACATGTAATGACAGACATAGTTAAAGTACTCCTAACTTGAGTGGTAAACTATTCAAGATTAATGGCCATATCATTAGATACAGTTCAGATGTTGGGCTTTTGAGTACATTTAAAAGGGCATCCACATAGAATATATCGTCATCATACAATAGAGCCAAAGTGTGCATATGTAGCAGCTTCTGTCAAGGATTACTTGAGGCAAGTAAAGTTTTTTTTTTTTTTAATTTTACTTGTAATATTTAGTTTGAACACAAACTTTAATTACAATTCACAGCATTGTTAAAATCATTTTTCTTGATCAAATCATAAAAGTACTCTTTGTCAGAGTACATTTAGAACCTCTATATAAGACAAAAGCAGAATCCTGTTCAGCTACCGTTGTGATGAAATAATGGCAACCATCATAAAGATACAGTAGTCGGCTGCTATCGACCCTAAATCCAAGCTAAAACAACCACTCTTTTATTATTATTATTCTTTATTTGATTTCATTGCAAGCAATTTTTACAAAACAGGTAGAACCAACACTCCAAACTTGAATTTCAATATTCAAGGTTCTCATCCAAAACAAAAGAAAGTAAAGAGTGAAAGAAAAAGTAAAAGAGAGAAAAAAGAGGGACTCCAAACCCAACGTAAGTAGTCCAAACCGTACAGGCCTGTACATTTTCACGGTTAACCATTTAGACCTAGTCCGCCTTCATTCTGATGGATTCTCGATAGTAAAAACATTTTTAATAAAAGACACCACTGCAATAATCCATGATGTTTTGTCTCCGCTAATCAAAGCAGACCACTGGGTTTTGTTGGTCATTGTATAAATCGTATTTATCGTTTATATCACGTTATAAATGCCATATCATATCACATCGAAGTTTTTTATCAGTGGTTCCAGCAACAGGTCCCTCTGTGCTGTTACACATGGACATTTCATTATTACGTGTTTCAGTGTCTCCATTTGTTCTTGTTCTAGGTTCTGAGAAGATCTACTTCTCCAGCATGGGGTCTGGCATGGATTCACATGCTTATGAATATTCCCCGTCGTCAGGCCGGGAATCCTCGATAAAGAAAAAATCCGTATCAGTATCAGTTTAGTTTCTGATCTGTCTTTCTTAGTAGTAACCAATCACTGATCTCTAGGTCATACTGCCCCCAGCCAATGACTGCCCTCTACCTAAGCCCCTCCCCTGGCAGCCATACTCAGATTTTTACTGCACTTTCAAGTGTTGGGAGTCCTCGTGTTTTAGCTCTCGAGCTTTTACTGCGTTTTCATGCTTTTTCAGGAGATTTTTCTCATTTTTTCGGCTAATCGAGCCTCAAGCTCCACCGTTTATACTTCCGATAACGGGGACCTGTTTCGGAATTCTTCTACGCCCCTCAAGGGTGAAGTTTTCGTCGAGTTACGCTTCTTGGAGGATTCCAGAAGATCTGTGGCCTACCTCAACGGACATGGCCCAGGACAAGGGAAGCTCGACGACCGAATCCAAGCTTTTCAGGAGCTGCCCAGGATGCGGATTGCAAAAGGTTTTCAAGGAGGACGAGCATTCGAGATGTCTCTACTGCCTTCATGAGGACAAGACGCACATGGAGAAGGACTGTGTGTTCTGCAAGAACCTTTCGGAACGGACCAAGCAAGATCGTCGTTCCCGCCTCGCCGCCTGGCTGCAGAAGGGCACAGCAGGTGAGAAGGCGAAGAAAAAGCCTGAGCGGTCTTCTAAGTCCTGTGAGGGCGCCCTGGCGATGGGGGCCCAACAGAAGGCCAAGCACAGCGAGTCCGCGGGCATCGGGAGCGCCGAAAGGTTGGGCTCTTCGGCTGCCAGGAAGGGCGCGACTTCCCCGGCACGATCAACCACGAGCCACCGCTCTGCTTCGGGGAAGAGGAAGTCCGAGAACCCAGGTAAGCTTCTGGAGAGGCCCCGGTCGATCTTGAAGGGAGCCGAGGGGGAGCGAGGTGATGACCCTCCCCCCAAAGCGAAGGCCCAGGACGCACCTAAGGTGGTGAGGGCCTTGAACCACCCGGCAAAGGCCTCTATCATGGTTGTCGCAGCGGCCCTGGCAAAGCCGGCAGAGGCTACGCCAGTGGAGGCAGCCTCGGGGCCCAGAGATGCCCAGCCACCGCGGAGGGAATCCTCTTTCCAGACCATTGTTAAGACCCCCGTGAAGACCCCGGCGGAAAAAGAGGGAGGGGCCGGTGGCCATTATGGACTCGGAATCAGCCTCCGAGGAGGATCTGGTGGAAACCTTGAAAGGCCTCAAGAGAGGTTCATAGGCCTCAACGAGAGGTTCGAGAAGGTTCGATCCCAGGGGAAGGTTCCCGCTGATGTGATCGAAGATGGCGACGATGGCGACGACGAGGGCCCAGCGGTGCAGCCATCCCGTCCGTCGCAGCCATTACCCGAGCCCCAGGATAGCTCGGCGGCCATTTTGTTGGCGATCCAATTCTTATGTACTGAGATAAGGACGAGGTTACCACAGACCCCGACGGAGGATCCAGAACCAGGCCCATCGGGAAGCCCTCCGAACAAGCGGAGGAGAGACCACCCCGCTCTGCCCTTCATGCCCACAAGGCCTGTGGACCCCTCATCCCCCTCGCCAGAACTTCGGGAGGATACAGCGACGGATACAGCGACGGGGACGGACGACGACAACGACGATGACACAACGGACATCCCTCATCACCACCCCCCCCCCCTCGTGCCTCTCCGCCCGACGAAATTGGCTCTTTTCACGCCATGATAGCCAGGACATCCAAGCTCTTCCAGCTCTGCCTTGAGGAACAGAAAAAGGAAGGTTTTCTTTACCAAATACGAGAGGCCAAGAGAAAGACAGTCCTCGCGGTGCTGTTGCTCGACGACATCTGGGACGAGGGGCTGGCTAGCCTCAAGAACCCTTCCACGACACCCGCCAAGAGGGACAGGTACGAGAAGTAGTACCGGGTCCCTGATGCCACCCCCTTGTGCCTCAGGGCCCAGCCCACGCCAGACTCTGTCATCTCGGCAGCAGACAAGAAGAAAGCAGCGGGTGTGGCGGCTTCAACTTCCACTTCCCCGCCGGACAGCGAGGGCAAGAAGTTGGACTCCATGGGACGAGTCATCTCGTCAGCGGCGACGACGATTAAGGCGGCCAATGTCTTAGCGATTGTGGCCCATTACGACAGGGAGCTTTGGTTCAAGATAGCTCCTCTGCTAGACTTCCTACCGGACGACAAGAGGGAGGAGGCCCTACAGATTCTGCAGGAAGGTGAGGTGGCATCGGATCACGCCATAACGGTGGCAACGGACATTGCCGATACCGGATTTCGCCAACTGGGCAACGGGGTTTGCCTCCGACGACGAGGATAGCTCAAGGTGACGGACTTTCACCAGGACGTCCAGACCAGAGTGTTGGACATGCCGTTCGACGGCAACAACCTGTTTGGAAAGACGGTGGATGAGTCCCTCCAAGCCATCAAGACAGACACGGAAACAGCCCGAGTCCTAGGAGTCCTTCAGCAACGGTGGCCCTTTCGGAGCTCTGGAGGCAGACAGGGAGCCTCCAAGGGATCCAGCGGTGGCTCTTCTACTTACCGCCAGGCGGCCCGCTCCTCGTCCCAGGAGGCCTACTTTAAGCCGCGGCAAGCAAGGAGGGTCTCTCCGCCGTTGGCAAGGAGGCCAAGGCGGGAAGGCCTCTTCCAAACAGGACTGAACCGGCCGTAGCGTCAGGCCCCCACCGAAGCACCCCGGTGGGAGGCCGGCAGAAAGAAGTTCGTCAGCATGTGGGAGTCCATCTCCACCGACCGTTGGGTGCTGGACATCCTGCTCCGCGAACACTCGCTGGAATTTCAAAAGAAGTGTCCTTGCATTCCTCCCATGGTCAGGAAGGAGAATCACGTCCCTCAACTGCTGTTGGAGGTAAGGGCGATGCTCAAGAAGGGTGCCATTGAGCTCGTCCCCAAGAGGCTCCGGGGCTCCGGAGTATACTCAAGATACTTCCTCGTCAGAAAGAAGACAGGTGGTTGGTGCCCCATCCTGGACCTGCGTCGGTTGAACAAGTACATCAAGGCACAGAAATTCAGGATGGTCACCCTCCAGCACGTGCTGGGACAGCTGGAGGAGGGCGACTTCCTATCGTCACTGGACCTGGAGGATGCTTACTTCCACATCCTCATTCTGAAAGGACACAGAAAGTTCCTCAGATTCGTAGTCCAGGGGCGTCACTACCAATTCAGAGCCCTGCCGTTCGGATTAAAGTCGGCACCCAGGGTGTTCCCCAAGTGCCTCGCACCTGTGGCGGCGCAGCTGCCCCTGCAAGGGATCCACGTCTACCCCTACCTGGACGACTGGCTAATCTGTGCAAGGTCAAGAGAACTCGCCGTGAAACACACAGCGAGGATCGTCCGCCTGCTCACGGAGCTGGGATTTGCCATCAACTACCCCAAATCCCATCTGGTCCCGTCGCAGGTGGCACTGTTTCTGGGAGCGAAGCTCGTTGCACTGAAGCGATTGGCATCTCCGTCGGAAGAAAGGATGAAGGCCATTTTGGGCAAGATGCAGCGCCTGTTAGCCACAGATGTGGCCAGAGTGAGGTCCATCAAGTCCCTCCTCGGGATGATGTCCTCATGCATCTACCTTGTGCCCCTTTGCAGACTTCGGATGCATCCGCTACAAGAGTTCCTCGACGCCCGCTGGATTCAAGCGGCGGACAGCTTCGAAGACAGGATCCCGCTCGACGAGGAGTTCCGTCAGGCAATTCTATGGTGGGGTGCCCGTGCGCACCTCGCGGCAGGCATGGACTTTCAGGCCTGGCGTATCAGAAGACGGTAACAACGGACGCCTCCCTGGAAGGATGGGGGGCCCACACCGGAGATCTCCACGCAAGAGGCCTCTGGCTCCCGGAGGAGAGGTCTCTTCACATCAACATCCTGGAGCTACGAGCCGTGTTCTGGGCGCTCAAATCGTTCCTTCCGTGCCTCAAGGACAAAGTGATGAGGATCTTCACCGACAACACCAACACGATGTTCTACATCCGGAAGCAGGGAGGCACCAGATCCCCAGCCCTATCCAAGGAGGCCCAGGATCTGTGGCACTGGGACGTCGCCCAGGGAGTGTTTCTGGTTCCCTTCCACCTGCCAGGAATAAAAAACACCATCGCTGACTCACTCAGCAGGGAGCTGCGCTCGTGCCACGAGTGGGAACTACGCCAGGACCAGGTGGATTGGCTCTTTCAACGGTGGGGCAAACCCCAGATCGACCTGTTCGCGACGGCGACGAACTCAAAGTGCCAGAGGTTTGCCAGCAGGTTCGCACAACCGAGGAGCATGGGCGATGATTTCTCGTTCCCTTGGGACGGCCTGTTCTTGTACGTGTTCCCTCCGTTGCCGTTGCTGCTCCGTCTCATCAACCAGCTCAAGAGGTCCAGGTGCAGGATTATCCTCGTCGCACCGGCGTGGCCGATACAGATCTGGTTCCCGGACCTTCTGGACTTGTCAGCGTCCCCACCTATCAAGCTGGCGACGGATGCGGATCTTCTCTCCAGTGAAGGAGGCGCCATTCTCCATCACAACCCGGTGTCGCTGAACTTGCAGGCTTGGCTCCTGCAGCACTAGAGTTTGGAGGATACAATATCCCGGCTGACTGCAAAGAGGTTCTTGCAAAAGCCAGGGCGTCCTCAGCTCTCAAATGCTATGGACATAAGTGGAAGAGGTTCTCTGTCTGGTGCCGTGCACAGAAGATTAACCCTCTGCGGATTGCGGCCCCTCGGGTATTGCCGTACCTACTGTCGCTGGCCAAAGCTGGACAGGCTCACGCCTCCATCAAGATACATCTGGCTGCCATTTCCCGATACACCAGAACTACAGGACGGTCGTCCTTGTGGTCTCATCGCCTGGTGAAGTTATTTATGAAGGGACTATTCCTATTGTTCCCGCCGGTGAAGGCCCCTGCCCCGGCGTGGGAGCTCAACGTGGTGCTGACCAAGCTAATGGGTGCCCCATTCGAGCCTATGCATTCGGCGCTGTTGAAGTTCCTGTCGTGGAAGACAACATTTCTTGTGGCCATCACCTCCGCACGACGAGTGGGAGAGATCCAGGCCCTATCTTGCAAGCCTCCATAGTTGACTTTTCACGACACAAGGGTGGTGCTGAGGACGCACCCCTCCTTTATGCCCAAGGTGCCGTCGGACTTCCACCTCAACGAGCCCTTGGTGTTGCCAGTTTTCTTCCCGTCGCCTTCGTCTCCGGCCGAGAGGACTTTGCACTCGCTGGATGTGGCTAGAGCGCTGAAGTTCTACGTGGACCGCACGATGAATTTTCGGAAGACATCACAGCGGTTTATGAACTTTGGACCTGTGAATCAAGGGAAGGCTCTCTCGAAGGCTTCCATTTCCAGATGGCTCTCCGGCTGGATCATGGACTGTCACCGGTTGGCAAACCGACCGCTGCCCGGCCGTCCGAGAGCCCATTCGACCAGAGCGATCGCTGCTACCAAGGCGTTCCTGTCTGGTGTGCCCCTGCTGGACATCTGCAGGGCTGCTACATGGTGGTCGACGCCCACCTTCACAAGATTCTACTGCGTCGATCGGGACTCCAGGGAGGAGTCCAGGGTCGGCCAAGCAGTGCTGCGCAACCTGTTCGCTTAAGGTGAGCCTGGTGATTAAGTAAGAGATGCTTAATGGTGAGTTGTTGTATTGCTTAATGTTGAGCCTGTTGCCACCTCCCGTGGTTATGCATGTGTATACTGCTATGTATTCTTATATTCATGAGCATGTGAATCCATGCCAGACCCCATGCTGGAGAAGGAACAAGTTACTTACCTGTAACTGTTGTTCTCCAGCATGGGTCTGGCATGGATTCACATGCGAACCCTCCCTCCTTCCCCTCTGCGGCTCTTCATTTGGTCATACTGCCACTTTACGCGCTACCAAATCTGAGGATGGCTTCCAGGGGAGGGGCTTAGGTAGAGGTTAGTCATTGGCTGGGGGCAGTATGACCCAGAGATCAGTGATTGGTTACTACTAAGAAAGACAGATCACAAACGAAACTGATACTGATTTTTTCTTTACCGAGGATTCCCGGCCTGACGACGGGGAATATTCATGAGGATGTGAATTCATGCCAGACCCATGCTGGAGAACAACAGTTACAGGTAAGTAACTTGTTCCAACTCTTAGTGGCGCTGAGACCCCGAATTTCCCTGATCTCATTCGTTAGAATTTGGTTTAGACGTATCCACAAAAAAGTGTCTCTAAGACGTCTATCAGGACACTTTATGATAGAGACACGTGGATGATTTATTTTCCTGCTATGCATTGGCTGTATATTCTGTGTTGATCCAATCGAGTTTGATGAGTTTTCTTTTTCACTCTCATGGGGTTAGTTAACAAGTCCTCCTCCGTGCAGCCTAGTTTTTCAAGTTTCTCCTTCAGACTAGTTACCCAGGATTTCAATAGAGATGACCTGGGTGCCTTCATTTCTTGGTTTAAGATCTTCAAAATTGCCGGACTGTTGGGTATCAGAATTTTTCTTAATAACGCTAGCTTTTTCCATTCGACAGCCGCGGCCAGCGACAAGAGGCCCAGTTCTCTTCTGATCAGAGTGATTGGGGTTGAAGGTCGTAGATTCAAAAACGTATTCCAAATTATTCCCTCGAGTTTGTGCCATAACTTCTTAGGAATCTGCGGGAAAGCCTCCATACCACATGCAAGGGAAGGTACAACCTTTCCCTTATACAGTTTATGGCTGCCAAAAGAGAATCTGCCATATCTCTTAGCAACTATTTTTGCCTTGATCGCTAACGATTTTGCTTTAAAAATTAGATTGTCTTGAATAGGAAACTCTGCTTTGCTGTTATTAATCAGGACTCCCAGGTATTTAAATACCTCCACCTTTTCGATTTTTGTGGTGCCTAATGACCAACTATACATTTCACTCTTCTGAGAGCCTACATTGAGCGACATTATCTTAGTCTTTTCTAGGTTTATTTCCAAGTTGTTTGATGAGACATATCTTTGCAGACTATCCAGCTGTCTCTGTAACCCGACCTTGGTCTGGTCGATTAGTATCAGGTCGTTTGCATACAATAGTCTAGATAATTTTACCTTGCCAATGGTAGGTGGGAATGATCTCAATTGCGGTTCTAACTCTTGAATGTCTGAGATGAAGAAGTAATATATTGCTGGAGCCATGGGGCAACCTTGCTTGACTCCTTGCTCAGTGGGAATCATAGCAGACAAAAGTCCACCTCGATTTAATCGGACCTTGATGTTTGTGTCTGTATGAAGGGCAATCAAAGGCTTCATTATTTAGCATGGGCAACTCCTTTTCTTTCGTTTTTTCCATAACCGGTTTCGATTCACCCGATCAAAAGCTTGCACTTGGTCTACGAATGCAAGGAAGATCTTACCATTTCCTTGGTGAACTTTGTCTTTCAAGATGTTAAGAACAAGTATGTTTGGGATCGTGCCTACTGTTTTCACGAAACCCGTCTGTCGATGGAGTTTGACATCCTGGTCCACTCGCTGAACTTTTCCAACAATAATGAGCTGAAAATCTTGCCCACCACATCTAACAATGCGATGGGCCTGTAGTTTCGTGGATCGTCTCACCCCCTTTTTAAAAATGGGTACGATTATTGCCGATTTCCATGTGTATGGTATTTTGCGATGGATTGAGATGTCCTTCAGCACTTCGGATATAAAGACAGCCCATTTTTCCGGATTCTCTTTGAATGTGAAATTGGTAAGGCCATCCGGCCCTGGAGTTTTGGATTGATTGAGCTTGGTGATTTTCTTTAAGCTGTCTTCTACTTCATATTGAAAGGGCCAGGCCTGTATTTTTTGGAGTCTCTCACTGAGAGTCTTGTCATATTCATGGTTATATGGCGCTTTTGGTTTAACTTTTGTTGAAGGCTTTCTTATAAATTGATATAGCAGGGAGATGTAAACCACTCCGTCTGATAGGTCAACGTTATCTTTTTTGTTACCATCCATATACTTCTTTGTGATGGTTACGATGTTGTTGGGTTTTAACCTCAAACGATTCCCTGCACTGTTTACCACCACTTCTTTTTCTAGCCTTTTTAAAGGTGGCTTTGGGTCACCATTCAACAGTGTGAAAAGTAAGTTATAGTCGCTGTTCACAGTTCTTATTACCTTAAAGTCAGAAGTGGGTTGTAACAGCTCTCTGTTGGCAAATATGTAATCCAAATCTGCCGACTGCTCACCTTTTACCCATGTCGGGGTCCGTTTGGGATCCATCGTGTCATTCGCTGTTAATTGGTGCAAATCCCAAGATTTTATTGATTTTAACCACAGGTTTCCTCTCTTCATTGCCGCGTGATTTTGTTTGTTCTTTTTCTCCCGCAAAGCCGGTGATGTACACACAGCATTCAGGTCTCCACAGATCACTAAGTTAATGTTGTGATCTTCCAAGATGGATTCTAAGGTAATATCAATTTTGTTCAGAGGGTTACACTAGCAGGTTATAATGGCCAAATGACCAGAGTTTTCCTCGTTTGATTGTACCGGGGCATATGACCAGTTTACAGTTACCACCTTTAGTCCTGCCCCTGCTTTCAACGCTATCAACAGGCCTGAAAATGGCCGGCCTTTCACACCTCTTGCTGCCTGGGCCGTGGCGATTTCGTAGCCGTTAAGTAAAGGTGTGTTTAGCAACCTGGTTTCTTGCAAATATAAGATGTCGTAAGATCCGAGGTTCGCATCACTAGGTCTTGTTAAGTGGGTGAACCCCCGGGTGTTCCGTGAGGCCAGTTTTACTACTTGATTCGGGTGAACTCGGTCCCTTCCTGGTTAGTCCATGGTCGCTATACACTTGCCTTGCTTTCTCCATTGTGGCTATTCTTTCTGTCTTGTCAGGGCTTCGGTCACCCATGACCAGTCCTCCATTTCGGGTTGCAAAAGATTTGCCTCGTTTGATTTTGGTATTTTGGTATTCTGGTGTTTCTAGAATCTCCATCAAAGGTGACCTTTACTGAAGTTTTAGGACCCGAAGGCTTCCTTCCTACTCCCAAAGGGTCTAACCAGGGAGAAGGCCCTGGTAGTTCGATCGAGGAACCCTCAATTTGGGCAGTCGATGGGTCACTCTTGTCGATATTTCTCTTGTCCTTTGGGTTAATTTAGGTTTCTTTAGGTGTAGTTCCTCTCTTTGGTTTTAAATGGCTTACCAGAGTCAGATCAGACCCCAATATGAAAAGGTTTTCTGTGGCGTCGCTCAGCATTTTCTTCACAATTGAAGAGGAGATGTAGTGGTAAACAGTATCTGTACAATGCTTGATTCCAAATTCGACTATCTTTGTCATCAGAGGTGAGAAGCCATAGGTTTGGAATGCAGTGGAATATTTGCATTATAGTTCTCCTGTTTAAGATCATTTGCTATTTTTCCTCCAGCATACTTTCTAACCTAAAGGTACGCTCACTCCTTTGGGGGTTAACCCCCTGCTCCTTGGTGTTTCGCTCGTCTCTGGGAGATCAGCCTCTCTGATTCTGATGGCTCCTAGGACGGGTCTCTTTCATAGTCGCCCAGCCGTCCTTGTCGTTGGAAGTCTTTGTAGTGGACAGTTTTTGTGGTTTCACCTTTTCTTGTCCCTGCTGAATTATGGCCCTTATTTGGTCTATTTCCATACTGACTTTTTCAGTCGGTCTGTGGGCTACAGGGAGATTTAAAGGAGGAGAAGTTCCAGTTGTTTTCAGTTGGACTTTCTTTGTAACCGTTTCTCCAGTATTCTGTGCCCCAGTGTCCGTTCCCTTGTGGACTCTTCTTTCGGCTGGCAGTGTTCCCCATAGCCGTCACAAAACCCTCCATATAGATAAGTTTTGTGTGAATCATGGCTATTACGGTCGTGTTATCTTTCATTGAATTGTTTAACGATTCATATAATTTAGAGAAAGGAGGTAATGCTATCGTGACCGTGGACATTATCCATAGCAACTCCTGTTTCCTTGTAGTGTCATTTGCTCTAGCATCTTGTAAGTCATCCAGCTGTCTTTTATTAGTTTTTGGAATATTTGAGTGTGGTGATAACGTTTCCCCAAGTCTATCCATTGGGCTTGTCGGCTTGAGGCTCCGATTGACCTCCTTGGGGTGCAATGATCCATTGGTCTCGACAGAAAGGAGTCTTCTGATGGATGTAGCTCATTAGTCGAGGCTGGTGAACGCAAGGGGAGACTCCATCTAATGGGTTCCTGAAAAGATCCACTTGTACTGTTCTCTATTTGGTGTGCCTGTTGGTGGTTTTCCTTTGGTACATTGTCTCCCCCCTTTCTAGCGTTCGTTGTTAGTGTTACACTCGGAGGCTGTGGGTTTTTTTTCAACGCATCTTGTAGTGTGTCAACATTTAGTATTGTTCTTCTTTCTTTACCAACGGGGCAACCCCCTCTGGTAACAGTGACTTTCCAGTGCCCCCGTGGGTATAGGGCTCACTGCAGCCCTTTTCTCCCATGCCAGTCCCAGTCTGTCGGTTAACTCCATTCTCTTGCCCGTTCCTGACTCTTGAGTGCAAGGCAGAGTGACTGTTACAGAAGGCTTTAATTGCTCTACAGAAGTGCCTCTGACCTGACTCTTTACTTGTCTGCTGGTCTGGGAATGGTTGAATGAATCCAAAAGTTTTTCGTTCCGTTCCTTTGTTTGGATTCTGTCCGGGGAGACTGTTGTGGAGAGTCCACCGTTGTTCCCCCTTTCGCACTGTCTGTGCTGGGAGTAGGTTCCTCCTCCAGACCCCTGTTAAATCCCTCCAACAGTTCGGCATCCGACAGCTCGTGGGGTGTATCCGTTGGTAACTCAACAACTTGTGTTTTTTGTTTCAGAAAATAAGTTGTCAAGCTTTCCGAAAACAAGTGACCTTTTGGTTTTATTTTCCGGAAGACTTTGTTCCTTTCTGGGTTAAGTTTTGGTTTTTGCTGCACAGGAGCCGAGAGTTGTAAGAGTTTATCTGTGGGTAAGTCCAGGTTCCTCACTTTGGAACCTTTGGGTTTCTTAAACCTATTTGCCTGCCCCCCCTTTCTAGGAGCTTTCAGCTGCCTTTTTTTGCCTTGTTGGTTTCAAAAAGTTGACCTTTTGTGACTCTGCGGTTACTTTGGCGTGATGTGGTTTGGGGGTGGTGTAACCGGGGCGTTGCATGCAAGGGGGGCGTTAAGGACTCCTCCATGCTGATCTGCTGTCCCATGTACTAGGCTGATAAATTCACCCCAACCCTTGGGTTTGTCGTGTAATTTACTGGTGAATTCAGGATTTCCTTTACGTTCGCAGTCGCTTCCTTTGTTAGATCTTTACAGCCCGGAGGAAAAAGTGGGGGCACGTACGTTTTTGCAGATGGTTCCTTGTCTCCTCGGGGAGAAGATACGTGGATCAGCGTCTTCACTTTGATTGAAGAGATCGCTGGCGCACCGCTGCAAGGTGTCAACCCCGGGGCTGTGTTTTCGACATCGCCACCTTCTCCACTCGATCCCTCCCGTGTCCGGTGAGGGGACGCCCTGGGTACAGTTACTGGTGCGTTAGCTTGATGGCAACAGGTGAGGGAGTGTCGACTAGCTTCTCCAGCATTGGATCTTTCATGGATTCACATGCTTAGAATATTCCCCGTCGTCAGACTGGGACCCCTCGGTACACATATATAGCCTTTTCCAATAGGAAAACTTCTGACACTTTTGTGTCCTATCTACGTCCTTTTAGGACCCGCCTACACATGCTCCGTAGGCCGTCCCCGTATAAGAGGCCCGCCCCGCGGTTCCCCTTCAGATTTCAACCGTCTCCAAAGTAGTGGGATCTCCTCGCGTTGTCTTACTATTTTGTACAAGGTTGCATTACTGAAATTTGAGTACAGAAAATGTCCTCCGTATCAGGAAAAGCGCTGTTCCGCCCATGCGCGACGTGCGGCTTGAAAAAAGTTTACGAGGGGGACGGACATATGGATTGTATATATTGCCTCCACCCTCATCATTCGGCGGATAACTGCCACATATGCAAAGGGTTTTCTCAAAAAACCCTCAAAGACCGCAGTCGACGACTAGTGGCATGGCTGAATGATGGAGAGGGGGCACACCCCCCTTCGGAGGTAGGCTCCACACAATCGGCGAAAACATCACGCCGCGCTACCTCGTCGGAACCGCCGGCAAAGAAATCTCGACCGACGGAAAAAGAGTCGTCTGGAAGTCACTCAACTAGAGACTCCTCGTCAAAGAAATCATCTTCATCAAAAAAGCATGAAAAGGAAAGGAAATCCTCCTCGGGCGATCATCATAGATCGACCACGAGTCGAGAGTCGAGTCAAAGCAAGCCAAGTGTGGAAAAGGCGGGACCGCCAAAACCATCTGCTAAGTCACCGTCGTCGACGGCGGCCCAGTCATCGGCCTCCACCCTGCCACTTACGCAGGTGGCATCCACCGTCCCACCGACAACGACGTCGACGATGGCCTCGTCGACGGGGGTTCTACAGGAGGCCTGGAGGCCTGAAGTTTTTGATCCGATCCCCCCGGATACTTTACTACAAGAACAGGCTGTATTGCTGTCCTCGGAGGACGAGAATGAGAGAATAGCTGGCCCAGCAGACCTAGGGCTACGAGTGGCTGACAAGTCGTCGACGAGGGGATCCGTTATACCGGTATCTGCCCCTCTTCTCAATCCTCAATCTGTTTTGTCGTTGGAAATTCTGTCCACGCTTCAGTCGTTGTTACAGTTGTTGGACCAGAGACTACCTCAGGCAAACCTGCCACAGTCACCCGTCGACGAGCCGGGCCCGTCCCGTCAACCGACGCACCTACGCACGCCAATCTCAGCACTGGCACAAGAGGAAGGTGAGCTGCCAGATTCGGAGTCTGACAGGGGAGCCATGTCGGATATCTCATCATCCCCCTCCAGGGATCCAACCTGGGAGCCAGAGGTGGAGTTGGAAACCCCTAGAAGCCTTGCTCACCCGTCCCCTCCGGACGACATTGCATCATTCCATTCTATGATGGAGAAGGCATGCAAAGAATTTGGTTTGTCCCAGGAAGAACAGAAAAAGGACTGTTTTTTGTTCGACCACATGGGTAAGAGAAGGAGGTCTGTGTTCTCGATACCAATACTAGACCATGTATGGAAGGAGGGGTTGCAGACAATGCGTCACCCGTTTTCAGAGCTGGCACTGAAAGGACGCCTGGAAAAAAAGTTTAAGGCTCCAGAGTCTACCCCCAAGTGTTTATCCTCCCAACCAACGCCAGACACGGTGGTGTCGGCGGCAGCGGCGAGGAAGGCGAAGGCCCAGCACAAGTGCACGACTCCTCCTGAGAACGAAGCGAGACACCAAGATGCCTTTGGCAAAAAAGTGCTATCCGTGGGAGCGACCACAGTAAAGGCCGCAAACTCTCTGGCAATTGTTGCCAGATACGATAGGGAGATGTGGCACAGGCTAGCTCCGTTGCTCGATCATCTTCCAGAAGAGCATAGGAAGGCAGCGATGTTACTCGTCTGAGAAGGTGAGGAAGCCTCAAATCACGCAATAAACATTGCGGTGGACCTCGCTGAGTCAGGCTTCAAGCAAGTCAATAATGGGGTCGTATTACGTCGACAGTCATGGCTTAAGTGTACCTACTTCAGGCCAGAAGTACAATACAAAGTTTTAGATATGCCCTTTGAGGGAGACCTTCTTTTCGGTGAGAAGGTGGACGAAGCCCTAAAGGGAATGAAAGAGGACTCGGACACGGCACGTTCATTGGGTGCCCTCCAGAGTTGCAGAACCTACAAGTCTTTTCGTCCCTTTAGAGGGGCTTCAGGTAACTCAAGATTCTCTGCATCTGGAGACAGATCCTTTGGCAGATCAGCTTACCCCTCCCAGGGATACAGACGTGCCTCCCAAACGGCAAACCGTCGCCGGAACTTCCAGACTTCCAGGAAAAAACCATCATATCCGTCGTCGTCGAGAGACAAGCAAAATAAAGATCAGCAGTGACATACAACACACCGTTCTGGGGGGAAGAGTTTCAGCATATGTCGACGAATGGGAACGAATAACGACGGATCAATGGGTGCTGGATACTATAAGAAACGGACACTCTCTACAATTCAAACACAGCCCTCCGCAAATTCCACCTGCGTTCACCGCTCATTCCCATCTGAAGATACTGCAACAAGAGGTAACACTCATGTTAGCAAAGGGTGTGATAGAATTAGTTCCAACATCACAGAGAGGTCAAGGAGTCTACTCAAGATATTTCGTCGTAAAAAAGCCGAACGGCAAATGGCGTCCCATTTTAGACTTACGCGATCTCAACAAGTCTTTAAAGAGCCTAAAATTCAAGATGCTCACTCTGCAGGAAGTGATCCGCGCCGTTCAAGAGGGGGATTTTCTAGCGTCCCTGGATTTACAGGACGCGTATTTCCATATTCCAATGTGTCGGAAACACAGGAAAGTCCTAAGATTTGTAATAGGGCGGACTCACTACCAATTCACGGTTCTTCCTTTTGGGCTCAAGACCTCCCCCAGAACGTTCACGAAATGCTTGGCTCCAGTAGCGGCCTGGCTAAGGAAGCAAGGCCACCATGTATACCCATACCTCGACGACTGGCTGGTAAGGGGATCCTCCCCAGCGTCGACCAACACAAGTTTACAAGCCACCATGCAGCTTCTACAACAGCTGGGATTCGCCATAAACTTCGAAAAATCCTCTCTGCAGCCATCAAGATCGCTGGTATTCCTTGGGGCACAGTTCGAGACCCAGTTAGGGCTAGTGAAACCTTCTCTCGACAGAACCTCAAGACTCAATCAACAAGCATGCAGACTACGGCGAAACACCAAGATCTCAGTGAGAAAATACGTTTTGGTCCTTGGGGCCATGGCATCCTGCATCCATCTGGTGGAAAACTGTCGCCTATTCATGAGGCCAGTCCAGGAATTCCTCACGGACCGATGGACGCAGGCTCAAGGATCGTGGTCAGACAAGATAACCATCGACGACGACAAGCTGCTTCGGACCCTTCAGTGGTGGCAGAGTTTCCACAATCTGAACAACGGCGTACCCCTACAGGAGCCGAGTTTCAGCGAACCATAGTCACGGAAGCGTCCCTAACCGGATGGGGAGCTCACATGGGTGCTCTCCAAACGCAAGGTCGCTGGTCTCCAACGGAGTCACTCCTACACATAAACGTGTTAGAGCTCAGAGCAATACGATGTGCCTTGAAGGCATTCCTACCACACATCAAGGGCTCGCGAGTACGAATACTGACCGACAATACAACGGCCATGTTTTATCTGAGGAAACAAGGAGGGACGCGATCAAGAACTCTTTCCATAGAAGCCCAGAAAACATGGCATTGGGCATTAAAGCACGAAATTTCCATCGTGGCTCATCACCTTCCAGGAGTGAGGAACCTCCCAAGCAGACTCCCTCAGCAGAAGCATGGCCCAGATACACGAGTGGGAAATGGACACAGTTCACCTGATGAAAGTGTTCGAGAAATGGGGTCACCCCCCTCTGGACGCCTTCGCGACCAAAGACAACAAGAAATGCGAGCAATTCACAAGCAGATGGCCTCAGGAGGGCTCCAGGGGGGAGGCATTCTCCTTCCCATGGACGGACATGTTCCTCTATGCTTTTCCCCCGTTCCCCCTCATACGGAGGACAATACAGTGGATACGCAGATACAATTGCCGGGTAATTCTAGTGACACCATACTGGCCAAGGCAACCGTGGTTCTCCGACCTGCTTCACCTGTCGCTGGAACATCCCATAGGGTTTCCGAAAGTCCTGAACCTACCATCCCGGGACAAAGGCACGGTGTGGCATCACGACCCGGACAGTCTCAACCTTACAGCCTGGCTCCTGACTTTTCCGAGTTCGGTTCTTTAGACGTTTCGGAGGATTGTCAGAAAATTCTGCAGGCGGCTAGAGCCCCTTCTACAAACAAATCCTACTCCTATAAGTGGCAGAGGTTCTGTGAATGGTGTAGGGGACAACAGGGCCTACAACCGTTGTCGGTGACGCCGGAACAAGTTCTACCTTACCTGCTCCTCTTGGCGGAGAGGGGATTATCCTTCACATCGATAAAGGTGCACCTGGCGGCCATCTCGAGGTTCACAAGGAAAAGGCAGTCGTCTCCTCTATTTAGCGACAGACTTGTAAAACACTTCATGAGGGGTTTATTTCGAGCTTTTCCCCCGGAAAAACGTTTCCCCCCGACTTGGAGTCTCAACACAGTGTTGTCAGGCTTAATGAAACCGCCTTTTGAGCCTATGGCCACGTCCGACATAAAATTCATTTCGTGGAAGTTGGCATTCTTGATTGCTATCACATCAGCTAGAAGAATCTCGGAATTGCAAGCGCTGGTCGTAGACCCGCCATACCTAAGATTCTTTAAGGACAAAGTAGTCCTGGCAACTAATCCTATGTTCGTCCCAAAAGTTCCGACAGTGTATCACAAACACTCGTCCATTGTTCTCCCTACTTTCTTCGCCACACCATCATCGGCAGCAGAAAAAGCTCTTCATACCCTGGACGTTAAGAGGGCTCTGAAATTTTACCTACATTGTACACAGGAATTCAGGTCTACTAGACAACTGTTCGTCGCATATGGTCCGTCGACGAGAGGAAAAGCAATCTCTAAACAAGGATTGGCTCGATGGGTCTCATCAACGATTGCATTTTGTCACTCTAAGGCCGGAAGGCCACTGCAAGGACATCCTAGAGCCCATTCTACAAGATCGATGTCCTCCTCAACAGCTTTATGGGCAGGAATTCCGTTGACGGACATATGCCAAGCTGCGGCATGGTCAGTGCCCCACACGTTTACCCGCCACTACTGCCTTGCCAGGCAGCATGCGGACGAGGTGCAGATGGGAAGAGCTTCCTGCGCCATCTGTTTCAGTAAGGTAAGCTCCACGCTGTGGAGAATCTGTTGTCTACCTTTTTAATGACAGTTTATTTTATGTGGGTAAGGTTATATGAGGTAACTTGTTCCTACTGTACATATGCATTGTGTAGTATGTTGAGGGTATATTACATTACATTCTCACCGCCGTCTCAAGTGTTACTGCTATACAATCTATTCTAAGCATGTGAATCCATGAAAGATCCAATGCTGGAGAAGGGAATAGTTTCTTACCTGTAACTCCATTTCTCCAGCATTGGTATCTTTCATGGATTCACATGCGCCCGCCAACCTCCCCGGAATGTAATGTATTTGATTGATAAATTTAACCCTTCCTACTTTGGAGGGGCCGAAATCTGAAGGGGAACCGCGGGGGCGGCCTCTTATACGGGGACGGCCTACGGAGCATGCGTAGGCTGGTCCTAAAAGGATGTAGATGGGACACAAAAGTGTCGGAAGTTTTCCTATTGGAAAAGGCTATATATGTGTACCGAGGGGTCCCAGTCTGACGACGGGGAATATTCTAAGCATGTGAATCCATGAAAGATACCAATGCTGGAGAAATGGAGTTAGAGGTAAGAAACTATTCCCATCTCGTTCGCTGACTTTATTTGGTTTTCCAGTTTTTTTGAGGGCGAGTGTGCAATCTCATAGCTGTCTCCACCTCCCTTCTGCCATTCTATAGGTTCTTTATCCTCCCCAGCATTTGGCAAATCGTGTACCACATCGAGCGACAATTGTACAAGGGGCAAGTTGATCAGGGTCCCGTTGAGTCAGATGGTTCCACACAGTTCGGCCCTGTCAGGCAGAATCCCCTCACATGTACTATCTGACACTTGGGGATTGGTACTTAGTTGCAGGTCCGTAAACAAACAGGCTGATTAATGGGCAAAGACCCAGATACATTCAAGTTAGGCATGGCTACGTTCGCCTTACCTTCCTTCGCCGTCGGTCCCTCTGTTGCGGCCGATGAGAATTCGTTAGATGGAATCTCTTTCCTTCCATCTGCCCTGTGCGCTCTTTAGTTAGTGCAACCTGGCGTTCTGCCGCAGCTGCCAGGGGCACCAAGCTGCATCGAGTTTTTGTAGGGTCCCGAGTCGTCGGGCTCTGAAGTGTGCGTCCCGCCTCCATCTTTTCAAGTGCGGGCTCCAAGGTCTGATGGTTCGACAGGAGCCAGCGGGGGAAAGAAGGAACAGAGCAGGGAGAGGCAGCCCTAGCAGGACTGCAGGACTGTCACTCTGTGACTCCGCAGTGGAAGCCAATTCTTATACTGTGGGTCCACCCACTAGTATAGAGGTGGTAGAAAGACTCAGCTCGCAATCTGACAGTCTTTTAGACAGGAACAGGACTGTCACTCTCCGTCGCTCAGTTATTTGCTTTATATTTCACAATTCGCATTTTTCTCAATGTTCTTTCTTCACCCAGGAGAAGTACATTTTGCCACTGGGAATTGCGTATATGAAATATTTGAGTTATGACGCAAAACTAGTTAAGCATCTTTGACAGTTACGCAAGTTGTAGGTTCTGAATTAAGGAATGAACCATCTTATATGGGGATACAAACAGTATAATTGCATAAAAAGAACAATGTCTTCCTTTGCTTGATTGTAAAGTCGTGGTCCTGAGGTGGTGGTTTCCATTTCTGGATCACCAGAAGCTAAACATGCTTTTCCACAAACCAGATTAATTTTCTAGTTCCAACTTAAATGCAGCCTGTCCAAAAAGTAATTTGGATACAAATCAATGCACTTACAATAGTCTTTGTGTAAGGGTGTATCCATTAACTGCAGCAGGCTCATGTTAGTTGCTCATTTCCGGTTGCTGGAAATGGTGACAATTTTCTATTACGGGAACTCCGTATTGATTTTAATTTTTTTTCAAAAGACCCTCTTCTAAATACTCAGCCAATATCTACAATGACCCAGCTCATCTTTTCTCAACTGGTACAGCAGTAACATCTGTTTTGGCATTATTTTTAGAATTAGTTCCTACTAACCAATGACTGGTCACTGAAAAGTGTATGCATGGTTCCCATCCCAGAGGTGCAGCAGGTATAAATGGTGTCGGAAATAAACTAGTGTGGACCCCTCCTTTTGTTAATGCAAATTTATAGTGGTACAGTACATGTCTTTGCTGTTTTTTGCTGTGTTTTCCTATTGCTGTAACTGCAATTTAAGAACGGATACTGCACAGTTGCAGTGTAAATTGATGTGTTTTTAGTGAACCCTGCAGAACTATTGTCAAAATGAGCAGAGCACAATAACAGCCTCATTACGGGTCTGGCGGCAACCCTGCCGGTGCTACCAGCGGGTTGCCGCCGAACCCATAACCATGTACTGGCGCCTGACTTCCTGGTGCCAATGGCGCATTACAGGTACGACGGCAAAGAAGTCAGGCGCCAGTAAATTCGTAAATCCCCATTACCTTAGAGTCACAGAGGAGTGGGGACACGGAAACATGGGCACCGTTGCTAACTGTGCCAGTGTTTCCGTGACGGCTTTGCCTACTGTGACCGCTGCGCCCAGCAGAGTCCGACCTGTCGGCACAGTGACTCCGGCAGGCAAACAAGTAATTTTCCGATCCGGAAACAAGGACCCCGATGAGCTTAACGGCACCCTTGTTTCCGCACCGGCAATGAGGTCCAATGTTGCTTATTAACAGAAGTGAGCTGCCGCCTTGTAAGCTTTAGAGTTTGAATCCAGTGACGGTCATGAAAATTGTATTACAAGCAGGTGTCTATGCGTTTGGTACCGGCATTTCCAAACCATAACACGGAAATATTGTATCATGGTTGTTTTAGGGCTCATAGTAAAATGTATCTGCTATGTTGAAAACCAGATACTTAAGATCTATGTCTCTAGTTGAACAAAAATAAACGTTTCTTCAGTTAATCCGTCCTGCGCCCATTTTGGAAATTCAGTACAAATGCACAGCTAGATCTATAGGGTCCACAGCTTATAAATAAGGATGGAAGTGGATGAGCCAGGTTTTCCAGTGAATTCTAAATCTATGTATTTATTTATTTCATTTCTATAGCGCCTATGCCGTGACGGCTTGTGGTGCTGTGATGACAGATGCCACACCTCCTACCAGACCGCTGACGCGAGTCAGGAGCAGCGTGTAAGCCTCGTAAGCGCAAAGATCTAGCATGATATCGGCACCTTTGCATTTTCACAATCGTTCATTAACAAGAAGAACTGTTTTAATCATTATTTTATATCTTCATACTTTTTTGGGAGTGGGTTAGAATGTATTAATGATGAATAAGGACACTCACTTAGTTTTGCAGATGCTTGGTGCCCAATATATTCCTCAGCTTGTGTATTAACATGACATGCTGCCGAATTCTTTCAATTTAGCACCTCTTAGAATGCTGCAGAGGGCACAGCTAGTCGTATTCATGAATGCCTAATCCCTGGAAGTGCCAGCAATTATGCATCCCAGCAGCTCGGCCATCTTCATCATCCTTTGGGGAAACCATTGTATCTTCGTGTGACTTGCTGGATGCCTCACTTTAATCCCGGCGGCCGTCGCCTCCACCTTTCCTTTGGTTTTATGGCTAAGCACCTGCACTCAACTCTCGCGTTACTGGTCTGCTATGGTGTTGCCAGTCTGGGACCTCCTATTATCACCTCAGTGTTATTACCATGGTAATGCAGCATGCCAAACCTGCATTTTCCGCCTAGAGGAGCACCACGTCACAATGCAATCCACCACTGTAGAGCCATCAATCCCCACTAAGCCATCAACGTGGTACCGCAATTCAAGATTACTAGTTAAATCTGTACTTCCATGGCACTACCACCCTAGTTGTCAGGGAGGTCGCCAAAACTGGTGGAAAGCCCCTTGTCTTAGGGCACACATTTTCTTCCCCCACCAGCACTACAATACCAAGGGGTTCCTTGGTCTAGGTCCTCCAGGGGCTTTTCCCGCCCCCTTCTATTCCAACCACCCATAGAAACTACTAAGAATCTGTAAGAATTGCAGATTTCCCAGTGGCAGATTATCTTGCAATAGTATGCATTGGTTTTAGAAAAGCAGAGTGATGGGTAGTTTTCTATGTCCCCCATTACAGAGGAATGACCATTCTGTATCAGGATTGCCCTTCCCCCCCATTATGCTCCTGCCCACTAACCCTTATCTTCCCAGAGATCCTCGATTGGGGCTGTCCCATTATTGACGCTCACTTGGGGATTTAACACAGACTAAACCATTGTAGTATCAAGACTGCTACAATAACTGATTAATTAGGTATTCATCAAGACATATCTGGCTAATGGCGTGCTTACTGCAAAAACCTGACTAGTATTACTATCACACAATATCTGGTTGATGTTGTGATAACCACACACTACCAGATTGATGGGGAATGATTTCTCATTTAATTTCTGTTATTTCATATAAAACCTGGATCTTCTCCAAAGAGCAAATGGGTGCTTTACAGTGGATTTTTACTCTAGCAAATCAAACATGAGGTATTGTACAAAGTGTGTGTTGGGTCCAGTTGAGACTGAATTACAGATATTTGGAAGGAACAGGATCTTTCAGTTAAGGGACGTGTATCTGAGACTGTACCAGTAGCAGGTTGCAAAAATGTGCTCCTGTCACTAATCATTGGAGTGAGAATTTAAACTGGGTTTAGGTAGGAAATGTGTGCACGGGGAGAGCTGTCAATATACGTATGTGCTTATCCCCATCATGCACAGTCTGTGCACGTCATGTGTTGAGAAGCAATGGTTCGGGCTGATAAATTGTTGGTGAGTTGAGGTGGCAGAGCTACTCCTAAAAGGCATACATGTGGCCGGAGTGTGTACTTGAGGCAGGACCAGCCAATCTGGTCAACCTCTATTGGTTAAGGTTGCCGTGGCAGTGTATTTGTGGGTGTGGCTGGAGTGCACGACACACATGAGTGTGGTGCACATAATGGAGCAAATGTCTGGGATTGTGATGAAAAGTGATGCCAGTGCCATGGGCTCTAGGCTACCATTTTTCCTCCTGGGAATTCCAGTTGAGGACATTCCTGCACCTCTACTCGCAGTGCCACAGGGCACCCAACAATAAGGCAAGCTATTCCTAGGACTCTTTGTTAGTGTGTTGGAGTGCAATGGCGGATGGTGCATTAATGGCCCGGTACTATCATTGCAGAAATGATGTCGAGCAAGCTTGGAGAGCAAAGGCCACTGGGTGGTAAACTGCCGAAATTGATAGCAGTCCACTCGCTAGGTGATATCTTTCAGTCATTTGTCTGTGTTGTGAGGGGGAAAGACCATAAGGACTGTTGTTCTGCTCACCCTGTACTCTGATTGATGGTTCCCTTATACATGCTGCTGACCCTAAAGAGCCAGACTGACCCTAAGGAGCCACATGTGAGAACTGCTTGCATCTCCATGGGTACTAACAAATAGGGCAGATTTTAGCTCCTTAGTGACTGTGCGATATGTATAGGTACTTGTAATTGTTAGATGGATGTCCTTATCTATCTATATAAATTAAAATGTAAATGTTTGTTTGTTCAAAATCTTAAATCTCTGAATGTTCTTCACCGATTGCTTTGAAATTTTGACACAACGTTGCATTCGAATAGGCGCGTGTTTTTATATACCTTCTATACATAGATGTCACACCTGTGACAGGTAAAAACATGCTTTTTCTGAAAAACAGCACCATCTGTTGGACGTAAAAGCAACACACGCTATACTAAATATTTTAGGATTCCATTTCAATGTTTCCGATTTAGAATGGCTCAAATAAGTGCAGCCAGACTTCAGGATGCACGGTTGCGAGCAAGGCGATCGCGTTTTGCAGCTTCAGATCTCGTACATGTTTAGACCACAATGCGCTCTTACATAGCTAATCTGATAATCTGGTTCAAATGGGTTTAGAAGGATGGGAATGATACATTTGATTCTTAATGTCTGTGACTAGCATCAGAAACCTTGGACTAGGCTGCCTTGTACATATACTTTTTAAATGGCTCATGTTCAATTGTGGACCAATTCCTTGGGTTGGATTGGAGTGTTGTATTACATTTTACAAAGCTTCTTCAAAGTTGCTGGACTGTCGTTTCATTTTTAAAAGTGAAGTTAGCATGGTCCTTAATGTGGTGCTCTTATCTTTAGAAGATTCTTCTGATGGTCAAACAAGGATTCTTTGAATGGTTCCCATGCAAACAACCTTAATATGCCTGTATTTGTTTTTAATTCACTTTTTGTTTCGTAAAGGCCACCATAACCAAAGCATATTTTACATTCTTTGATCAGAGCTTTAAGTTGGATGACACAATTGTTTGGGTTGGAAGGTCAAAAGTGCAATGGTCTCGTTTGGAGATAGCTAGGATAAGTAGCTGCTACCCCTAGTGCGACCCTTGCAACTCCTGATTCGGAGAGTAAATTAATGTAGGAGAGCCATGGTTGATTTAATCAGTTTAACCCCTTGTCCCTTCCCGAGGCCCTCAGCCTAATAGATTGCTGAGGTCGAGGGGAGGAATAAAGGATGGGAACTGCTCTTGCTGTGTGCACTGTCTCCGAAATGTCATGAAGTAGTGTGATTGGGAAGACCTTGAATGGCGAGCCGAAAGGAGGACGGGTTCGCGGAGTGGCCAGAGAGCTAGGTAGATGTTTTTTGGGGGCAGTGAGTTTAATATGCCATTTGAGGCATTTGGGTGACTCTACCGTGGAACCTCGGGCTGCGTTTGACATATTATGGTAGCACCTGCGTCTGCAGTGGATTCACCTGGAACCTACTGGTCAAATTAAATACAGGGGAGGAGATAAGTATGGAGTAGGAAGCTGCTGGTGAACTGGAATACAGTGCACTGGGCTGATAGTTGGACACATTGTAAATCTTGGGCGGGCCCCCTCGCCTGGATGCCTGTTATAAATAAGTCAGTACAGTTACTTCGAGGGGATTGGGTCCTCCGACGTATTCCATATCTATGCTGCGGACATTACCTGTCATAGATATGGAATACGTCGTCGGAGCATCCCATCGAAAGAACGTTACCAGGTAAGAAAGTAACTTGTTCTTTTTAAATAAAACTATGATATTGTGTAGTTTACTACAGAGGCTTTCAGTTAAGTTACACAGGTCTTCATACAGGTAGCTCATACAGTTGGTGTTCGCACCATAGCTCAACTTACGTCACATTTTCATGTATGTATTGATCATGTGCAATAACTAATTTACATGTTGAGTGCCACGATGGTTCTGAAGATAGCTTGGTGTTTTAAGCACTTGTTTCAGAGATCTGTGTTCATATGCCAGGTCACGGTTCCAAATCCCAGCAAAGAAGACTAAGTCGTTTCTCTCTCTGTGCTTGATAAACCTACTTTGACAGTAACATGCCACTAAAACAACACACCTGCACCAGAAATAGGGATAGTATAACTGGCACGGCCCTTTTTGATATCCATTTTCGAGTTTCGAAAAATACTGTAATACTCTGCAGCTTCCACTAGATGTCGGCCTATGCATAGCATGTGAATCTAAGCAGACGCAAGCACCAGAAATACGATTAATGTATTCCATACTACATTGGTATGGTGCATGCCTAGAGCTTGGTGCCTCCATACGAGGTTTTTAAATGCTGGGTACCAACCACCAATGACCATAATGCATTGGTGAAAAAAAGGTGACTAAGGAGCTGATTTGGAGACGGAGGAGTCGGTCAAGGCTCATATTCGGCTTTGCCACTGGATGATACCGAGTTCCTGGACAGATCGTTTTATTTTAATGCACTTAATTTAGTGGAAGGGTTTGCCTTCTCGGGTTCTGGTGGCATTGTTTAGCTCATTCCCCGCTCTTTATTTTCGTGTAGGCCATTTGAGTGGAAAGACAAGGGAGAGGCAACCAAATGCCACAGGCCTTTAGCAAGCTTATATTAAGGTCTGCTTATTTGACGCACCTGTTTCTTTTTTCTATAATTTCAAGGGGTTTTCTTCACTTGATGAATAACAATGTATACCTGTTTCAAACCATGGCTACCAGCAGGTAAACCTATCAAAATGTTTTTCATTGAGTGTATTTAAATCTTTAAGATGCAGTGTACAACCCCGATGAGATCTTTTGGTTTCACATTACATAGCATTGATACTTCTAGTGCTTCCATTTACGATGGAAACAATAAAGCTGCAATCCTCCTTTCGCATGACATGTTTCTACACTGTTTTTCAAAAATCTTGTCATGTTTATCATTTGATGTGCAGATTTTACAAACACAGTCTACAAAACAGATTATTATTTTAAGTTTGTGAAAATCAAACATTGACAAATCATTGCACTTTCCTGTTGGCTATCAATTGGGAAAGTATGAAGTTAAGTGCCACATATGCAGACTTGGCCCAAGTTGTGTGAACCTGGGCAACTCATTCAATGTCATAGTGGTTGACGTGTCAAAATTGCCACTCCCTAATATTTCACTATCCGCCCCTAAAAGTAGTTTTTCTTGTAAAAAATTTAAATAAAATAAAAACATGACCACAGAACACTCAATGGCTTTAGTGTTGCTTCATATATAATAATAGTAACCAGTGGTATATTTCACAGTACAATTCGTTTCTTGGCATACTCATGGCATGGCAATATTACTTTAAAAAAAGATTGCCTTTTGAAATCTCCGTTTATGTTCGGTACATGCACATTCCTATTAACTTCTGATCTGTATCCTCTGCTATGCTGTGGTATGTGTACATCAGTGGTTTCCTATTTGTCTCCTCGATTCTTCAGCAGTTGTACAATCTCTTAGGAGGCTAATGGGAGTTAAGTACCCAAGCTGGGGCAAGGCTACCATTGTCATACAACTGCTGGTTAGTGTCCTACATCTAAACCTGGGCTACAGATTTCAAGTTGCAAGCTAGTAGCCAGGCCTAATTATATTGCTCACCCCCTCAATTCTCTACATACACAAGGCACACCAATTTGGGGGTCGTCCACCTAGAGCAGGCCCCGTAGGAGTCAGGGGTGTTGGCAGTGGTTCTGGCCCATTGTGCCACGAACCGCTCAGACATTCCCCGCCAGAAAGATGTCAGTGGCTAGAAAGGTCTGAGAGAAGTCCCGGGCCAATGCCCAGATGAACAAGAAATTGTACAGCCATTTTAGGCTTTTGGATGGGGAGCCAGTCCTCCTGGCCTCCTACCCTCAACCACACTATTCAGTCGTGGCAGCAGCCTCCTTGTATTCCAAGCCATCATCCACGGCAGATGCCTCCTCCAGTTGTCTCTGCAAGGAGAACAAGGCCCTTGAGTCTTTTGGCAAATGTTATTTTAACGCCAAACTGCACTTGCGACAGGCCAATGCTGATACCCTCCTAGCCACGGAGAACCAGAAGCTGTGGTGAGAGATCGGGGAGTTCCTGCCTGACCTGCCTCTGGAGAGCCAGGCCTCCTTCAAAGCTGGTCTGGCGCAGGCATGCACAGTTGCGCAGGACCTCATGGAGTCCTTGATCGTTTACATCGACACAGCCAGCAGAGGTCTGTGCCTGTGGACCGAGATGAGGCGGTTAGCATGGATGAATGCCACAGAATTCTCCTCGGATGTAGAGGAGAGGATTCTAGACCTTCCTTTTGAGGAGACAAACCTTTTTCATTCATCCGCGGATGATGAGCTGACGAAAAAGACGCCCTTTACGCAGACCACTAAGTCCTTGGCCAGCTTGACCAAACCAGGGCAAAAATCCTTCCCTCAGACCCAGGGCAGGTCTGACTTCAAAACCCACTCCTTCAGCAGCTTCAAGGGGTTCAGAGACCACAGTGCGCGGCGACCAGACAGGTCCCCCATCGACCACAGCAGAAATCAGCAGAGGACATCGCAGGGATTTTTCCGTTCCCCCTCCTTGTCCAGGAACACAGCTCACCTGCAGGGTGCCCACTCTCTCTCTTCACAGTCAGCTGGAAGTGTTGTTTCAAGAGTCATTGGATTCTTTTAATAGTCTCCACAGGCGCCAGTCTTCCTCTTCCTTTTCCTCTACCTTCTCCTCCCCTGCTTCAGATTGGGTCACACTGTTGCTGGAGATCCCCTCTCTTTTGGACATGCATGCGGTGGATCCGGTTCCCCAGTCAGACAGGGGCTGCAGCTTCTTCTCCAGGATTTTTGCATTACCCGAGAACAACCAGAACATCGTTCAAACACTTCAAGATGATCATCCCAGCACACATAGCCGTGTCACTGTGCGCAAGGGACTGGATGTGTTCCTCAGACCTCAAGGATGCGTACCTTCATGTCCCCATCTACCAGCAGCACTGGAAATTGTGCTGCCATTTGGCCTCAAATTGAGCCCCTCCTGTGTTCACAAAACCCATGAATGCGGTGGCTGGCCTCCTCTGCCTGGAGGGCCATCACTTGTACCCCTGTCTGAACAACTGGTTGGTGAGGGCCAGCTCGTTTGATGGGGCTGTGCACTTCTGCCAACGACTGGCAGACATTCTTCACCAGCTGAGCGTCTCCCTCAACCAGAGGAAGTCAGTTGATTCCCATCCAGGACCTGGTGTTCCTTGCGGTGCGCTGGGACACAGCCGTGCAGCAGGTATTTCCCAACGTCCGAAGGCTCCAGTCCCTATGCAAGGCGATATGGACATTTCTGGCCAATTTCGACCACCTCAGCAAGGTGGTTCTAGCACCTTTTGGTCCTGATGTCCTGACATGCTCACAGTATGGCACACCCGCCTCGAAATGAGATGACTCCAACTCCACCTGGTGGCCAACTTGGACTAGGAAATGGGGTCGTAATCGGACAGAGTCCCTATCCCTCTGTCCCTCCGTCCAGATCTTAACTGGTGGCTGTTGGACTGCAATGTGGTAGTGGGAGCCCCCTTCACCCTGCCGGAGTCCTCACTCTCGGGCTGGCGGACTACCCTGGAGGGCTACTCGATTCATAGCGCATGGTCCAGGATGCAGGCCCTCCTGCATATCAACCTGCTCGAACTCTGGGTGGTTGGCCTGGCGCTCAGGGCCTTTCTACCAGTCATCAGGGACTGGGTTCCACGCCAATGTTTTATTTGAAGAAACAGGGTGGCACCCGTTCGGCTCCTCCTGTGCATGGAAGCAGTGTCAATTTGGGAATGGGCCCTGTCGGAGGGGATATGAATCTCCTCGGTACATCTCCCGGGGGACAACAATGCGGAAGCGGATCAGCTCACCTGCCTGGGGTGTAACACCTACGAAAGGGAGTTACACATCAGCTGTTTATTGCCCCTGTTCCAGAGATGGGGGCTTCCGGATCTGAACTTATTCTCATCTCCTTTGAATTCCAAGTGCCCCTGGTTTGCTTCTTGGGCAGGACAGGGTTAGGGGTCTCTGGGGGGACGTGTTCCGGCTCTGATTAAACGGTTGCAGGTGCTGTGCGTTTCCTCCTCCTCCATTGCTCCAGCAGACCATCCTCAAATTCAAAGCCTTGATGGGCTTCATCCTGATTCTCCCCCCGCCCCCCTCCACTGGCTGTTGAGGGCTTGGTTCTGGGATCTGTTGCAGTTGTGCTCCAAGGGGCCTGTCCACCTCCCGATCTGCAGCAGGGCGGGGCAGTTGAGCATCCGGACCCAGCCAGGCTGGCCCTCGCAGCCTAGTTCCTGACCAGCTGAGACTGCACCACTGAGACAACTGAGACATCATACAGGAGGCCGTCTACACATTCTCAGTACAAGAGCAAGTGGACCAGGTTCTGCCACTGGGCTCATGACAAGGGGCATGACAAGGGGCTGCTCTCTGGATGATGTTCTGGGCATTTACCCAGGCCTGCACTGAAGTAGTCGGTAAAGTGAAAACACTTGGCATGACGCTGGAAGCCAATCTCAATGCAGATGCTCAAGCCAGGCATGTCAGCAAAAACTGTAATTACTACATTCGTCTTCTCAAAACAATGAGACCCCTTCTCAATGAAAAAAATTGCGCCACCATTGCTAGAGCTACCATTCTTTCACGATTGGACTATGGCAATGCGCTCCTTGCTGGTGCCAGCAAGCAAAGCTTACATAAGTACCAACTGATTCAAAATCAGGCGATAAGAGTCATCAAACTAAAATCAAGGAGAGATCACATCAGCGTAGCCAGACGCGACCTACATTGGTTAAAAATGGAAGACCGTGTACAATTCAAGTCCTTGTGCCTAACCCATAAATGCCTCTATGGAAAAGCACCTGCCTACCTTAAGACCAAACTTACACCCTACAACCCTACCAGAACATTAAGATCTGAAGCCAAGGGATTGATAACAACTCCTAAATTCAAAAAAGAACTAGGTCTAGGAAGAGCTTTCCCCACTCGTGCAGCAGCACTCTGGAACAAACTTCCTACTAGCCTTAGACTGGAATCAAATCTATTCTCCTTCCGTAAAAAACTTAAAACCTTGCTTTTTAAGTAATTCGAGATATAGCTTTACGACCTCTGATGGACAACCCCTATATGTAATGAATCGTCCTGTATACTGTTTGTCCCCACTATTTGTCTACGTCTCCATGAAAGCGCCTCGATGCTTGCGAGCAGTTCGGCGCTCTACAAATAAACAAATAAAAATAAAATAAAATAAATAAATTTTCTGCACATCAGGCCCATTCTGGCGTTCAGGTGCTGCACCTATTTGGGGGCCATTGGGGCGTACAAAAATTCCCCAGAGCACATTTGTTCAGCGGCCAACCCAGTGCTTAATGCTCACCTCAAGGGGTTGTCCAGGTTTTTTCATCTGGTTCATAGGCCGCACCCGGTCTGGGACCTCAACATGGTGCTTGCTGCTTTAAAAGGGTAAGCCCTTCGAGCCGATGGCCTCGGTGGACATCAAACTGGTGATACTTAAGACAATGCTGTTGGTGGTGCTCACTTCCTGCACGCAGAGTAGGTGAGCTGCAGGCTCTGTTGTGTGAGCCCTTCACCAGTTTTAACACTGACACAGTCATCTTGCGCACTCATCCAAACCTCTTGCCCAAGGTGGTCTCCATTCCATTTGAATCAGGAAATCTGCCTGCTGGTGTTCTTCCTGAACCTGCAGTCGGAGGCTGAAAGGGCTTTGCATTCCTTGGAACTAAAGACCTAACGAGTGCTCAAGTTCAATCCCTCAAAATCTTTCCAGAAGTCTGAGGCGTTGTTCCCCATCTTTGGGGGCTTGTCTCCCGGGACCCAGGCTTCCAAAGCTTCTATTCCCTGTTGGATGGTCCAGGCCATTTCGGAGGCTTACATGGCCAGGAGTAAGGCGGTTTCCACAGCAAAGGTTACAGCTGTTGCCTTTTAGAGACATGCCTCTTGGGATGTCATCAGCAGGGCTGCTACTTGGCTTCTCCGTCTGCGTTCTGTAAGCACTATTCCCTGGATACCAGCTCCAGGCGTGTTGCAGAGTTCATGAGGCGGTTCTGCAGAACCTTTTCGCTTCTTAAGTGTGAGGTTGTCATAGCTCCACCCAAGGATCTTGTTCGGTGGAATCACCCACAAGGATGCAGTAAAGGGGACAGGACGTAGGAGTAATTAAAGTTACTCACTGTAGTGATTAGAGTACTCAAAGTCCTTATTCCCCTTTCCTCCATACATCCTACCCTCTTTCCCCCGCTTGTATGCCAGGGTTTAAAATATCCTGCATAGCCACTTATTTGGCATCCCATCTGTAAAAAGGGGACTGAGGTGAGGCTTCAGACAGCTGTCATGATGCCTACCCCCAGGCATCAGGACCAAGGCCCTCAGCTCCGGGAGCAGGCATCCAGACATTTGTTTAAACCTCAGCAGCTCCGGCTAGGGGCTGTCTGGGTTCAGTCCTGGCGCCTTAGGCGCCAGGCTCATCATAGAAATCAGTCCTGGCGCCATAGGCGCCAGGCTCATAGACTTTACTTACCTGATGCAGACCATGCTGCAAAAGAGTCCAAGCCTACATGAGGCCTGGATGGGAATATTTTGTTACAGGGACTATTTTTTACTCGGGCGTGGCTCTAGGGAACTTCTTACCTGGAACTACTTTGGAGACTATTTAAACCACACCCGAACAGCAGCACATGCTTCGCGTTATTCTGCATCCAGCAGCGTGACGCTCACCGTGCCTGCAGCCAGCTTCCAGTCTTCTGCCACGCCCGCGTGCCTGCAGCCAGCATCCAGTCTTCTGCCATGCCCGCCTCGAATCCGGAGCTCCTAGAATATAGAAGAAGAAAAGGACAAGGTTAGAAAACAAACTTATTTCAAATTCCTCACCTAATTCCGGAACCATTTCATCTCCGGACCTGGAAAGTACATCAGTCCTGCACGTGTCGCTTCGCCAGCTCCGGCACGGCGCCATACTCACCAGTTCTCACAGCATCTTTCGATCTGGCACTGTCTCCATCATTTCTTCGCTGTAATCCGGCACCTAGGGGACACAAGAAAAAAACAAGGTGAGCCAAGGGAATCAACAAATACAACCTCTTACCACCATAGACTTACCACCGGCGATATTATTCCATAACTCTCCACATTTTCATATGCCGCATCTGTAAAGAGGGGGAAAAACAACACGTTAACGCATGCAATAGTTACCGGACAGCGTTGGGTAAAACAGACTCTTACCTGAACGCCAGCAGCAGCTACGAGACCTTCTTCTCACGAACTCAGTTGCAATTTAAGGAAGGAAAGGGACAAGAGTGAACATCGGGCACATTGAACTCTTTGAACTTGATACTTACCAATCCCGCCAGGGACTTCAGACTCAATACTTACCGGAACTCTCCCAACGCCTTCAAACCAGTGAAGTAACTGGTATCCACGCACCCCTGCAAGACACGCAGGATGGAGAGGTCATCTTTTACGAACATAAGGTGAGGTTACTAAGGGGATATCGGAGGTGATTAGTGGGGGAGAACGAGAACAGTTGGGAGGCCATCACTAAAACCCACAGGTGGTTAATCCCTGTCTCCACTTGCAGGAAAATACTTCTTCGGGTCCAGCAGGCAAGACTAGGCGGGCCAGTCCAGACAGTTATCTCTGCACTACGCATCACGTTGAAGGAGGCCGCAGATGTCCGGGTCCGATCGACACCCCTGTGGGGTCCAGGTGAGCGTAACAACAGCAGGATCTCGGGGGGGGGGGGGCCTTCCCACGCCCGGGGCTGCTCCCCCACAAGCTATTCTAAATTTAAAGGGAATCTAATTTTTTCGCTGCCAAAGGTTCTGGTACTGTCGGCATGTTGGGGGACGCCCACAAGGATGGAGGAAAGGGGACTAAGGACTATGAGTACTCTAGTCACTACATTGAGTAACTTTAATTTTGTGCTCAAAGTGCCTGCTAGTGTTTTTTTCAAAGCAGTCTTATGAGAGTTAATTAATTGGAGCTGCTGGTGTAATAAAAAATGTCTTCACCAGGTCTGCCGTAAGCCTTTAAATTTATAAGTACAGTGGTGCCCTTTAATGAAGTCCTGTTAAAAGCAAGGATTGGAAAAGGCAACAGATTTGGCGTCTGTTATAAGTATTAGGTATTTGCCAGGCACAGCTATTCATGATATGCCCAGGACTCGCACCATTTTGCATCTGCTCCCATCAATGGCCAGTTAATACCACAATGGCCGTGCCTGGCAAATGCTTTGCCCATGCCCACACATAAGTCAAATCTGGTGGCATTGCCAATGCTTGTTTTATTTTTACGTGAGGGCTGGCACATGTGCAGCCTGAACCCCGCCTTCCTGTTCCTCACCCTTCACTTATTATATTAGAACGGTTGGGATTGGACAAGCAGTAACACCAGCTGGGGTTTTTCCCACCCTTTGCTAGTCCTGTCTAATTTCTTTTCTTCCTGCCCTTTTACCACCGTTAGCCTTTTACCTCCACCTATGCCGGTGCATGAAGAGTTTGCATTGTGTGCATCTTGGGGCAGCCATTATGTGACGGTGGATTCCTATCATCTCTGCCTGGAGTGCCTAAATCCTGACCATCAGTGGCGTTAGTGCTTTTATTATGACTCGCTACCTGTATGGGCACTTGAGAGAAGAGGTGCAAGGAAGTCTTTTATCTCATTTCTCCAGTTCACCTGAATGACTTCACTGAATAGAAGCGCTGTCCTCTACTAACCACTCCTACGTCCCGTCCCCTTTCTTCCATATTACATGGGTGTCCATCACTAGGGACAGAAACGGAACCTTTTTCACCCAAAAAAGCCTTTCACCTTTAAATTTAGCTGCGTGCAGAAGAGTGGTCCCAGGAGCATGACTCTGCCCTCAGGCGCCCCACCTCAGTCCTCTTTTCCACAGTGGCAGACCTGATTCAGCTGCGCTTGTGGTTGAGGCATTTTCCCTCCTAATTACACACACTCCACCTTCCCCTGGGATCCAGTGTCCCATTATTTTGTTTTCGAATTCATTTCCATTACTTTACTTACACCGGCATCCGGTGCATCGCACTCTGCAGCGCATGATAGCCCAGACAGGTTTTAGTAGGTGCTCTTCCTGTGACGGATCATTCCCGGCATAGGACCCACACGCGCTGTGCCTCCAGTGTCTCAGTGAGGCTCACGGCTCGCAAGGCTGTTTGGCGTGCAACACGCTCACACCTTGGTCACTCAAGAACTGGCTAGTGAGGTGGAGGGAGCTCTTATCAAGGTCTCCACCCTAACACCTTAAGGAGTATGTGCGCAATAGGCCCAAAGTAAATATGCTCTTCTCGAAAGCACCCTGCAAGGTTAATTCCTTCCCTGGGTAGACTCAGAGCAAATGGGATCGCACAGATCCCGTTGCCAGCCCAGGTCCTGAGGCTCTCAGAGCTACCGGTCAGAAGACCGAGGGATCCTCCTGGACCCAACAACTGAGGGGCCCAAGGGCTCTCGTACCAGGAAATCTCCAGAGGGGCATTGCTCTGTGACTGGGCTTCAGCCCGAGGGGTCGCCTGTTTGCAGGAGCACTACCAGGTCTTTGGCTGAAGGTGGCAAGCCTACCCGATCCACACGTGAAGTGTAGAAAGGGGCCAAACCTACGCACGGTAAAACACAGCAAACAGGTATAAGCACATGCAAGCACTTCACTGGACACAGTTCCCGCACTTGACAAGTCAGGACAAAATTGCAGCACCGCTGGACAAAATGGCGCCATGTAATGAAGCATGCCCTTCCCAGTCAGAAGGCTCTCAGGGAGTTGCCTCTCCAGCACCTAAGCAGGAGTTCACACCACAGGTTGAATGGTTACCCATGCATACTGTGAGAAACCTGATGGTATTCTCCCACCTACTACCTCAGGTTCTTCCATTCAGGTGGCCAGGGAAGGTCATCGTTTTTGGATTCCTTTGAGTGGACACCTGAGTGGAGGGTCACAAAGGGATTGGGAGACTACCCATGGGTGAGACATGGTGTTCCCCCCATTCCCAATAATACCCCAAACCACTCCCCCTCAGCCTTCATGGGGTATTTGCAATCACACCCAATCTCCCCCTCCCCATTTCCAACAAACACAGAGACGAGGAAGATACAACTAAGATCAAAGAGGATTACCCATAGGAAAAACATTGGGAAACAAGACAGGGCCTGTTACTACTACAACCTACCACTAGGCTGTCCCACTAATAGAGTCAGGCAAGATCAGGCACTTTATCCCAACTGTGCACGCCTGACTCCACTTGACCATTTCCTACACTATAAAAGGTGGCGTTCTGCCAGATTCAGCGAACGAGCTGGGGATGTTATTCGGACCAGAGAAGCCAAGGAGCAGAGAGCAGCAGCAGCTGAACCCTGGAGGAGAGCGGCATGCCAAGACGCTGGCCCGGTGTTGATGAGGGGCTGCAGCATGGCTAGGGAGACGTGCCTCCAAGGAGCCGGAGTGAGACAGCCTGCATCCTGCTGGCAACGTTCAGCAAAGTGCTTTTTTTCCTTGGGACCTGTACCAGCCCCAAGAGTGCCTGAGGGGCAGGTGGGGAGACCCTGACCTCAACCCTGCGTCCGCCTGTCAATGCAACGCTGCCGGTGAGTTTCATGAAAGTCAGGGAGAGTGAAACTGGGGACCGTGCGTTGGATGGAGCCGAGCGGGAGAAAGGCACAGTTTGCAAAGCGGAGCGGAAAGAGAGAGAGAAAGCTTAAGAAGTACAGAAAGTGACAGAAATAACAGAAAGGGGAAAAACAGTAAGAAGGAAAAGGCGCTAGCTCGCTAAAGGAATGGAAAGCAGAGAAAAGGCATGTGAAGTGTGCAAGTGTGCACAATAAAGAAAGTGTGTGAGGCACGATACAAGGACAAGCAACCAACGGAAGGTGCAAGTGTGCACAGTGAAGAGAAGGGTGTACAGTGAAATAAAGGTAAGCCAGGAAAGAGGTACAAGTGTGCACAGTGAAAAAGGGGGCAAGTGTGAACGGTGAAATAAAGGAAACAACATAAAGCAAGAAGGGGTGCAGGAAGCACCAGAAAGTGAAAGGTTGGAAAGAAAGTAACAGATGGGTGCAAGTGTGCACGATAAAGCTAAGAAAACAAAGGAGAGCCAGAAAGGTTGCAGGAAGCACCTGAAGGTGAAAGATTGAAAAAAGGAAGGAGAGGGGTTTAAAGGTTAGAGTGGTCGCGCTTGAGAGGAGTGTTCTCGAAAGTCTTTGATAGTACCCCATGTAAGAACTGTACAGTGAAAGGTACATCCTGCCTAGGAGAACTGTTTGTTAAAAACGCGAAGTTGACCCTGAGAGGCCTGACCAGAACTGTTTTTTTTTTTTTTTTGGAACTGGAAGTGTCCGAGCTTGGTGAAGGGAACCTCAAGGGACCCAAGGGTATTGTGAACTTTGTTGATTTGCTGCAAGAGCCCTTCGTGGAAGGTTCTAAGGGCTCCCCTTTTGAATTTACCTATCTTGCACTGGCAGAACTACACCAATTGGTAAGACTATCTGAAACCAGCTGTGGTTTACATTTCGTATTCTTTGAACCACTATTTTTCCTTTTCGAAGACTTCCTAACACATTTTTCTAAAGATTGAGGGCACGCATAGGTTTAGACACAGATTATTATTTTAGACACCGACGGCCCTTAGAAACAGCAGTTAAGGGAAGCATCCCTTTAGAGTTAGGGCCAGTTAGGCATTGCATCAATCCAGGAACCTTAGTAAATAAAGGTTTTGAAACTAACATCTTTGAGTCTGTGTCTCTCTTGATACCATCATTTATACCAGAGACAGAGCTATAGTAACAGGTAGTACCCTAGGAAAACTAACAATGGTCCATACACATTTAAAATCTACAAAATATTTTAATAGTTATATGACATGGTTAAAAACGTATTAAGTATTATGGTCCACGACACGTAAATCACAATACTCAACATAAACATAGGAAATCGTTATTAGCAATCAATGCTTAGTAACACAAAATCAACAAGTGTACACCTTGAACTTCCTATTGTGTACACTACTCTATTTTTGTCTGATTTAACATATATCTCAGTTTTCATTCCAGAGAGCTGGCTAAACATGTTTCTGTTCACAAACAATCAATAACAAACATTCATCAGGAGAATACAAGTATCACCAAAAATCCTAGTACATCACGGTTCTTAGGCTCATTCTGAGCCAGAATCATACCACCTGTAAATTTGGGAAATAAAAAAACAAAGGGTAAGCTTCTAAGTTGCTTGTTAACTTTGTGATAGTTCTAACATAATGAATTGGAGGGCCATAAAGGGTTAGTTACCTTCACTGGTGCTCGTGGGGGCTCTCAACTTCTTAAGTTTAGTTGGGGTAGGTTGATGAATAGGTCCTACATAGTCTTTAATACAAGAAAAGTGCAAATATTAGATTTTTAAAAAAGCAGAATTAGTACTCCATGACGTGTAACAAATGGACATGACAAACGGAGATAGCTTCATTACTGCTGTTAATCCAAAGTCACTCACCCGCAGGTGCTTGGAGCTAGTTATGGGTGGTAAGTAAGAGCTCTGTAATATAGAGCTCGTTCAGCTGGCCGTCCCTTTCAATCTTGTACAAGCAGGGAAGTATATGGCTGGGGACAGTGTGTCCTAGAGAGGGAGAACGCATAAAACGCGTCTCAGAACAACTGGGCTTGCTATTAGAGTGTAAGGAGATTGTGTAATTCACGGTGGTCAAAAAGTAACACACGCATAATCAAACCAGTAATAAGTACCTTAAGAAGATACCGGTAGCGGAATTCACTGAGTTCCGATCTTCAGAGAGTTGGTAGCCGTGTCTCAATATCATACACCTGTGGACAGAAAGGACTAATCACTAGAGTTTGCAAAAGCGGAGTGTCCATAATATTAAGATTATCACTAATAAAGTGGTACCCTAGTAAAGGTCATAAAAAGCAGCACAGTGAAAAAGGTAATAAATAATAACCGGTGCCTTCGTACCTGTGGCAGCGAAAGCTGGATCGGGAATGTGCACAGCTTAGTAGAAAGATCACGCAGAAGGTTAACTACCAACTTAGAAGCTTACCCTTTGTTTTTTATTTCCCAAATTTACAGGTGGTACGATTCCGGCTCAGAATGAGCCTAAGAACCATGATGTACTAGGATTTTCGTGATACTTGTATTCTCCTGATGAATGTTCGTTATTGATTTTATGTGAACAGAAACATGTTGAGAGAGCTCTCTGGATTGAAAACTGAGATATAATATGTTACATAGGACAAAAATAGTTTAGTGTACACAATAGGAAGTTCAAGGGGTACACTTGTTGATTCTGTGTTACTAAGGATTGATTGCTAATAACAATTTCCTATGTTTATGTTGAGTATTGTGATTTACGTGTTGTGGACCATAAGATTTAATACGGTTTTAACCATGTCATATACCTATTAAAATATTTTGTAGATTTTAAATGTGTCTGGACCATTGTTAGTTTTCTTAGGGTACTACCTGTTACTATATCTCTGTAAAAATGAAGTTATAAACCCTCCCCCGGATCTAAACAGAGTAGACACTGCCTACCTAGTGGTTGGTTAGTATCTACCGGGTTTCCTCCGAAGTATTAAGGTCTCTTGATACCATGCCTGTCTCTCAATACCCTCCAGATGCCGTGGTACACACCGTACCCAGTACCCTTGTTTTGGAGTGCTACACCGTGATGAGTCATAGACAGTCGAGGCAAAGCGCAGGCAGGCCGCAGCCCTCTACCCTGGTGGCTCCGGTATGCGCCAGGCCTGCATGCAAGGAGCAGTTCTTTGACAAGTTTATGATGATGATGATGATATCTCTACAGATGACTGGCATCCTAAGGTGCATCACAAAGGAAACGTTACCTGCAGCACCAGTGCAACCTCCGGCACTGGTCCTACAACAATCACCTGCCTCAGTGCTGCCCCCAATCCCTGTGTTCACTCTGGCGCCAATGGCTCAGGCGCAACTTCAGACTCCAGTGCTACCCCTGGTACAGTCTCCGCCTCCTCCTCCTCCTCCTCCTCCTCCTCCTCCTCCTCCAGAGTTTCCATAGATACCACCGGCAACCGTGTCTGGTGACAGCACGGATCAGGGGGACCCCACCTCTAGGGACCAGGGTACCACGGTCCAGTCTGATACAGACGAAGATGCTGACAGCTCAACATCTGCTTGGCCTTTCATGATAGGCTTGCAGGGCTGGCAGAGTATCTGCGTATTTCCCAGCCACAAAAGGATCAGCCGGTGGCAGTGTTCCTTGCTGAGGTATTCACCATCAGATCATCCTCCAGGTCTGGAATCCCATTGCAGAAGGATGTCGAGCTGCTAGCCAAAAAGGGCTGGTTTAAGCCCCGCTCCATGTAACCCACCAACAATCGCCTGAACGCTAAATACAGGCAGGCCGAAGGGGAAAGGCGGCTGTCTGTACTCCCTTAGCCGCATTAGTCAGTCCTTGCAGCAGCATCCATGCATGCCAAACCACAGGCTTTCAAGTCCTCCACTACGACCTAATATTTGCTGGGTAAGGAAGACAGGACATCATGGCGCCAACTGTGGCTCATAGAGATATGGCAGGTAGAGCCAACTGCATTGCTACTGATATGTGCGTCAGTTTGGATGAGGTCAGGTACCAAATTCAATCCAGATTTCCAGCCACGTATTCTGGATCTCCCCTTTGAAGAGAGGGATTTGTTTCCATTTGTCAACAGACGACAAATTGAACAAGAAAAAAAACAGATTGCAAACCACCAAGCCATCCTGGCTAAACCGGCCACAAAATCATATGGGCAGGTTCAGGCAAGGTCAGGCAGGGGGCGGACATTCAAGGGGTTCCAGGGTATTGGGAATGCTGGACACGCCAACCGGACAGGTCCCCAAGCCTGCACAGGCCTAAACTGCAAAGACCCTCAAACAAGGGCTGCTACCAGTCTCCCTCCCAGGCACCAGCCTCGGACGGAAAGAAGCAATGAAGTTTGCATCAAGGTCAACAGTTCTCCAGTGGAGGGCAGACTTGGTCTCCATATTAGTACTGGCGGGCTTACTTCACAGATCTGTGGATCAGGTCAGTGGTTTCACATGCGTTCCGTCTTCCTCTTCCCCTGGCTCCCCCTGTCTCCCCGTCCCTCCCTCAGATCGGGACACAGTTGCTCCCTGCAGGAATCTTAGCATTTATACAGAATGGCCGATAGACGAAGTTCTGCCCTTCTCAGCGAGGCTAGGGATTTTATTTGTACATTTTTGCAATACAGAATAACCACCAGGCTGGCCTGCCAGGGGTTCTTGATCTGTCCTTCCTAAATCTTTACCTACCCCTCCAAAAGATCAAGATAGTTACGCCAGCTCTGATTGCTGAGTCTCAGTGTGGGGGAGACTGAGCGTGCTTCCTGGACCTAAAAGATGCTTATCTTCATGTCCCTATTAGGCAGCCCCACTGGGCCTACCTCTGGTCAGGGTGATGGGCCGCCATTTTCAGTACTGGGTTCTCCCGTTCAGCTTGAACTCAGCCCCTTGGGTATTCTCCAGGTTAATGAACTCGGTTGATGCAGTCCTCGGGTCAGAAGGCCACCACGTTTAGCTGGACGACTGGCTGTTCTGCGGCGGGTCTCTGGGTGCTGTACTGGATATGGATCTGCGTGAAATTACTGAGTTGAAAAGTCCGACCACCAAAAGTCTGCCCCCCCCCGCATTTTTTCGGACATATATATATGTGGGGGGAAAATTCCCACTACCCCCCACCTTACACCTTTACATTTTTATTAACTTTACCCCCCCCCACACACATATACATATGCGAATAAATGGGGGTCGTACTTTTCGTGGTAGGACTTTTCTACTTAGGTAATTTCGTCCTAACCCCAGGATACGGCACTCAGGCTTATGGACATCTTGTACGAGCCTGTCACAGCTGCAGCCCACCCAGACCCTAGTCTCCCTTGGACTGATGTGGAATACAAGGGAGCAAAGGATTTTCTCTACGGCAGACAGGATTGGGGTACTGAAGGCAGCGATTGGCCACTTTCTCAGCAGAAGGACAACCACTGCCTGGTGGTTCCAGCACTTGCTGGGTATCATGGGAGCTTGCCTGCTGCCTATTCCACATACAAGGCTCAGGAAGAGGAGGATACAGCTGCACCTAGCGGCCTTGTGGAACCAGGACACAGACTCAGAGGCGGCGACTGTTTCCAACCCAGAGGCTATCCGCCAGGATTTGATGTGGTGGAGGCAGGAGGACAACATTGAGGTTGGCATGCATTTTCTCCAGCCCTGTCTGTCACAGACTTCACTACCAACTCCTCACTGGGGTGTGGGAGGGGACACCCTGGGTGGCCACTATGTACACAGACTGTGACCAGACAAGGAAAGGGCCAGCCATATCAATCTCCTCGAGTTGACGGCAATTTGGCTAGCTCTTCGAGCGTTCTTACCACTGGTCAAGGACAGTGCGGTCTGCATTCAGACAGCTCCACCTGCATGTACTACATCAACAAGCAGAGGGGCACCAGATCCCGAGCCCTGTGCATGCTGGCCAACCAGATCGGGAAGTGGCAATTCAACACAATATCCACATGTCGGCAATCCACCTGCCGGCGAAGTCCAATCTGGAAGCGGACAGACTCCGCAGGTTGGGTGTGAACAACTACGGCTGGCAGTTATGCCCGCAGGTCCTTACAGAGATCTTTCAGAGATGGGGCCTTCCGAACGTAGACATATTTGCCACAGAGTACAACGAGAGGTGCCACCAGTTTGCCTCTTGGATGGGCTGGGACAGAATTGCTGGGAGACGTGCTACACCTACAGTGGGACGACCTTTGGGCATATGCATTCCCTCCGACTCCGCTGATAGTCATCTGCAAGGCCAGGGAGGAGCGGGGCCTCCGGCTCATTTTAATTGTTATGCAGTGGCCAGCCAGACCATGGTACTCTGAGCGTGTGAAGCTGGCAGTGCAGGGTCTCCTTTCTCTTCCAGTACAGGGACCTCTCCTCCTCACGCAGCAAGGGGGGCAGTGGTTCACCCGGCACCGGAGAATCTAGACATAGCAGCTTGGTTCCTGAAAATGTGATTGTGCAGCGCCGGCAGTTGTCGCAAGAAAACCTACGGATTGTACAAAAGGCAAGTAGTGACTGCACTAGGAGGCAGTACAAGAGCAAATAGACCAGGTTTTGTTACTAGGCAAAGGACAAGGGCATGGATCCTATGTGTTGTACACTCGATCAAGTGCTATCCTTCTCGGTACACCCAGCGGAATCAGGCGTGCACGTTGACACATGCCATCCTTACGTGGCTGCCATTAGAGCATACAGGAACTGAGACATTGGGCCTCATTCCAAGTTCAGCTGTAACCGAGCCGGAAAAACCGGCAGGTTGCTGCCGGACTGGGAATGAATTACTGCCTCCGTGATTGCTGGAATTACCGGAGCATTACAAACCCGGTGACACAGTAATCCGGTATTTCCAGAGGCGGAATTCTGTAAATCCCCATTCCCATGGAGTCCCACAGGACTCCATGGGGATGGGGACAATGGAAAAAACGGTTCCGTCTATGACGGAGCCAGTGTTTCCATTTCCATCTGCAGGTGGGAGGTGTTACTCCCGCCAGGCCATACCTGGCGGGAGTAACACCTTCCGCCTGCAGAACTCGTAATCTGCTAGTCTGGAAACAACGGTGGCGGCTGGTTTACCGCCACTGTTGTTTCCGGACCGGCAGACTCTAAATGAGGTCTATTATGTCTTGCTCTACATCCAACCCGGTGGTCAAGAGGAATCCTGCAGGTTTAACAAGGTTGTACCCCCTTCTCAAGCATCCGCACCCATTCTGGCACCTCAGTGTGGTACTGGGGGCGCTAGCGCATAAACTGTTAGAGTCCATGACACCAACAGACATCAGACTGGTCACCATTAGGACTGCCCTCCTAGTGGGGCTTTCTTCAGTACGCAGGGTCAGTGAGATTCAAACCCTGGTGGCATCAGACCCGTACACCAGGTTCCACCGTGTCAGTGTTGTGCTGCTCACCCATCCTTCCTTCTCACCGAAGGTTGTGTCTTCCTTCCATCTCAATGAGTAGATTGTGCTACCGACATTCTTTCCGAATCTGGAGTCGAAGGCAGAAGAGGTCCTACATTGTTTGGACATGAGAAGAACATTGAGATTCTATCTGGATAGGTTGAAGGGTTTTCGGAAATCAGATCTGTTGTTTGTCACATTTGTTGGCTCTAAACCGGGCTGTCTGGCCTCCAAGGCCTCTATAACAAGTTGAATGGTGTTGCCATTCAGGAGGCCTACAAATTTCAGAACAAGAAATTACCTACAAATCTCCATGCTCATGCGGTCGGGGCAAAGACTACAGTGGTGGCTTTTCAAAGGCAGGTGCCCTAGCAGGCTATCAGCAAGACATTTACATGGGCTACCCCTTCCACTTTCTGCAAGCACTATTGTTTAGAAAGCAGTACATGCTCAGATATGGCCTTCGGGCAAGCAGTGCTGAAGAACATATTCTCTTATGTTTAATGACATCTCTCCTTCCCACTGGCTACTAATTAGTGGTAATCACCATGCAGTATGGAGAAAAGGGGATGAGGCATAGGAGTAATTATAAGTTACTCACTATGGTGATACTCCTAGTCCATAGTCCTCTTACCTCCATACGACCCTCCTTCTTCCCCCTAATAAGAACGTAGTTAGGCTTTAGATCAATCTGGCCGACACATAAAAGGGACTGAGGTGGGGAGCCAAAGGGCAGAGTGAGGCTAGCGCATGCTCTGGGACCACGCCTCCAGGCACAGCTACCTTTTAAAGGGGTAAGGCTTTTTTTGTGTGAAAAAGGTTCCTTTCCCATCCCTAGCGAGGGACGCCCATGCAGTATGGAGGAAAGGAAACTATGGACTAGGAGTACTTTAATCACTAGGGTGAGTAATTTATACTTATGATCTCTGAGAATCCCCACAAAGGGGCTAAACAAATTAGTCCCCTCACCCCCACCCCGGAGGATCTCACAAGTGCTAAGAGGTTGGAGGTTTGCCCAAAGCTCAAAAACACTGGCATTGCTAAAGATTTGTCCTCGGAAAAGTATTCCACACACGCTTTGAGTCCTCAAAGGGTTCAAACAAAAGGCTTGAAGTCAACGGCTTAATCACCTGATCTCTCAGGTAGAGCTGTGACATACTTCACAACAGCTCTCAAAAAGGCAGCCCCTCAGGCGCCATCGGTGACGGCCATTTCCTCCATGTCTTCAGCACTTAATAGTGTTGATACCAGGATTAGATTGGTACCAACATAGTCTTGGTCGGAGTGGCACATATCAGGATGTTGTTGCCATCTACAAAATATATGCTCTCTTCTGCAATATGTGGACCCATGGCAACTGGTATTTGCTGATTCATGCAGACAAAACCCTTTTTCAGGATTGGTCCCGGTTCCTCATCCACAACCTAAACAATCCTACGGCAACAAGAAACTTCCAATGTGTGTCTCAAGAAAAGATCTAGGCCCAGATTCATGGGTGATGGTATCGAGATCTCTTGGAACAACATATATGTGTTGGCCTTTCCTCCTCTGTCCAATCCACTGAACCTTATTGAAACTCAGAAAGGCAACCAACTAGGCCGGGAGGATAGCTCGGTGGGGGTGGTGGGGGGACAACAAGTTTTGTCTGGGAAGCAAGACAACGCATAGCAACACAGGTTTGAATCCCAGTCTCACGCTTGGGAACCGATCTCAGGTATTAAGCACATTCTAAAAGAACAATTATTATGACTGCAATCTACTGTTCACAGCCCCTAGGTGACCAGCCAGATTTTGATTTTCAGATCGGAGTCTTTCCTTTCATCAGCCAGATCTACTGAACATGCGTCCTTAGAACAGCGTCCTAATATTACATTCCTCCCCATGAATACTTGACTTGGCGGCGTGATTCTTGTAATCCGGTCAATAAGTTATCAGGGCCTTTCAGAGGAAAACCTTTGTATCATCCAAGCTGCGCATAAGCCTTCCTTGTGAGCTCCATTTGAAAGCAAATGGCTTATCTTTTGCCACTGGAGTCTAAGAAAGGCGATAAATCCCTTGTCAGCTTTGTAGATTAAGTTATTTATTTAATATCTGAACTCGCAGCTATGGAAATTCAGATATCTGCAGGACTTCTCTCAGCCTTGGAAGCTTATCTAAGTTCAGAAACTTTCTTTTCCATTGTCAAATCCGGTAGTGAAGCGCCATTTCGATTTTTGATTAGCTTTACCACCTTTTTTTATCCTCAATCAAATTCACGATTTTCAATTGGCTTCATGGAAGGTTGCATTCCTTGTTGCCATAACATCTACAAGAAGAGTTAGTGAGTTTCTGGCTCTTTGCACTAATAAACCTTTCACAACTTTTCATTGGGACAAGGTTGTCCTTTGAACTCATCCATCCTTTTAACCAAAGATTGTAACGGAAGTTCATATCAACCAAGAAGTGTCCTTACCAGTATTCTTTCTGGAACCATCTTCTGTTGGAGGGAGATGCCTCTATAACTTAGACTTTAGGAGAGCACTTCAATTTTATCACGACAGAACAAAGGACTTTAGAACATCCTCAAGTCAGTTTCAAGAAAGGTACACAGTCATATAAGGCCATAATCTCCAGGTGGATAGTTTACTGCATTTTGGAGGCTTGCTCTTTTTTAAAAAACATTTTTTAACTTGTTTATTTATAAATCGGCGCACAGGAGAGCATACATAGTAACATTACTTATAACCTCACAGAGCGTGTAAGACATAATATCCCATCCTCCCACCCCCTCTGTTCTCCTGAGGGCATTGTTCCCGGGCGTCATTCGGCCTGACCAGACGGCGAGGAGTCGCCCATAGGGTGGAGAGTTCTCGCAATCAAGCATGGCTTATAGGTCAGGGCCGGGTAGTTCTGGTCATAATCTAGGGCTGGTGCCCAGATATCGGTAAATCGGTGGAGCCGTCCCGCTCTGGCTGCCGTGAACTTTTTAGCTATCAGTATGTCCCAGAGTTTAACCAACCATAGGGTCATCAGGGCTCCTTCCACGGACTTCCAGGTGTGGGCCACCGTGATTTTGGCGGCCAACAAAAATTGGGATATCAACATGGCTCTCCTCCCTGATCTCGGGTAAGCGTCTGGGAGCGGGATCCCGAAGAGGTCCTGCTCGGGCGTTAGCAGAATAGCCACTTGAGTGATGTCTTTTATGGTGGCAATGCATCGGGTCCAGAACTCCCTTACCTTGGGGCAGGTCCACCACATGTGTAGTAGGATCCTGGGTGGCCGCAGAGACGCCAGCAATGGGGTTCCAGGGCCTGCTGAAAATGATGGAACCGCAGGGGGGGGGGGTAGTACCAGCGCAAGAGCAGTTTGTGGGCGCATTCCCGGTTAGTGATGCAGCGGGATGCTGTGCGCGTTCTAGTCCAGATGTCCACCCAAGTGTGGTCCTCTATAGCATGACCCAGGTCTGCCTCCCATTGGGACATATAGGAGGGCTTAGTGTGAAAGGGGTCTTCTTGCAGTATTTTATAGAGGGCCGAAATCTTCCCCCCGGCAGGCAGGTCATTCACTGTAAGCACTAATGGAGTGAGGGGTCGTATTGCAGCCACTCGGGTCTGGGGGTGGGAGCACCAGTGCCTTAGTTGAGCGTAGGTGAATCTGCCTGTTTCCACTAGCCGGAAGGTCGTTTTACATTGTTCGAAGGTGAGGGGGGTATCCCCTGTGAAGAGCTGCCCCAGCGTTTCAAGACCTCCTGTGACCCAGTTCGCTGGTTGAGCTCCCGGGGAGAAGGCTGGGTTGAGGAAGATTGGGGAGAGTGCGCTCAAGTCTCCTGGGACATCTCCATGTCTGCGGGCCCACTCCCACGCCCTCATTGATTGTTTCGTGGCAGTCAACACATCCGGCCAACTCCGGCGTAGGGCGTTGGGGATAAACGGGAGGAAGCAAAGAGGGAGGGGAAGGCGGGATTGTTCGATCTCTACCCATTTTGGGCGTCCTGTGGCAAGTCCCCATGCTTGAAGGTGGGCCAGCTGTGCTGCTATGTGGTATTTACGGAGGTCCGGCACCCCCAGCCCTCCCAGTCTCGTGCTGGCCACCATCGTTTTCCGAGGAATCCGCGCTTTCTTGCCCTTCCAGATAGTCGATCATTTTCCTTTGGAGCCTCTGTAAGGGGGGAAGAGGGATTTAGGTAGGGAGGGAGGCATAAAGGAAGCGGGGTGAAGGTTCATTTTGCATGTCGTTATGCGGTCCAAAAAAGAGATTTCTTGCGTCCGCCAATGGGTAAGGTCCCTTTCCAATTCCTTGAAGAGTGGGGGAAAGTTAGCCTGGTAAACTTTCGTTGGGTGAGCGGGGATCTGAACCCTAAAGTAAGGGATTGCTTCGGTGCTCCATTGGAACGGGCTTTGCTTCTCCAGGGCCTATCTCTGGCCTGGGCTCATGCCCACTCCGAGAGCTATTGAATCTTGGAAATTGATGGTGAATCCCGCTATCTCCCCGAAGCCCCGGATTTCCGTCAGGGCCGCCCTCATGGAGGCTTTGATGTTTGTGATGGTTAGCAATACATTATCCGCGTAGAGGGCAATCTTGTGTTGCGTGGTGCCGATCCTCGGCCCACTGATCAGATGGTTTTTGTGAACGCGTTGGGCCAACGGCTCCATGGCCAAGGCGAAAACCAGGGGGGATAGTGGGCATCCCTGTCTCGTTCCACATGTGAGAGGGATTGGGTCCGACAGGCGGCCATTAATTCTCAGCTGGATTTTAGGGGCTTGGTATTTTGCTAGGATCATCTTCCTGAATGTTGGGCCAAAGCTGAAGGCCTCGAGGGTGAGACACAGGTAGGGCCAGTCCACTTTGTCGAAAGCTTTAGTTGCATCCAATGCCAGCAGGGCCAACTGCTGTGAATTCTGAGTGGCGACCTCTATAAGGTCCAGTGCCCTGTGGATATTGTCTTTCGTCGATCTGTGGTTTATAAACCCTGTATGGTCCGGGTCTATAATGCTCGGAAGGGCAGGTGCGAGGCAATTGGCCAGGATCTTGGAGTATATATTAGCGTCCAGGTTCAACAAAGAGATGGGTCTGTACGAGCTATTTTCTTGGGGGTCCTTTCCAGGCTTAAGAATGAGGACCGTGATGGGTTCCTGCATTGTTGGGGTGACCGTTCCGGTGGCCGCGAACGAGTTGAAGAGGCGGGCTAAGGGGGCCACTAATTGGGGGCGGAAGAGTTTATAGAATCGGGTGGTGAATCCGTCTGGGCCAGGGGCCCTAGACTTCAAGCTTTTTATGGCCTCTTCCACTTCCTCATTTGTAATGGGCATTTCAAGTCCTTCTCTTACCACTGGGTTCAAGAATGGGGGAGCCGCCTCTTGGATGTAGGAGCGCTGCTTGTCTAGGTCCCTCGGGACAGCCGTCATATATTTCCGACTGGTGGGTGACCGCTAGTGGCAGTTTCTCGTGATCTGCGTAGTGGACCGTCCCCCGTGGGTCGCAAAGTCCTAGGATGGAGTGTTGGCTCTTCTCCTTCGCCAGCTTACTAACCAGCAGCTTGTTAGCCTTGTTATTATGGACATAATACCATTGTTTAGTTCTAGTAAGCAAGTTTGCTGTGGCGTCGGCGTAGTGCGCCTCAAGCCTCTTCCTTGCCATCTGTAAGACCTTGTAAGATTTTGGGGACCAGCCCTTTCGTTTATGGGTGGCTTCGGCTTCGCAGACTTCGGCTTCCAGGGCAGCTCGGGTCGCCTGCTTCTGTTTGTGGAATGCGGCACCTTGGGCGATCAATTCCCCTCTAAGCACGGCTTTCGTGGCGTCCCAGGTGTTAGCCGGGGAGATGTCCTTGTCGCGGTTTTCCATGAAAAAGTTTTTTATTGTTCTGGCGATTGTGTCTCTCACTGCCATGTCCTCCAAAATAGGGTCATATAGGCTCCACTGGCGGCGAGGAGGAGGATCTGGATCATGGGACCGGAGGGTGAGTGAGACTGGAGCATGGTCCGAAAGGATCCGGGGGCTAATCGAAACGTTGTCTGTGAAGGCCAGAATCTGGGGGGAGGCCAGCACCAGGTCGATTCTAGAGAAGGTACGGTGCACGTACGAGTAGAAGGTGAAGTCTTTCTCTTCCGGATATAGCACCCTCCAGATATCGACAATGTTGAGCGTGCGAAACAAATGGAGCAGGGCTGTTGCCAACTTCAGATCCCTGGGTGTTGGAGGGTTGGATCTATCTCTGAGGGGGTCTGGGGCCCCGTTAAAGTCTCCTCCAATAACTACTTGCCCCTCGATGAATCAGAGGAGGAAATCCTCCAGATCTTGGTAGAACCCTTCCTGGTGTTCATTCGGGGCGTATGCTGAGATGAGGGTGTAGAGTTGGCCCATTTGACTGCCATAAAACGACCCTCGTAGCACGTCGAGGATCTGGGGCTTCAGGCCTTTTGCAAAGAGAATGGCAGTACCTCCCTTTTTAGTTCCGTTGGATGCCAAAAATTGTATGGGAAAGAGCCTGCTTTGCAGATGAGAAAAGTCTGCTGGGATTAGGTGCGTTTCTTGCAGAAAAGCGATTGAGGTCCTGTCGCTTTGCAATCTTTGTAAGATGATTTCCTCTTCGAGGGGGGAATTCAAGCCGCTGACATTTAGAGTAGTAAGCTTTAGTTTTAGATGCGGGGGCTGGTTCTCCGAGGTAGTCTGCTGTGGGGGGGAGGATTGGGGGAGAGTTAAGTTAGCCATATCTGCGAGGGATCAGCGGTTTTGGGTTCTCGTATGGCTGAAGGTTTTAGAAATAATATCCAAAGGGAGATCTGAAATTCCGACATCGGCCTCCAACGGGAGGTCCAAACTGTGGCCGGGGGGACTGATTTTAAACTGTTGGTGCCTCCCCCAGCCGCCCAGGCTGTCATTGGGCAACATGGCCAACATGGTTGAGGCTCTCTCCAGGGGTAATATGGTGACATCCACCTTGGAGGAGGGTATGGGCTGCATGGGGTCCGTGGCAAGCTTGAGGGAGTTTAGAAGGTTCCAACGCTATGTGTTCTTCAGCAGTGTCCTAAATCGTCATTTGGGTTTGCAGGTTCTCTGCACTCTTGACCAGGGAGCCCGTTTCGGTTTGGGGGAAACTGCATCCGGGGCAAGGCTTGTTCAGCTCGGGAAGGGCGGCTCTGTGCCCCCGCGGGAGTCCGGGCGGTGGATGGATGCGGCATCGTCGAGGTGGCTGATGGTGCGGGGGGGACCCTTGTACGAGAATTGTAGTGCCGTAGGTATCTGCTGGTCTCGGAGGAAGAGCGAGAGAGGACGGAGCATTCTGCGCTTTGGGAGGGTTAGAGGGGATAGATCCTGGAAGATTTAAAGTGGGGAGCCCTGGAAGGAGAGATTATCCTTTGAGCGGCCTATCGCTGAGATGGCCTCCTTGGTGGTACAAAAGTGGACTCTTGTGATTACGTCCAGAGGGGGGGGTCTGTGTCGGATCCCCGACAGGGGCGCATCCTGTGGGTGCGGTCAAGTAGAAGCTAAGTCTCATCCAGATGCGGCAGCAGAGACTGGAAGAAGTTGCTTATGTATTCGGGGAGCTCCTTATCAGAGATTGATGAGGGCACCCCTCGGATGCGTAGGTTGTTGCGCCGGGAGCGATTTTCCATATCATCCAGCTTGAATTCAAGGATTTCGGTTCTATCCATTAGTGTCTGGATGGTGCGTTGCATCTCCGTCAGCGAGTTAGTGATCCACGGCTAATTCCCCGGCCTCCTCCATCCCGTGCTCAATACTGCCGACCCGTTGTTCTGTTTGTTCTAGTTTAGCCGTGAGTTCCGTCATACAGGATCTAAATTCCGATTTAATATCGGACATGAAGGCCTGGAGGTCTTCCTTGGTTGCAAGCGTTCCTTTGTCATCGGTGGCCTTCTGGGGTGTAAGTTGGGGGGGTCCGTTTTCTTTCCCTTCTCCGGGGCCAGCAGCATGGTGGAAATGTCAGCAGATTTTTTGAGGGCTTCAATGCTTTGGTCATGGCTCCGGGGTGAAGACGACTTCTGGGGAATCGGCCAAGTGTTAGCGTGGTGCAATCTCCACCAATGGGTACAAGATTCAGAGGTGGCGGTAGCAGAGGGTGGAGTGGGCCGGGGCGCCTCAGGAGGTTGCGTGGGCAGGAGGTGCATCTGAGCCTTCAAGGGATGGCGGTGCCGCTGTAGTGGAGAAGTCGCACGGGGTAAGGCTACAGATTCACAGCTCACCCTCCGCAGCAGGAATCCAGGGCGAGGGTGATGAGGCAGGCTCTCTTCGGCTGGCGAGGATAGAAGGCGGGCAGGGGCGCCCCAGGAGGCTGCGGGGGGCGCTACTTCCACTGCTGCGGGGGCAACAGCTGAAGGATCAGGTCCTAGATGACCTGGAGCAGGGGGGGGGGTCAGCCATTAAGGGGGGGCTGTTCCAGCGTGCCCCGAAGAGGCCAGTCAGCTCCCAGCAGCGGGCCCCCCAGGAGGAAGCTGGTGGTGGACTAGGCCGCAGTGGAGAGCTGCAGAGAGCAGGGGGGTGCTGAGCCAGTGGGAGAGGTGGGAGGCAGGACTTCAGGAAGCTCCGGGCCGAAGGATATGGAGCCTGCCCCACACAATGAGGGGCAGCAGGAGCTCACCTGGTGTGTCCCCCTCTCTAGGGGGCGAGGCCTTGTAGCAGGTGGTGGCCGGGATCCCCCTCCAGGGGGGCGCCCAGCAGTCACAGGAACGCCGACTCTGCCAGCCGGGAAGGCACAGGAAGCTCAGTGGCGTGCCCCGTCGGAGCCCAGGCTTCAGTAGGAGCCGCCTGGGAGCGGGATCCTCTGTGCTGAGAGGCCCAGGAGAGAAGGGGAGCCGGAGCGCTCTGGCTCACAGAGTCCGGCCGGGAGGGTGCCGAAGATGCGGGGCCAGCCGCAGCTCCAGGCAGCCCCCAGCTGAGCGCTGCGTGAAGCTGGCGGGCGGGGGGGAGAAGGCGCTTTCAATGCGCAGTCAATGCGCACCGGAGGTGATCCGCACCTCCATCCCGAACCAGGGCTGGTGAGGTGAAGCCAAAGTGCTGCAGTGGTGAGGGTCCGAGGTCACGCCGTCATCTTGGATCGCGGCGGGGAACACTGGAGGAACGTTCCCTCGCCATGTTTTCAGCGATTCTGAGGGTGTTAGGCTCCGGGGCTACAGCAGTTGGTGCAGGAGCTGTTCCGCCGCATTATCCCATAAAGCAGAAGCGGCAGGCATAGCAGGAACAGGTAAGATTGCGGTCATTGCCGCGGACCCATACAGAGGCCATCAATGGAGCTGCCTCATCGTTGGCGCTCCAGGCCACGCCCCCGAGGCTTGCTCTTTTAAAGGTCTGCAGCCACCGAAAGATATTCATGTACACCTATTGAAAGCCAAAATGGCCCCAGCTGCCTTCCAGAACTATGTCCCTGGGAGTCCATTGCAAAAGCTGCCACTTGGGATATCCCGTCTGCCTTCGGTAAACACTACTGCTTTGACTTCCAGAGCTGATGCTCACTTTGAGCAGGAAGTTTTTCAAAAACCTCTATAAGTGATGAGTAATTAGGACCATCCACCCATTTTTCCTGTTTCAGTGCTTCGGAAGCTCCAATAGGTTTAGAGGAAAGGGGACGAAATCTAGGAGTAAGATAACATTACTCACTGTAGTGATTCACTTTCTCCTTGTCCAGAGTCCCCTCTATACTCACGTCAGCCTTGTCCTCTTAAAAGTATCCCCAGCTGTTAGTAGATCGCCGACCATGGCGATTGGAAAAGGACTGCGGGTGAAGCTCAGGAAGGTGGCAAATGCGTGGCTCTCCTGTAAAAGTAAAAAAGCTTACACATTTTGGGGGCTACAAAAAAGTGATCCAGAAATGGGACTTTTGACAGTAGTACGTTAGCTACTACAGTGAGTAACATTTTCTATATTTGACATGAGACTATAACAGTCATGCAATGGCAGTATCTGCAGGAGACTGTACTGGGGATATGTTGGCAAACCCTGCGAAGGTGGGACTGTACATAGCATATGACTATGCCTGGCGTGTGACACCATAACTTGTATAAGGTGACTGTAAATTGGCCTTTTGCAACTGTGCTTGACTTCTGGTCTGTTGGTTCTGCTGTGTGCACCCCTGTCCTATCTAGATCCCTCCCAGGGCATATTCAGTCAGCACTAATTAAAAGTAAACATCTAAATCTTACTTAAGCTGCTTTTTCGAAACTGAATGGTGTTGCATCCTGTGTGCTCGTCAGTATCAAGGACTATGTGACATCAAATACTGTGTCATTTCTGCAGCATACTGCTGAATTGACGTCCCTTCCTTATTGTAGACAATGAAAGAAGGTCTGGCTTAATTATAAGTAGTTAACAATTTAATCTTCATGATATCAGCTCACCAATCATGCAGCCTTTTCAGAGTTTGGAATTTTTGTTCATGCTCTTTCAGGATCCTTAATGTTCATATTGCTTAGTATAAAGGAGCCTTCAAGTAAATGCTGAGACTTTGATATAGCTCTTTACATTTTTCATGTTTCCAGCAAATCCAATTTTTAGCGACTAGAACAGTGAGATGGAAGTTGCTTTCTCATGATCACATAATTTGGTCAAGATGATTATCCGTGTCATCTGTGTTATGATATGACACATCGACCTTACAGGAATGTAAACTAATATGATTAACATGATCAACAATGATTACTGAGCATGGGAATATGCTCACAAAAGATTGGAAATGACAATAGGCGACGGCTTTATTTACCTTCCAAGACAAAGACGAGAAAACCTGTCTCCTAATGGGAACTGGCTGAAAAAAACATGTTCCTCTCTCCAGACCTCTTACCTTTTCTAGGTCACTAATTGGGCAACTAATTCAAAATTAAGGACGAGAACATTCTGGAAACCAACACTAGGCCTTCTGGCAAAAGAGAAGTCCCACCCCTCGAGTGTACAGTAGTCTAGTAGTCTTTCATGATACAAGACCGTCTTCTGTGTACTGTGAGAAACCTGAGGGTATTCTCACTCCTATTCCCCATGGATCCTCTGCGTAGGTGGCCAGGGAAAGGCCATCGCTTTTTGCTCCTGAACCTGGGGGTGGACAAGCAAGGGAGGATAACCTGGGTGGACGGTCCTTGTGGACTGGGAAGCCATTGGGTGAGACATTGTATCCCCTTACCCAACCTTTACAGGCTAGTATGAGCCAGTTTCCCTCAACTCTTCCTATATTATAACAGTTGACAGTACTGAGACAAAGAAGATACAAGTAAGTGAAATAAAGATTACCTCTTTACACCACTTTGGTACTGGGACGAAGAAGATGCCTGCAAGGAACTGTGAAGGTGAGGCATGTCGCAGTAATAGTGGTCAGGCAAAAATAATCAGAGTTCCACACTTGTAGCCTTTCAAGGGGCAGCTGGTGTATAAAGGAAGACCGACCCAGCAGGGAGAGGAGCGACTGGTGAAGCAACTGGTGGATCAGCAGGAGACCTTTGAGAGGAGGAAGCTGTGGTGGTCCAGGAGAAGGGACCAGGAGGCCAGCAGAAGTTCCAGAGGACTTGTGGGACCAGATTTAGGTGGGCCTCGTATTCCCCACAAGCCTGGGAGCCTCAGAACAGTAACGTGTGCAGCAGGAACTGCCAAGGAGCCCAGAATGCAGATGACGCTGTCCGCATCTGAAATCCAGCAGAATAGTTGCCGGTATGAGGGTATCGGGTAATAAAATTGCAGCAAAAATGTCGCTGGTAAAGAAAATTGTGTCAAAAATGCTGTGGTTTGACCCGGTAAAGGTGTAACCCATTATACCATTTAAGGGGAGCAGGGGTTGCGGGGGTGTCTGTCCCCCGCATCCTTTACATGATTGTGGCAGCAAAACCACGGCATTTTGCTGCAATATTTTGTATACACGCCCATTTTGCCGCGATTTTAAGACATGGAACCGGTGTGAGGCAGGAAGCAAAGCTCACTACGGTGACTGGTACTGACCTCAGGAGGTGACAGGGAGTCATGGGAGCCACCGGGTGGAACCCGAGAACGCAGGCGAGTGTCGGAGAGGTGTGTCAGCACCAGGGAGCTCTGAAAGGACCACAAGTGAGTGACAGTCCATGCGAATGAACGAAAAAGCACATATTGCATACTGAACTAAAGGCAACGTTAACATTTAAAAGCAAATGCATATTAAACACTGAACTGAATAGCGCATTTTACATTGAAATGAAACCAGCGCTCATTAAAGATTGAATTAAAGCGCCATTTAACATTAAACTGAAAAGGCATGCATTGAATACTGGACTTAATTAAACCACATACAAGAGCATTGAACTCTGAGTTAATAGTGGACATTTAATAATACAGTGAAGGCTGAAATAAGCCAACCAGTGAATTTTAAAGAGTGAATGCATTATGGCAAGGAAACAGGTTGGAAAGGGGCGTGTGAGACATGGGTGCAGAGCCATGAGGCGAACAAGAAGTAGTCAGAGGAACTCAGCAATACCGCTAAGCCACAAGCCTAATAAAAGTGAAAAAGCGACAGTAACTTGGTGCTCAGGAATCAGCACCAGGTAACCTGTGGGTGTGTGCCGAGGAGCCCTGGGTTTCTGGTTGCACAGCTTGTGATGGGTGGACCATGTGGTCTGACAACTGCACCTAGACCAGAGCGCTCTGGATGGTGATAGCTAAGAACACTGTGAGACAAACCCACTGAAGTCCCTGCAAAGGAGCTGGCAAGGTTAGCCAGAAAAGGGTCAAGTTGACCTGGTGGTTTTTGTTAAAGACTTTTGAAGAGACTAAGACAAGTGTCCTCAAAGTGATTGAATGTCTTGGGGAAGGGTACCCTGAGACCTACAGAACTACACTTGTTGTCTTGGGACCAGAGTCTCAAGACCCCTTTGCTTTTGATTGTGACATCCCTACACATTGGTTCATTGTAGTTGTGAAGGCAAGGATAGGTTTTGGACACCGACAGACTTTTAACTCAGACTTTCTTTAGTTTTGTTCCGGTAGGGAAATACCACCTTAGCGTAGGGCCATTTAGGCCTTCAACCATCCTGACATTTAAGTTAATAAATATTCTTTTGTTTGAACTTGAAGTCTGTTGTCTGTGTCGTACTTCATGATGCCTTCACGGTGCACATCCGATTGATGTACCACATGAGTTCCTTGAGCACACTTCCCACCGAGCATTATCACTGACTCCTTCCATCAACCCATTTCTCCATATTATTCAAGTGATCCTTTATTTGAGCTGGGCAGTACTTATTTATTCACTCACATGACCCTAGAATGATAAACTGCCAGACAGCAGTTTTAATATGTATGCTCTACCCATGTCCAAGAAGTGAGTCTAGGCGTAGATCAGCATTACCAAGAGAAAAACAAGAACACTATCTGAACAAAGATGACGGCTACTCCAGTGAAAATACTGCTGCCACACTGAAAATCAGTTGATTATGAACATTTTGGTACATTTCTAAATGTTTACAAATGTACGATTAAAATGTATATTTTGATGTAGGAGATTACAAATGTGTGGAGTTTATCTGTACAAATGTGCTATTGTAGCATAACTTAAGGTTATCTGAGGTGGTTTCCATAATAACCAACGGAAGCTTTCTTTGCCATTGTGACATTTAAGACAAATGGAGGAATGTCTTTTCGTTTGGAAGAGTCACCAAAATGTACTCAGATTTACTTTCTCATTTGTTATTACCTTTCGCATCGCATTTGCACACTGAACTTATCCAAAATGCATGTGCTGGGTGCAGAGCTTCCTGTTGGAGGAAAAATTGGTGTGTACCTAGTGTAGAATGTGAATCTACTGCTTTGAACAGACCATACCTTACATGGCTCTATGCAAAACATCTTTCGGAAAAACAACTTGGTGAATACAGTCTTTTTCAGTGTTTTAAAAATATTTTTTTACGGTTTGTGCTCTACAGGTGCCTACTCCCTTCCATGTCTTACCTGACCTGTTGTCCCTTCCTTCATTTTTAAAAAAATCATACCCCTTTTTCAGTATGATATTTTTGCGTCAAGGTTATTGAGAAATATGCTTTCCAGGAAGCATTTTCACAGGATGCCACTTCACATGTTGGCTGCCTTCCTCAAGCCTTTGGCCTATGTCAAATCACATTCATGGGATCCCATTCTGACAGGAGGGACTTTGCATGTCTAGTAGTATTGTAGAACTATTAAGATTGCAAGGACTGTGCACAGGTATGAATTTTTGTTGGTTTTCTAATTTCTTTCGAGACCTAGTTGCAGAAATGTTCATTTTCTACTTGCTTTGCTTTGGTTCCTAGAATGTTGTTAGACAAGCTGTATAATAAATGCACCAGACACCACCTTTTATTTTGTGGAATGTCTATGTTTCAGAAATGTATGATGATTCAAGGTTTCCCTTGGTTCTGGGCTACATTGGGCGGGATTACAAGAAAACTGCTTTTAAGATTTTGTTACAAAATGTGTACTTCACATCTACTTACCATGATAGCATGTTTTGCCTTCCTCATGGTTTGATCTATGTGAACTCACATGTTGACATTTTCTGTTAGCTGTGGAGTTCATTAGCTTCGAAATAAGCTATATGTTTAATTGCAATAGACTTGTTTATCCCTGGGCATTTCACATAGTAAATGCTTTTGCTATAGAGTCACATAACCACTGTATTCCTTTCATCTGAAATGTATCATGTTACTGGAATCCCTGTGTGCTGGATTGCCTCTAAAAGGACACACTTAATATGGCTAAAGTATTGTTTTCATCTGCACCTTGATCTAGGTGAACCTATTGAACTATTTTTGCTGTGTGTGGAGAACATGTTTTTGAATTTATTTGATTAGTATTTAGTAAGGCCATGGTTCTTCAACAAGGAACAGAGACAGAGGAACACAGCTTAGCCAGAGCAATCTTAAATAAACTGGGTGCCTTAAAGTGGAACTTGTGCAGTGGAATAAGAACCTGGTGTTATCTTGAGTATGATCCCGCTGAATATAGATACTTGGTACTGGAAGGAATTGGAAAGTAATATTCAAGGTTTTCTGTGCAAGAAACCACCTAGATTGAGCTTATGGAAACTACAATTACCAGTGGAGAAAGGTGGACTAGGAGTGCCGAACGTTAGAGCCTATCACCTTGCCTTTATTTGTGACTTCATAATTGATTTCTTGGCACCGATACCTGATGAATGGGCTGGGGCGGAAGCAAGTTGTAATGGTCCTCTGTCACCCAGAGCCTTACTGACTACAGAATCAAGAGTGAAGAGTGTGAAGGACCCATTGACTGTCTGTCTGAGAAACTCCTGGAAGACATTCAATGGTTTGCTGGGTGTGGATGCATGTAGAGATCCTGGTCCGTCATTATGGTTGAATCCCTCTATTAGATTGGAAAATAAGACGCTATTCTGGGCAGACTGGTTTTTGGGTGGTGTGAGTTGGATTGATGATTTATTTAAGGAGGGGAAATGGATGAGTGCTAGAGAGTTGCAACAACAATTTCATATTGAAAATTTCAGGTTTTCGGATTACAGGAAATTGAAGATTGCAGTTGGTGAGATTGATTTCCAGGCGAGTTTGAATTTGGATTTTCTTACAAGAAAGTAGTTGGTAGGTGAAGGTGGCTTAGCTAGCCAGGTGTACAAACAAATAGTGAGTGAATATAAAGACAATGTTCAGCTCAGAGAAGAGAGGAGTTGAAGAATTGTCTCTGAAATTACAGTGGAGACATGGACAAGGATGTGTGCAAATGTCAAATTTTGTTCCCTGGGTTTGACTGATAGAACGAGACAAATAAAGATATTAAACAGGGTTTATTGGACACCTGAAATATTATGGAAGCGAGGTTTGAAAGATGACTCTGAGTGTTGGGCTTGTATTTGTGAAACTGGTACACTGGAATATATGATGTGGGATTGTAGGAAGGTGCGTGAATTTTGGAATGAGATTGGTGTGGTGATGGAAAAGGTCTTGGATGAACCAATAGGTCTTGATTTTGAGACATTAATACTGGGAAATGATGCTACCTTAGATATACTCACTCAAAGCCAAAAGAAGTGGTTATTTAGGGGAGCCATGATGGGAAAAAAAATCATCCTTAGGAATTGGAAATCCGACATTTCTTTAAAAAAAGAGGACTGGTTGAACGAAATGCTTGATCTGGCGGATGTGGAAAAATGTATATATAGGAAACAAGGCAAGAATGGGTTGTTTATGAAAATTTGGGGCAAATCTCTGACATTGTATTGAATCTGACAATTTCATATTATATGATGTGTACCTGGCATCTGTAAGGGAGTGGAGGGGGTATTTATGTGTTTGTAATTATGTATATAGTTTTTGCTACGAATTTCTTTGTTATTTCATGTTTTGTTATTATAAGTAAAATGAAAATAAAACATGCAAAAGAACCTGGTGTTAAGGATGAGGTGCATGAAATGCGGTCAATACATACAAACTGGAGAGACACAAGGATTACATACAGGGTAAGATCAGCCTTACTACAGGTAAAATTTAAGGGAAGGTGTCTGCTGGATTAGTATGGGAGCTATCTTGATGGGAAGTAGCTGGAGTTTGAGGACCATCTTGAATGCATGAATGTTAGTGGTGTTTTTTATATTTATTTTTTGCATTTATTTGAGTTCCAGTGATGTCCATTTCAATCAGAAATGACTTATGATAAAGCATTATCAGATGGTCAAGGCATTCCCTGGAAAGGGTGCCTGTATTATACAAAGATGAGAATACGCGGTGAGCCAGTTTGAGGTAACATAACCTGACATTTTGTGTGGGCGGAGAGGGTGGGGGGATAGGACGATGCAAGTGCTGTAAACTAAAGAGGAGTACTGTACATATAAAAAAATGACATTATTACATGGCACTGGAGGGAGTGGTGGGATCAGGTGTTAGGATTGCGGGAGGAATGAGGATCACCCTTTTTGGCCAGTAGATAAGGTTTAAGCCAATCTTTGAAGAGATCCACCTTCAGGCTGGTTTCGATTGTGATGGGCAGTGGGTACCAATGGTGTGGGACGAGTACGGAGAAGGAGCAGAAGCGAGAGGAGGCACAGTGAGGGCCATGGCACAGTGATATTGAGTGCAGAGGAGGACTGGAGGGAATGCAGTGCTGTGTAGACTGAGATACCCACAGTTGGGTAGTAAGGATCATTGATAACTTTGTAGAGTAGGAACTTGAAAAGAGAGTGGTTGTGCATGGGGACCCAACCACCATGGTGTTGGTAGGTAGGATTGGGAGAAAGATGAGATAAGATTTGAGTGTGTGTGTGTGTGTGTGTGTGTGTGTGTGTGTGTGTGTGTGTGTGTGTGTGTGTGTGTAACGAAGTTGAGGACTTTGTCTAGAGGGAGGGAAGAGTTGAGAGGAAGGCCAAGGCGTAGGTATCGGCGGTAGTCCCATTTGCTGAGCATGAGGGTGGCAATTAGAGTTTTTGTACAGTGGTGAGTGAGAAATTGATTCATTTTCTGAATGTTGAGAAAGTAAATATGAGCAGAAGAGACCATAGTAGTGATGAATTGTTGCAGTCAGAGATCTCGGTCAAAGAGGACCCCAAGGTTGTGAGCCCTGATCGGGGGAGCATGAAGGTTTAGAGAGGAGATGGGAGATGGGAGGGATGACTTAGGAAGTTGGAAGAAAGAGGACTTCTGTTTCCAGAGTTTAGCATTAGGCAGCAGGGAGCCATCCAGTGACAGAATGCAGTTTGACAATTGGTAGTCTGCTCCTAGATGACTGATGTGAAGAAGTGAAAGGAGAAAAGGATTTGAGTGATGGCAGAAAAGAGAAGATGGTGAAAGCCAAGGGACAAGATGAGTCTACCTAGGGCAGAGGTACAGAGGGTAAAGAGCAGAGGTCCAAGGACTGATCCTTGTGGGATGTTGATAGGGAATGGGGTTGGGGTCTGAGATTTGCGAGTTCCAGAAGATTCTAAAGGAGCAGCCTTCAAGACTAGAGCAGACCTTTGAAACCCAAGTCCCTGGAGATTGAAGAGGAGAAAGGAGTGGTTGACATTGTTGAAAGTGCATGAGTAATGAAGTGAAAAGTATGGAATCCAAAAGGATTTGTATTGGAGGGAGTATAGAATAGTGAGTTCTGGAGAGAAAGTTGGAGAATGCATGAGTGCAGGTTTGGTGGAGTGTTTACTATGGAAACAAGTTTGAAGTTCATCTCCAGGCCATTATCCTCAAGGTACTTTGTGATATGGTTGAAGATCACCCACTCAAGAATGTTTGAATAATTCAGAAGCAGAGAACCTGGGCGAAAGCTTGCTGGGAACAGTTGGGTGGGTCGAGGAAGTAGGACAGTTGCAGATTTGATGAAGGCACGGAAGAGTTCTGAGGAGAGATGGAGGTTAAAGAGCTCAGAGAGAAGAGGGTGGGTGATTAGTAGTACCAAGGACTGTTAATGGATTAAACTGGTCAGTAGATATGCAAGATGGTTTGGCGCTGTGAGGGATGGGTGCTAATTTAGTAAGAGAATTAGTTTCAAGTGGAAGGAGTAAGGAGAAGAGGGTCGTGAGAGTGCAAACATTCTTGAGATTTCAAATGAAAAGTAGTGAGCAAAATCATTAGCTGGGGAGGAGGCAATGAATATTGTCTCGGGAAATGTGAGCAAAGTGTGGATGCTAGATGAGTTTGTGGGTGTGATTTCAAAGGAAAAGCATTAGGTCTGGGAAGTACGAGGATTTTACAGTTTAGTGCAGAGGGGGAGGAGGCAATAAGGGAGCTTTTGCAGCTGTGAATACTTGGGATGTGGGAATTTGCTCCTGTGTTGTGTGTAACGGTGCACGTTTGTTTTGAGGATCTGAGATGATCCATGGCAAAGGGCGAGAAGGCGTAAATGTGCGTGCAGGGTAGGGTTTGTCAAAAGGAGTCATAAGTTCAGAGTGAAAATCAGAAACAGCATGGTCAGTAGGGGAGAGTGTTATAGAATGCAATCTGGCGTGGTTGTGAAAGCCTTACCTCTTTTGATTTCCCTTTGGAATGATGCAGAACATTTTGTTTTGAAATGGGAGATCTACTAATCATACCTCCCTTCCAAACTACTCCATCCCAAAATTAAACTATATACGTGTCTTGCTGCAACTAGTCTACTAACCTGACAGTGCCTGCTCTGACACAGAACAGGTTCAAAGGTCACATGTGCATCTCTGACAGCTGCTGGGACACAGAAACTGCAAGCAGCGGTAGTAATGCAACTTCTGCACCTCTGATCTAAATGATAATAATTCTCGGTCTTAATCAGTCTGGTGGCAGGTATCAACACATTTTAAAACAAAAAGGACTCTGGAGTCTTATTGGAAATCAACAATGAAGCCAACCTTCTTTTTTTTTCTTTTTTTTATTGGTATAACTGAACTGAATCAGCTTTACAATTATTTCATTACATATCTAGCATTCATGTGTATATGCATATACATCTGCGTTTAAAGGCAATTAAATGGAAATTTAAAAGGGAAATTTAAAAAGGAAAGAAGAGAAAAGTGACAGAAAATTATAAAAACATCAAGACAGAATGTAAACACAAAAACTATTTCGAGGAGATTGGGTCCTCTGACGTATTCCATATCTATGACAGTAATCACCACAGCTGTGCTGCTTCGGAAAATCTTTCCCCGTCTGCGTCGATGATGTTGATACGCCGCCCTCGAGGACCTACTCCGACGCCACCGGATGTTATAAGTAGGACGCACGATGCCCATAGCCTCAGTTCCTTTTTTTCCAAGAACGTGTTTGCTTCGGAGATCTCGGCGCGCCTCGACTCTTTGGAGTTTCTGTTCTTTCTCGGTTCTTCGAACCTGTTCGTATTGTGAAGTATATTCTTCGTGAAGATGTCTACCTCTTCTTCCACCCCACTTCAAGAAGTGTGGGGCCTGCGGGTCCAAGATGTCGGTGATGGACTTGCACGACGCCTGCCTCTGGTGCCTCGGGGAGGCCCACAACACGGATGTTTGTGTCGACTGGCGGGAAAGTAAGAAGAAGCTGTCGGTCGGTAAGGTGTCCAAGCCCCGGAAGGCGAGGTCCACTGGGCTTTCGACGGACTATTCGAGGAGCGACTCCCCGCATCGTGGTCGTAAGTCTAGGGGGTCTCGGTCCCGGATTGGGTCCCGCCAATCCTCTGCCTCTTCAAGGCACTCCCGGAAGCGCCGTCATCGGTCGCCTATGGTCCTCTTTCGAGGACTCCGCACGTCGGCGGGTTTCTTATTCCACCAAGCGATCCTCTCTGGAGGAGTGGGCTTCCTTCCGGAAGACAATGTTGGCGATTCTTGAATCGCAGGGCTCCGGTCCGTCTGCGCCTCCGAGAGGGGTCGGTCGTGACCATACTGGAGACACCGCTCGTACGCCTTCGGGCTCGGGTGGTCGCCACGATTCGCAGGAGAGGTCCCGCTCGGACAAGGGGAATCGTTAGTCATGCCCGTTCCAGGTCCCGGTCCTCGACGCGCTCGAGCCCGTGTGCACCTGTGAAGTCTTCGAAGAAGACGTCGACGCCGGTGGCGCCAAGGTCGTCGACGGACTCTCTCGAGGCTTCGCCTCTGAGGAAGTCGTCTATGCCATCGGCGCCCAGGCTGTCGGAGGACATGCTCGGGGCTCCGCCGTCGAAGCCGTCGATGTTGTCGGCGCCGCGCTCGACGCCGATTCACTCTACGTCAACGCCGTTTCGCTCGACGCTCTCAACGCCTTTCGAGGCTGTGGTGTCGGAGGTACCCCGTATCCTGGAAAGGCTCTGGCCATGGCAAAACATGCTGTTCTCCCGTATTCAATGCCCACTTTCCAGCCTATGGATTATATTTCCGAGTTGGATGAGGGTTCTGTAGATGGGTTGGTTCCGGACACGGTACCAGATGAGATTCTTTCTGGTCATAGCCAGATTGAGGACTTGCGTCAGTCACTGCATGACGCCAGTGGTCTGGACACCTCTCCGGTGGTGGAGTTCTGTAGGCCTGAGCCTGGCACCCATGCCGAGTCATCGTACCGGCCTTATGTCGAGGGTCACCGTCTACTTGGGGTGGTCGGCGTCCCCAGTTGATTTTGTGCAGGATGACCTTACGGATATCCTCGATCAAGGTCCACCCACTGACCCGGTACTGCCTTTCCATATGGCTCTGCAAAGAAGGGTGGCAGCGGCTTGGACTGCTCCGGAGAGTCTCCCGGCAGTGGGCAAGTTTTTGCCGCGAAAATACCGCCCAGCCAGTAGTGACCCTTGCTACTTGTCCAGGCACCCCACTCCGGGGAGTTTGGTGGTGCAGGCAGCTACGGCCCCAGCAAAGCAGTCGTCGTATCCTACCATCCCTCCTGATAGGGACGACAAGCGTTTTGAGGGCTGGGCCAAGAAGGGGCTATGGCGCTTCAGGCAGCCAACTCCGTATGAGCCTTGTCTCGTTTCACGCACACTCTGTGGAACTGTATTGCCTTAGAGGCTGAACATATTCCCGAAGGGGACGAACGGGATGGTTTTCTTGCTATGGTCCAGGATGGCAAGAATGCCATTTGTGAGGCCGTTCAGTCGGGTTTGGACATGGCAGATTGCATCAGCCGGTCCATGGCGGCGAGCACCGTAATACGCAGGTTTGCATGGTTGCGGAAGTCGGGGTTTGCTCCTGATGTGCAAGCCCGGCTCCTCAACATGCCCTTTGATGGTGCCCATCTTTTTGGCAGTAAGGCTGATGAGAGCCTTGAGAGGTTGCAGACCTCAAAAGCTGCAGCGCAGTCGTTGGGAGCACTGTAGTTCGCCAACCTCTGCCTTTTCGTCATAGGGGACAGCAATGGAGGGGAGGTTCCTTTCGTTATTACTCATCCTTTGGTAAAAAGAAAGGAGCTGCTAGTCAAAGGGGCCACCGTAGGAGTGCCAGAGGTGGAAAACAAGGTACTCGAGGTGCCGAGGCCGCTCGGGCAGTTGCCTCTTTTCCCGCAGGCAACGCCGCAGCCGCTTCAGCTCAATCATGAGGCCATGTCCCATGGTTCGCCGGTTGGGGGAAGGCTGGTGCAGCATCTTGTAGAGTGGCGCGCTATTCCTTCGGATGTGTGGGTTCTGGAGATCATAACCCACTGTCTTCCTTTCCGGCAGAGGCCTCAAGACAATCCACCGGGGAATCTCTTTTTGAAGAGTCTGGATTTGCTTCTTGCGCAGGAACTTCAATCCCTGCTGGAGAAAGGCGCAATAGAACTGGTGCCTGTAGCGGAGAGGAACAAGGGATGGTATTCCCCTTATTTTTTGATTTCCAAGAAAGACGGGGGATTGAGACCCATTATGCACTTGCGCAGTTTGAACAAACTCCTCAGGAAGGACAAGTTCAAGATGGTTACTCTCTCTCAAGTCCTCCAGGCCCTTCAACTTCAGGACTGGTTGGTGTCTCTCGACCTCAAGGACGCTTATTTTCATGTGCCGATACATCCAAAGCACAAGAAGTACCTGAGGTTCGCGGTTGGCGACTCGCACTTTCAGTTTCGGGTCCTGCCGTTTCGGATTGACCTCCGCCCGAGGGTCTTCACCAAGCTCATGGTAGTGATGGCAGCGCACCTCATGAAAGGGGGGATTCACGTCTACCACTACCTGGACGATTGGTTGCTCAGAGCAAGTCCTGGATCATCTGCCAGTAACCTGCCACTCCCTCCACAAGCTGGGCTTCTCCCTCAACTTAAAGAAGTCCCATTTGACGCCAACTCAGAGGCTCCAGTACATCGGAGCTGTGCTCGACACGTCCCTGGGGCAGTGTTTTCCTCCCCAGGTGAGGGCTCACCACATTCAGCAGATGGTGCACAAGTTTCAGCTTGCCCAGAGTCTCCCAGCGTTCAAGTTCTTGAGATTGCTCGGCCTCATGGCGTCCTGCATTCTTCTGGTGCCAGAGGCCAGGTTGCGGATGAGATCTTTGCAATGGGCACTCAAGCTCCAGTGGTCTCAGTCCTCCAGCAGGTTGTCGGACCCTGTTCAGGTGCCGTCCTCGGTCGCCCAGGACCTTCTCTGGTGGGCCGTCGAAGACAATCTGATGAAGGGGGCTCCATTTTGGCTACCCTGGCCGGAGGTGACGATCATGACGGATGCATCCCTCAGGGGATAGGGAGCTCATGCCAACGAGTTGACAGCGGTCGTTGGTCTCCGTCGGAGTCCAGACTCCATATCAATCTGTTGGAGCTGAGGGCTGTCAGGCTAGCCCTGAAGGCTTTTCTGCTGACTGATGCGATAGAAGAATGTTCTGATCCTGACGGACAACACGGTGGCCATGCACTACCTCAACATAAAGGGGGGGCAGGGTCACTTCCTCTGTGCAGTGAGGCGATGCAGCTCTGGTTTTGGGCAATCCAGCAGGAAGTTTCGATCTTGGCAGTTCATCTGGCCGGAGACGAAAACGAGACGGTGGACGCTCTGAGCAGGCAGAGCGTGATCTCTCACGAGTGGGAGTTGGCTCAGGAGATTCTCCTGGAGATCTTCACCATGTGGGGGACCCCTCAAGTGGATCTCTTCGCCTCCAGTGTCAACCGGAAGTGCGAGAGGTTCTGCTTGCGGGAATTTCCTCCAAAAGGAGCCTTAGGAGACGCGTTCATGGTGGAGTGGTCATTCCCACTGCTGTACGCATTTCATCCAGTCCCCGTCATCCCGCAAGTACTGCGGAGGTTATGGAGGTTTGGTTCCCAGATGATCCTCATTGCTCCGGCGTGGGCCCGGAGGACATGGTACCCGAACCTTCTCGACTTGTCCATCTGTCCTCCACGTCATCTTCCCTACCGAGACGATCTGCTCTCACGGGAGGGGGGTCAGGTTCTCCATCCGGAAGTCATATCCCTCAACCTTCACGCTTGGTTTCTGAAAGGTTGAGGTATAAGGATTGGGACCTCCCTGAAGACGTGATGTAGGTGTTGCTCTCGGCCAGACGGCCAGCAACAAAGTCCCTGTACCGTTGCCGTTGGCGGAAGTTCTGCGACTGGTGCAGGGTTAAGAATGTGGATCCTTTTGCATGTGACATTACCATGGTTCTGTCTTTTTTGCTTTCTTTGGCCCACAGGAGCTTGCAAGTGGGTACCGTTAAGGGTTGCCTGGCGGCGCTGTCCATATTTAAGCACTCGTCTAAAGAGTGTTCCTATTTTAAAATTCCTTAAATTTCTCAGTTTCTGAAAGGGCTCACTAATGTGTTCCCTCCGTCACCTTTCCAGGTACCCGGTTGGGATTTGAACCTTGTTCTCAAGTTTCTGATGGGTGCTCCGTTTGAGCCTTTGCATTCTTGCCCATTGAGACTGTTAACTCTTAAAACTGCATTTTTGGTTGTGGTCACTTCCGCTCTCAGAGTGAGTGAGTTACAGGCACTTTCAGTTAAGCCACCCTTCACTGTGTTTCATAAGGACAGGGTTGTCCTTAGAGTTCGTCCTTCCTTTCTTCCGAAGGTGGTGTCGGAATTTCATTTAGGCCAGAAGGTTGTTCTTCCGACGTTTTATCCTCCTACACATCCTGGTAAGGTAGAGGAGAGTGTCACGATGCCCGCTCCCGGGGAGCTGGCTCAGGCCCCGCGTCCCCGAAAGCGGACATCAAGTCCCCGGGGAAGGTCCCTTTGGACAGCGTACTGGCGCCTATGGCGCCAGGCTCATAGAAAACGTCAGTCCTGGCGCCATAGGCGCCAGGCTCATTATGAAAGTGTTTGGATGCACTTACCTGATGCAGACCATGCTGCAGAACCCCGGCCTCCTTGAGGCCTGAAAGGAACTACTTTACCTGTGGGACTCATTTACCACCCGTGCGTGGTCGGGGAAGGATACATACCTGATTGGAGGAAGGACACATTCTAGGAACTTCTTCCATGGCTATTTAAACCACACCCGATCAGCCACACGTGCTTCGCGTTGTTCTGCATCTAGCAGCTGGAAGCTCACCGTGTCTGCTCCTGCATCTTGACTTCTGCCACACCTGCCAGCATCCTGAATCACCTGCAAAGGAAGGGAATACGAGAACAGAAGAAGGAAAAGGCCTCACCTGCTAAATCTGCATCCCAGAGACATTTCGCCGACAATCCTGAAAAGGAAGACATTTATTTTTAAAAGCACATCGCATCGATCGATGCAGCGCCGCATTCTACTCACCTTTACAGGGCGCCTCCATGTTCAGCAGCGACCATCCGGATTCGCAGTCGAGCCCCCGCGCCTAGGGAGAAAAAGACAAGAACAAAGGTGAGAGAAAGAAGGGAAAAGGGAAGCTAAATCTCCATGTCAAGACTTACCTATTGGGTCATTCCCTTTTCATTTCGGGTCCGCGCCGCATCCAGGCATTTTCGGACCCCGGCCCCTAAGGGGAAAAAGACATCAGCGTTAATGAGTGAATGAAAAGGCATTACCAAAACACTCATTAAAGACTTACCTGATTTCCACAAGGATTTCACCGCTCACCTCGGGTCGGTGCCTGTTCCCCGGCATTCCGTACCCCGGCCCCTATGGGGAAAAAGACACTAGCATTAGAACATTAATGCATGGACACAAGGGGAACCACTTATAGAAAACTTACCTGGAAGCCAAGCAAGTTTGGTTCTCACCCATCCGAAAATCCAGTGACGTAACTGGATACCAACGCGCCCCTGCATCAGAAGCAGGATGGAGAGCTCGTCCTTCCAGACCCTAAGGTGAGACGCTACGGGGAAGCACAGAAGGGTTTTGGGGAGGGTGAGAGGGGTAAGTGGGAGGCCGATTGCATTACCCCGCAGACAGTTAACCCCATATTCTCACCTACAGAAGGATACTTCTGCGAGTCAGACAAGCCAGATCTGGGGCCCGGTCCAGTCCGTCTTCCGAACCCTGCGCATCACCTTAGACAAGGTCACAGCAGCGCGAACCAGGCCAGCGCCCCCGTGGGAGTCAGGTGAGCGTTACAGAACGCGAAGCCTTCCTACAAATTCCCACCCAGGCGCTATGGAAACTTCTGAGACTGATCAGTTGGCCCAATTACTGGGGGAATTACGGGCCGAAGTACATGCCGCTCGTCAAGAGACTAATGCCCTCAAGAGGGAATTAATAATATCAAAGGAAAGAACTGATGACCTGGCCAGACAGCTTTTGCAAGGTCAAGCTGGACAAACTCCTCTACCCTGTTCCGGAGGGAACCCCGCTCCTGTGGTTCCCAGTAACCCTGTGCAGATTAATCTACCTGGAAACATGCCGCTGGCCCCACTTGAACGCTTTGCTGGGGACCCCAAACGATTTGCCGTATTCATGAATCAGTGTCGTTTGCACTTCCTATGCAGACCTGGGGACTTCCCTAATGATCAGACCAAAGTAGCCTTTGTATTGTCATATGTCAGCGGCTGCGCTGCCGATTGGTCAGTTCCACTGGTTACTCAAGATGACCCGATTCTCCGTGATTTTCAAGGATTTCAAGCAAGCATGGAAAGGTTATTTGCTCGACACTCTCAGGGGCAGGCTCTGGATGACGAACTTCTATCCCTGCGACAGGGCAATCAGGACCTCCTATCCTATATTGCAACCTTTAATAGACTAATTGTGGAAACGGGATGGCCAGAGGATAAAAGAGTCACGTTATTTTATCGAGGTCTACGCGGAGAACTTAAAGATGTCTTGGCCCAAGTCGTAAATCCGTCCCAAGAATGCACAGAATATATAGACTTAGTGGTCCAATTGGATCACAGACTTCAAAACAGAAAAACAGATCGGTCCAGGTTTGAGACCCGGGTGTTGGTCAAGACCCATGCTAACCCCAAGGGAGTTGATGTCTCTGAGCCTATGCAAATTGGAGGGGTTAAAGAACCCTTAACTCAAACAGAACATGAAAGGAGGCGGCAGTTAAAATTATGTCTTTATTGTGGGAACTCTGGACACTTTCTACGAGATTGCCCGGCAAAACCTCCCCGAAAAGCGGTAGGAGCCGCTGATAAAAACCATGAAGACTCTGTTTCGGGAAACGACTCAGCCCGACAAGCGTAGGGGTCCGCTTGCCGAGCTTGAAAACTAACTCTCAGACCTCGCATTTCATTGTGCCAATGGTTCTCGTAGATCCAGAAAAGCCTAAGCGGTTGCATGCAATAAAGGCATACATCGATAGTGGGGCTATTGGAAACTATGTGGATCGTGAATTGGCCTCTAGGATTAACCTCCCTCTCCGTCCTAAAACCAGCAAAGATGTCATCACCACAGTCGATGGAACTGAAATTGCCTCTGGACCGGTAACACATTCCACTACTGGGGTGACTCTTATTGGTCCTGACGGCCATCGGGAGGCAGTTGTGTTTGATGTAATCAAGGCTCCACAGTTTCAGGTTATTCTTGGAATTCCTTGGTTAGAAACACATAATCCTCGAATTGATTGGCGAGCTAAGAGAATAACCTTCCCGGATTGTGCACAAACATGCTACCCAGAAAACCTGAAGATTAATCTAGCATCTGTAACCTCTGCCTCCATGCAATTACCTCCGGAATACCAGGACTTTCAGGACGTCTTCCAAAAGGAACAGGCCAACACGTTACCTCCTCACCGATTGTACGATTGCCAAATCGATCTGGTGCCCGGTGCACAACCCCCTTGTAGCAGGATTTATGCCCTTACCGAACATGAGAACCTGCATTTGAGACAATATTTGGATCAATACCTCGCCAATGGTTTTATTCGCCCTTCAAAGTCCCCGGCATCCTCGGCTTTGTACTTCGTGCCTAAAAAAGAAGGCGACCTTAGAACTTGTATCGATTACCGTGCATTGAACCAGATAACGGTTAAAAACCGTTATCCTCTGCCTCTGATTCCTGAACTCCTTGACCAGGTGAAGGACGCTTGCATATACACCAAGTTAGATCTCCGGGGGGCATATCATCTGGTGCGAGTAAAAGAAGGCGACAAATGGAAAACAGCCTTCCGTACAAAATATGGATTATTCGAATACCAGGTAATGCCTTTCGGGTTGTGCAATGCGCCTGCTGCCTTCCAATTCTTCATGAATGATGTCCTTCGGGAACTCATCGATGTTTGTGTTGTCGTCTATATCAATGACATTCTAGTGTACTCCTCTTCGGAATCTGATCACAGAAAACATGTTAGGGCAGTTCTGGAAAAACTGCGCCAACACAAACTATTTGCTAAACTGGAGAAATGTGTTTTCCATACCACAGAAGTTGAGTTTCTCGGTTTCATCCTGACACCCAAAGGAGTCCGAATGGACTCAAGAAAAGTGGATGCCATCCTCAAATGGCCATCACCTAGCTCTGTAAAAGGGGTTCAAAGCATGCTCGGCTTTGCCAATTTCTATCGCAGGTTTATCCCGGAATTTTCACGCATAGTACAACCCATTACTGCACTCTTGAGGAAAAATAAATGTTTTGAATGGTCTGAAGAAGCCGAGCAGGCCTTCCAGGATTTAAAAGCTAAGTTTACCTCCGCACCTATATTGAAACACCCACGTCCAGATCTCCTGTATGTCGTCGAAACTGACGCATCCAGCCTAGCCATGGGAGCAGTTCTGTCTCAAAGAGATCCTGAAACCAACCAACTGCATCCCGTAGCATTTTGGTCCAGAAAATTCTCGGCACCAGAGATTAATTACGCAATCACTGACAAAGAACTGTTAACCATAAAATCCACTTTTAAAGCCTGGCGGCATTACCTGCTTGGCGCTCGACATACCATCACGGTGATCACTGATCACCGGAATTTACAGTATTTGAAAACCGCCAAGGCTCAGTCATCACGGCAGCGCCGATGGGCTCTGTTTTTCGCTGAATTTGTTTTTGTGATTACCTATCGACCTGGCTGCAAGAACGGCAAAGCAGACGCCTTATCCCGAATTGGAATGGGAGAATCTGATACAAACTCAGAACCAGTACCAATAATTCCCGAACAAAGAATTCTAGGCATGACTTTGTTACAGACGCTTGAAGACATTCAAGTCAGAGTGAAACAACTCCTGGACCCTACAGTCCTACAGGATTGGATACAAAAGGATCAGACTTTACCATAGATAATGGTTTACCTTATTACCAAGGACGCATATTCCTGCCGCACAAGGATTTACACAAACTAGTTATTTCAGGTTATCATGATACATTAATAGAGGGACACCCCGGTATTGCCAAGACAATGGAAAAGGTGAAACGACAATTCTGCTGGCCCTCTTGGCGAAAAGATGTTAAATCTTTTGTGATGTCCTGTGGTGTTTGCGCCCAAAATAAAGGTCAAAAGAAAAGACCAGCCGGTCTCCTTCAACCTCTAGACATACCGCCAGCACCCTGGCACACCCTGTCAATGGATTTTATTACAGACTTGCCTCCTTGTTCGGGATACAATACCATTCTGGTAATTGTGGATTTGTTTTCCAAAATGGCCCACTTCATTCCTTTGAAAGGTTTACCTTCAGCTTCTGTCCTAGCCAAAGAATTCCTCGAAAATATTGTTCGGCTACATGGATTCCCATCTATACTAATCTCTGACCGGGGAAGCCAATTCATTTCCCACTTCTGGCGCAAATGTTGTCAAATGGCACAAATCGACGTAAGATTATCGACCAGTCACCACCCTCAGACCGATGGTCAGACCGAGAGGACAAATCAGACCCTTGAGCAGTACTTACGGTGTATGTTACAGCAATCTGAAAGCAACTGGAAAGACATTCTTTGGATAGCCGAATACGCATATAATAATTCGGTACACTCTGGAACTGGCCATAGTCCTTTTTATACCTTGTTTGGACATCACCCTCAAACCTCAAACCTCGACTCACTTCAGAACCTCGGAGTGCCCGCAGTAGAACATCTGCAGTCTACCATTACCCGAGCCTTCAAAGAGGCAACCACGCATTTACAACAAGCCAAGAGAAAATACAAGGAGAATGCTGACCTACATCGGAGTGAAGCACCTCCGTATCAGATTGGGGATCAAGTGTGGTTAGCTACCAGACATTTATCGCTCAAAGGGCCTCGAACTTTTAACTCAAAATATCTGGGACCTTATTCTATTACGGCAATAATTAACCCAGTAGCGGTTAAACTTGATTTACCAGCTAATATGCGAATTCACCCTGTTTTTCATGTGTCACTTCTGAAACCAGTGGTCCCCGGAACCCGACTACTCAAACCTCCAGAACCTATTCAAATAGATGGGGAACCCGAATTCGAAGTGAAGAACATTTTAGATTCAAAAATGTTTAGGTCAAAGCTTTTCTACCTAATTGATTGGAAGGGGTACGGACCTCAGGAGAGGTCGTGGGAACCCAGTGACCATGTGCATGCACCTCGATTAGTCAGGAAATTCCACTGACTCTTCCCAAACAAACCAAAACCCCCGGAGGGAACAACCTTGGGAGGGGCCTTGGGGGGGAGTGCTGTCACGATGCCCGCTCCCGGGGAGCCGGCTCAGGCCCTGCGTCCCCGAAAGCGGACATAAAGTCCCCGGGGAAGGTCCCAGCAACCCCTTATAGGGGCCCTTTGGACAGCGTCCTGGCGCCTATGGCGCCAGGCTCATAGAAAACGTCAGTCCTGGCGCAAGAGGCGCCAGGCTCATTATGAAAGTGTTTGGATGCACTTACCTGATGCAGACCATGCTGCAGAACCCCGGCCTCCTTGAGGCCTGAAAGGAACTACTTTACCTGTGGGACTCATTTACCACCCGGGCGTGGTCAGGGAAGGATACATACCTGATTGGAGGAAGAACACATTCTAGGAACTTCTTCCAAGGCTATTTAAACCACACCCGATCAGCCACACGTGCTTCGCGTTGTTCTGCATCTAGCAGCTGGACGCTCACCGTGTCTGCTCCTGCATCTTGACTTCTGCCACACCTGCCAGCATCCTGAATCACCTGCAAAGGAAGGGAACAAGAGAACAGAAGAAGGAAATTGCCTCACCTGCTAAATCTGCATCCCAGAGACATTTCACCGACAATCCTGAAAAGGAAGACATTTATTTTTAAAAGCACATCGCAACGATCGCTGCAGCGCCGCATTCTACTCACCTTTACAGGGCGCCTCCATGTTCAGCAGCGACCATCCGGATTCGCAGTCGCGCCCCCGCGCCTAGGGAGAAAAAGACCAGAACAAAGGTGAGAGAAAGAAGGGAAAAGGGAAGCTAAAACTCCATGTCAAGACTTACCTGTTGGGTCATTCCCTTTTCATTTCGGGTCCGCGCCGCATCCAGGCATTTTCGGACCCCGGCCCCTAAGGGGAAAAAGACATCAGCGTTAATGAGTGAATGAAAAGACATTACCAAAACACTCATTAAAGACTTACCTGATTTCCACAAGGATTTCACCGCTCACCTCGGGTCGGTGCCTGTTCCCCGGCATTCCGTACCCCGGCCCCTATGGGGAAAAAGACACTAGCATTAGAACATTAATGCATGGACACAAGGGGAACCACTTATAGAAAACTTACCTGGAAGCCAAGCAAGTTTGGTTCTCACCCATCCGAAAATCCAGTGACGTAACTGGATACCAACGCGCCCCTGCATCAGAAGCAGGATGGAGAGCTCGTCCTTCCAGACCCTAAGGTGAGACGCTACGGGGAAGCACAGAAGGGTTTTGAGGAGGGTGAGAGGGGTAAGTGGGAGGCCGATTGCATTACCCCGCAGACAGTTAACCCCATATTCTCACCTACAGAAGGATACTTCTGCGAGTCAGACAAGCCAGATCTGGGGCCCGGTCCAGTCCGTCTTCCGAACCCTGCGCATCACCTTAGACAAGGTCACAGCAGCGCGAACCAGGCCAGCGCCCCCGTGGGAGTCAGGTGAGCGTTACAGAGAAGCTCCATAGGCTTGATCCTAGGAGAGCGTTAAGCTTTTATATTTCACGCATGTCCCCGATCAGAGTGGACGATCAACTCTTCATTGGTTACGCTGGAAAGCTTTTGGGACAAGCTGTGACTAAGCAGATTTTGTCTCGCTGGATTATTCTGGCTATTTCTGAATGTTACCACTTGGCGGGTAAGGACCCACCGGTCGGCTTGCGGGTCCATTCTACCAGGGGTATGGCTGCCTCTACTGCCCTGCAGAGGAGTGTTCCTATTCGTAACATCTGTGATGCAGCCACCTGGGCTTCGGTCCATACTTTTGTACGTATCTACTCCCTCGATTCCATCCGTGGGCAGGATCTGGCCTTTGGCAAGCCGGTCCTTTACTCCGAAATTTGATTGGGCATTCTAAATTTCTGTTTTCTTAATTCTTTTCCCACCTCCTTGCATTGATAACGCTTTGGGAGTCTGTCATTGATATGGAATACGTCAGAGGACCCAATCCCCTTGAAGAACAAGTTACTCCTTTACGTGGTAACGTTCTTTCGATGGGATGGTCCGACGACGTATTCCATATCGCCCCCTCCCTGCCTTCCCCACTACAGAATTTCTTATGTGATTGCAGCTTACGTTTCCGCAAGGCTTTGTGTGGTCAGACTGGCAGAAGACTGGTGCCACGCGTTCTGGGAAAAAACTACAACTGAGGCTTCGGGCGTCGTGCGTCCTACTTATAACATCCGGTGACTTCGGCCGCCGGAGGAGTTTCTCGAGGGCAGCGTATCGACGTCATTGACGCAGGACACAGATGCCGAAAGATTTTCCGAAGCAGCACAGCTGTGGTGATTCGTGTCATAGATATGGAATACGTCATCGGACCATCCCATCGAAAGAACGTTACCAGGTAAGAGTGTAACTTGTTCTTCTCTTGGCCCATCAATTCAATTCCTATGTAGTTAAAAGAATACAGCAGAAAAGTGCTCACCAGATTCAAATCAAATTCCTTCTAATTCCTAAGCAGAATTCAAATCAAATTCATGTCAGGTCCTTTCTAATTCCAGCGCATGTACATATACATCTCGTTTCAACCATACGATTATGGGCTGTACATTGTTCCATATCCACCTAATTTCTTTCACTTCGCATAAACAGTTATATAAACCATATCAAGTCAGAGTGCACTGCCGAGGACATTTCAATCATCCTCTAATGTTCATCAACAGAACTATTTTATGATTTGCCAGTTAATGATATCTTTCAGCATATAATCATATTTGTGCTTCTGTCATTATTTGGTCATTTTGTAGTCCCAAATCATTCACAGGGGCAATTGTGGCAAGTCTTAGTGCAGTGGTTCGACCACAATAAATCATCCACCATAAAGAATCTGATGTTAATAAACTATATTCATGTAGCAACGGTTTAAGATGTTGTTCTTGTTTCTGTTTAAGAGATGGACATTCTGTGAGTAAATGACATAAGGTTTCTACTTGATCTATGGTCTTACAAAAGCGACATATGTTATCTTTCATCATCAGTTTGCGTTTTGCTTTCACATCCCTCTTGTCGCATAAATTAAAGCGTATTCTCAAGAATTGCCCTCTATGAGCATACGATGGTGACTTAAGCAAGTAAAGTTCTACTGCTCTACATTTTTTGTGTAGAAACAGGTTTTTGGGAAAATCATGATATTGTAAACATTTCTAAACGGATTTGTCAATAGATCGTCGAGAGATATCTGCTTCTGCGTGTACCTCAATTACAATATCTCGCCATTTAACCATGAATTTATCGTTAGTTGAAAAAACATAATCAGCCAACACATTGATCAGTTTGTTCTTAACAGATGCCAGAATACATTTTCTAAACAACAATGTAATTTGCCATGTACACCGGGCATATAGTGATGTTAGTCCTACTTCAGTCCTGATCCAGGCTGTCGGTATACATTTGGGTAATCCTAGAATGCTTTTCCAGAATTTGCTTTCAATGCACAGCCATATGTTTTCCGCTATGTATGGTTTGGTTTCAGATCCATAAATTAAAACCAGGACCACTTTCTGCTTGAAGTATGATAGAGCTGGCGTAATGGTAAATTTGCCGTTTTTAGCCTGAATGATCGTGGCCTGGGAAATCATCATGTCTAATTTGCTGTTAAGGCTCTGTAATTTGCTGTTAAGGCCCTGTAGATATGCATTGTTGTTTGGACCATCAATGACAACTCCCAAATATATATATTGCGGAACTACTTCTAAGATGTGTTCTTGTATGTGCCACCTTAGTGCTTGTTGTTTCTATTTTGAGACTGCTTCTTGAATTTGGATTGCAATCATTACCTTTGTTTTATTCAGGTTCACAGTTAGCATGTTCTCAATTAAATATCTAGCAAGCGCATCAAGCAGGTTTTGAAGGCCACGGGGGTCTTCGATATCAATACCAAATCGTCTGCATATATGAAAGCCGCAAGAGCTTTACCTGCTAGTTTTCGGGCATCGCTTATAACTTCTTTGAAGGCTCTACATATGTCTGCAATGAAAAAAATAAACACGTTTGAAGCAAGTATGCATCCTTGTCTTAGTCCTCTATAGGTCATAATGTTGGTAGTTAGTAGACCTTGTAGATTTAGTCTCACTCTTAGGTTGGTCTCATAGTGTAACATTCTTATCAGCTGGACTAAATATGTAGGACACTTCTCACGAGTTAATTTGTTGAGTAAGATGGATCTGACTACTGAGTCGAAAGCTGCTCTAAAGTCAACAAACACAAAGTATAAAGGTTGCTTTAGATAAGTATGATGTTGTATCACGGCTGTTATTGTTAACAGATTTATAGACGTCCCCAAACCAGGTATAAACCCTGTTTGATGCAGATATTGCTTGTCATGTGTTCTGGCCCAGATATTAAAGTCCTGTAAAATGATCCTATAAAAGATTTTCCCAGGTATATCCAAGAGCGCTATCGGTCTATAGTTAGAGGGGCTAGACCTATCCCCTCTATTAAAAATAGGCACAACAACAGATGATTTCCATGACTTAGGGATACAATTTGTTTTTAACACATGTGCAAAGATGTTATAGAGAATCAGGGCCCACTGGTCAGGATGCTGTTTCATCATACAGTTAGTGAGTCCATCTTGACCTGGTACTCTTGAATTGGATGACTTACAAATATATTCCAATATTTCTTCTTTGGATATTTGCAAGTCATCAATATTCTTATTTGCTGGTATAGGTCCATTCTGATATGTTTCAGGGTCTGCATATAATTTCGTGTAATAACATACCCACATTGCTTCAGGTACTCAGTTAATTTGGACCGGGGCCTGTTTTAGATGTTTGGCAGCATTAAGAAGACCCCAGATCTGAGCTGTGTTTTTTGTCAGTATCACTTTGAGCATCTCTTCTCCATCTGATTGGTATAGAATACATCTTCGAGTTCGCACCCAAGTTGTATAGGCATCCTGCAAGGCGCGGATGACATCAAACCTAATATTCACAGGCAATGATTGCACTAACCTTTTTTTTTTTATTTAAAAGTTGTTTTAGCAGAATTATCAACTTTACAACTTAAGAGAAAAGGAACAGACAAACAAACAAGAAAAGGATGCACCAATTGTCACATTCAATAATAGGTCCTCACATTAATACATGTGTTATATTATCAGAAGAATAAAACAATTATTTTACACAATTCATTTTGTACCTAATTATGTAAAATCCCAAATAAAATGCATGAAAGAGAGAACAGATTTATTCCAGTGAAATTATCCACATCTCTATTTTGACATTACTCTGAATTGAGTAGTGTTTCTAAAAAACTTTTTATGGCTATATACGTAGGTAATCGTTTGGTTGAGAAGAAAAAACTCAATTTCTCCTCTTGATCGAGAGTTTCATATTGTAGACCATGTTTATGTAAAAAAAAAAACTTCTCGCTCTCTCCCCACCCCAAGACACTCCATAAACAAGTGTTTCCTCAGCTCTAAAATCTCTGTAGGTGCCACATGTTTCTCTAGTTTGAATCCAATCATGTGAATATAGCTTTGTTTTTTGCTCTATCCGAATTTTCCAACAATGTCTGCAATGAGACATCAGCATCAGCCATTGCTTCATACGCGTTTTTACACCAATTTGCCGGAAAACAATGAGAGGAAGTTAGAATATAGGAGGCAAGAGAGAACAACAAGGTATTAGGATTATCAGCAAATACACATTTTCTCAGAAGAGCACATTGTTGCCACCGGAGTCTAACATGCAATGATAAAAGGCCAAGTTCATGACGTATACATGCAACGGGGGTGCACTGGGGCAAGTTGAACATTTTCCTCCAGTATCTCCCCTCTAATATTACTAGAATTTTTTAATGCAAATTAGGCCATGTGTCCAGGCCGTACAAAACAATTGGAACAGTCTTCATGTTGTAATAGTTAATGACCGTTTTTATGGAGAATTTCCCATATGTGCGTAGTATTAACTTCGATTGCGAAATCGCCGTCGTCATTCGTTCTTCCAGGGTTTTTAAATGTGCTCCGCTGAGGTGAGAATCATCAATTTGCGTTCCTAGATATTTGTACCTATTTACTACCTCGATCACAGAACCTTGTAGAGTCCAAGTATATCTATTAGAATTCATCTTGGACACATTGCAAACCATAATCTTGGTTTTCTCCATATTCACCGTAAGCTGGTTATTATTGATGTACGAAGTTACAGCATGCAGTACATTTTGAAGACCAGTAGGTGTTTTCGACAGTAGAATTAGGTCATCAGCATATAATAAAGCGGGCAATGGTGTCTGACCCAATCTTGATTAGATTTTGGAAAATCTCTGGTAAGTCGTGTATAAAGAAATAAAATAAAGCTGAGGCAAGGATGCAAACTTGCGCTAATCTCTTTTCACGTCCTAACATGGTTTTGTGCTTTTGTACTTGTTCATCAGCACTGTGTCTAGGTATGAAATGGACATGAGTTCTTGTCGAAGAATGCATCTTAAACATTTGGAGAGTAACGTTATACGGCTCTTCAACCCATTGCATTTCCACCTGTTTCCCCAGCAGCTCTTTGTTCAGGTCATTAAGTGTAGACTCAGTCCACCTAAACTGTGTTCTTGAGTTGTTGGTTGTGAGGTGGGCAGCGTATTGCTGTTGTTCTAATTTTTGGCTCTTTGTATTGTAATTCCATTGCATAGTCAGCATGTGGTGATCACTGGAGCTTTGTGGCATAACCCTAAATGAGGAGATATTTTGGAAAGTAGCTTTATCAGTGTATATGTAATCTATCGTTGAGCTACTATTTCCTCTACAGCAAGTCTCATTAGGGGCTATGTCACCGGTATGGCACCATTAAGCATCAACATGCTACGATTGGACATGACGTTCTTCCATGTTTCATAGATTGAACTTTTTTTTTTTTTCCATTTTAGCCGGTTTCAAACATTGTAAGTTTAAGTCTCCCACAAGTATGACGTTCGTTATTTCAGGGGTCATCATAATCATATTAAAGAAATTCTCCAATTCTTGAAAAAATGACTTGTCTGGGATGCTCACAGGATTACGGTATATGTTAATTATAGCCAAACAGCCACCTGAATAGGACATTTTGGCCAATTGCATGAATATGTTTGGGGCCGCCATGGTGCAATTGTGAGTCCATTACCCACTTTTATAGCAATCATCAACCCTGACGATGGTCGGCCTTTCATATTAGCTTTGGCTGATTGAAAGATAATTTTGTGGTTGTTCCACACCGGGCATTCTACCAACCACGTCTCCTGTAGGGCAACTACAACAAAGTCATTTAAATCATTGCCACTTTCAACAGAGAGGTGTAACATATCCACAGGTATTCCAACTCGCTAGAGTCAGTGTATCACACTGCAACTCCAAATGTTATGATGTTATACCAACTGGTCTGTATACATTACTCCCTGTACCTCTCAACACCCTGTTTTGCTCCGCTGTGTTTTGCTTTTGATGAATATTCTGTGGTCTGTTTGCCACGCCATCAATTACATCTTGTATTTGCTCAGTGTTCGTAGGGATTGGTAAAATTGTGGGATCAACGGCTAGCAAAAAGCCCATAGAGAAAAGTTCCATCCTAGCTTGCCATATAGTATTTCTGACAAGGTTAGACGAGATCCACAGCCAAACAACATCTAACTTTCCATCATTCAGAAATTCTACTTGTTGAATGTCTGTTGATGAAATGTCCCTCAGTTCTTCAATGTCTTCAAATATCATCAGCACACTTGTTCTGTTAAGATCATAGGCTATATGAGGAGAGGGACGACATTTAAGAATAAATATATGGTATAGTTTTGGGTCTAGTGCGTGTTTTAATTTCTTCACTGCACCAACAATCAACCGTTCTTCACCCAACCGTAGATTTGATTCCAATCTCGTTTCGTACTTTGATACTAGCTCGCCTTGGTGTGTGATAGTATTACAGTTAAATGTCAGCTTTTTCATTATATCTAGAGGGGGATCCCTGGATGGAGTGCCACTTTGCAACATTTGGTGCAATATTGCTCAAAGGGCAATTTGAGGTCGGCCACCATGGGGCCCACGGATGGAGACGGTCCCCGTGTGAGTTCCGCGCAAGGGTCCCGAAAAGTGGGTTGAGCCCCCACCACGAGACCCCTGCCGGCTGAAATAGCGACGGAACCTGGCGTCGGAACCACCCAGACACCATCAGGTTCCAAATCCGATCAAAATCGGACCTTGCATTCTGGAGAAACACTCTCCTGCGTCACATCGACGAAGGAGGACAGACGAGGCCTGGAAGCTCCCAGCACACGTTGCATCGGGATACGCACGATTCCACGAAGCCTGCTGCGACGCGTACTCCCGGTTCGGCTGAACCCTGCGAGAAGGTACGTGCAATTAAAAAGACGCACGGGCCATACCCGACCTGCAGGAGGTTTACACAGAGTGAGCCCGCCCCGGGCTCGGACGCGGGAGACTCGGTCCCCGACTCTAGGCCGTGGCCCCTCCCGAGCCACGCGACCCACCTCAGAATCCCGACTCTCAGTGGTCAGACCGCAGCAACCCCCGCGTCGCGGTGGCCCCACGCAGGTGGAGACCGCATACGCGCCCATAGTGGACCTCCCCCGGGCCGCGGCTTGCGTCCCGAGCCCCGGTGACCGGTGCGCGGGTTTCCGCCCGGGCGGCGGTGGAGGAAGGCCCTCTTTACGCGGATCCACCAAACCCCCCCCCCGAACTTTCAGCTCTTCTGTGGGCTCATTTGAGGGAAAGACGCACTCAACGTGGGGCAAACACATCCTCATTCCGGGGTACTGGGACTACGCGCGTTGCGCAGTACGGCGCTTCATATTTCCACTCTTCCCCAGGCTACAGTGGGCTGAGGGTTGGGCCCCTGGTGTCCAGGCTGTGTGCCCTCCTCGGCCTCCATCGCGGCCCTAGCGCCTGCTGGTCCCATTGAACTAACACCCCGCCTGGCCGGGACTCTTCCTGCGGGGATCGCCGGACGAAGCTGCAGGTACCCCTTGGAGGTGGCTCCTTTGCAGAGGCCCCCGCCCTCATACAGCATTCCAGTACACCATCTATTGAACATATAAGGGATTTGACCTACCTCAACAGGTCTCAACAGCACGGAATCTATCTGGACCACAAGACGCACTTCACTACTGGAACTCTGTGCAGACGTTGACCTGAGAGCACCCCACTGTATGGTTGTGACCCCACTACCCATGGACCCTAAGAGCAAACTGGCAAAGTATAAGTTTGCCCCATCGCAGGAAGACCCCCAGGGCCCCAACGAGCAAACGATGGCTTCCCAAGGGTCTGAGGCCGCAGCAACTAAAGGGGACGTAGCTGACCTACTCAAGGAAATGAGGAGTATGAGGGCAGACATAGGGGGTCGGATTGACAAGATTATGCAAAGGATGGATAAAATGGATGACAGAGTGGAGCAGCTCGAGCACAATCAAACCTCCTTAAACACGCTGGAAGCCCAGATGGACCTTCGTATTGCAGATTTGGAGCACAGGGAAGAAGAAATAAAGCTGAAAGTGGACGATCTTGAAAACAGAGAACGCCGTAACAACATACGTGTCCACGGCATTCCTGAAAAAGAAGGAGAAACTGACCTTGATTTGAAACAAACCATTCACAGCATCTTAAAACTCCTCTTTAAAGATGATCTGATAGACGAACCCAAAATCGACCGCATTCACAGAGCAGGAGACAGGGCAGGGGGCCCACGTTCAGTCCTAGTCAGATTCCATAACTACGCTGATAGGACCCGCATCTTGGAAAAAGCTAGAAATGCTCCGCCACTCACCATGGGTGACACAACCGTCTCTCTTTATCAGGACTTATCATCACTCACGCTTGCCCTGAGGAGGAAATGTATCCCAATTACAAAGATGTTGAAGGACAAGGGAAACAGATATCGATGGGGCTACCCGTTCTCTCTCACCTTTGAGTGGCAAGGCTCGACAATAAAGCTCGCTTCGGAGAAGGAAATTACAGACTGCACAGCTGATCTCCTGGGCGAACAGGCAGAGGACCCCTCCCAGGGAGATCCAAACAAAAAGGAAGCTGAATGGCGTATCAAGGGTCCCCGTCGTAGGCGGATCCAGGGGTCCAGGAAATTTCGGAGAATGAATAACTCGCAAGACATGGAATAATAACTTGGACAAAGGACTTGCATGCTCCATTGCTGAAGATAATGGCTTCTTCTGATGGGCACTTTTGCCCGATCACGCCACTTGGGACCCCGCCCGGGGTGGCGCGAAACCAGGTCGCGGTGTCGACCGGGATGGTACTCGCACATTGAAGATCATTGTTGCATATGTCTCCCTCGATGCGCTCCTCGACTGCAATATGTTAACCTGCCCGTGCGCATGGAGCACTCGATTCTGTATGCATGAGGAACTTGGTGAAGGATATGAAGTAATATCCACGCAGTAAAGACACCCTGGGGGGAGTTGATAGTACTATCCCTAAGCTGCGGATTGTTAAAGTTTCTGTATGAGTTGACTGTTGGGGGCTCACTGTTATATATGCTTGTAGTAAGATGGGACCGCTTGTTCTTGCAGTCACCACTGATGGTGCGAGTTCGACTGGGTGAGGTTAACCCAGACGGATCGGGCGCCGAACATAAAGGGGATGGGGGGGGGGGGGGGAGGGGGAGGGTGGGGCGGGTGGGGAATATTTTATCGATCACAACTCAGACTTGAAGAGAGGAACAGCACAATATGCGTAAATGTGAGGGCTCCACACACAAAGATGGCATTGAGACAGGTGTACTCGAGGTGCACATACAAGTACATAACTTAAAATGGCACACACACTCTGCACGGATACGATACGTATCTGCACACTTAATGTCAAGGGTCTGAACTCCCCTACCAAAAGATCCATGGTGGCCAGGGAATTTAGGAGATCGAAAATTGACATTCTTTTCCTTCAGGAAACGCGATATCGAAAGGGTGAGGAGAGAATGATCCCATCGCGGGAAGTTGGGCCCACCTTTTGGAGCTCGGGTACTTTGAAGAAAGCGGGAGTGGGGATCATAATCCGCAAAAGCCTGCGGAGCACAATTATGGAGACATGGACAGATCAGGAGGGGAGGGCTCTCATAGTCATTGCTAACATAAGGGGCACAATAGTCACCCTTGCTACACTTTACGCACCTAATCAGGGGCAAAACAGATTTCTGCATAGAATCAGTGAGAAGGTCTTTGGAATGGCCAGAGGACACACGGTCCTCGGCGGGGATTTTAACACATGGATGGACAGCTCCTTAGACAGACAAACTAAAGCAGATACAGTAGACCCGCCTGGTACCAAAAACGTGGCAGGCATCAAATTGTCCCTTGACCTCTTTGGCCTCACCGATTCTTGGCGCCATTTACACCCGTTGGAGAGAGGCTTCACTTTCCATTCCCTCCCCCATGATACACTCACGCACATTGATTACATTTTCCTCTCAGAGCACCTCTTGCACATCTTGCAGGCACCTAGTATACAAATCTCCGCATGGACGGACCACGATATGGTGATGGTGGATATACCCTGGCACGATCTAGCCCCACGAAACTCCAAATGGAGATGTAATGATTCCTTATGGGCTGATTTGGTTTTCAGGGAAAACCTTGAGACTGAGATCAAGCAGTTTTTTCTTATCAATGATACAGGGGAGGTGGGGAAGACATATGTTTGGGAGGCCGCCAAAGCAACGCTGAGGGGAATATTAATAAAGGAAGGAGCCGATTAAAAAACGTGAACGTGCCCTGGTAGAGACAGGCATAAGGGAAAGGCTTGGGAAGGCCCAGGATATGGCACAGTCATCTCCATCCGAGAGGTCTGTATATATTGCTGAAGTCCGCCGTCTCAGGGAAGAGTTGAAAATACTCATTGCCGGTAAGACGGCCCAGACCCTGCAATATCTCAAACAAAAATACTATGAGAAGGGCGACAGGGCTGATGCTCTCTTGGCTGCCCGCCTTCGTGCGCAAAAAGCGGAGAGATGGGTCGAAGCGATCGAGAGACTGGATGGCACTCTCACGGACACAGTAGTCACAACCCCCGAAGATATACAGGAAGCATTTGCCTACTTCTATGAAGACTTATATATGTGCGACCCGCCCCCCCCCCCGTAGGGAGTATAGACACATATCTGAAGGAATTGCGGATCCCCACACTAACACCCACTGAAGCGGATTCCTTAGACATGCCTGTCCTGGAAGAGGAAGTCATAGAGTCCATCAAGAGATTGAAGACGGGGAAAGCCCCGGGGGACGATGGATTCACACCTGGGTTTTACAAAACGTTTTCCCCCTTTATTGCCCCTTTCCTTACATCATTGCTTAACCACATCTTTGTCACAGGCCAAGCACCTCCGTCCTTCTCACAAGCCCTCCTTGCCGTCATTCCAAAAGAAGACCATGACCCCAGACACTGTAGCTCATACCGCCCCATCTCCTTACTTAACATCGATGCGAAGATATACGCTAGAGTGATTGCGGCCCGGTTAGAAACATTCCTCCCTAGGCTGATAAACTCCGACCAAGTTGGATTCGTCCTTGGCAGACAAGGCGCGGATACGATGAGGAAAACGCTGCATTTAATGCATGAAGCGCAGGAGATGGAAGGGGACCCGTCCCTTCTGTCTCTGGATGCCGAGAAGGCCTTTGATCGGGTCTCATGGGAATTCCTGGAGAGGGTACTGAGTTCATATGGGCTAGGACCACAGCTCTCCCGTGCCATTAAAGCACTCTATAGCTCCCCCATGACGTCAGTGGCGGTGAACGGGGGATACTCTCGTTGGTTTCCCCTTGAGAGAGGCACAAGGCAAGGTTGCCCATTGTCAGCAATCCTATTTGTGATGTCTCTGGAGCCATTGGCACAAAAGCTGAGAAATGACACCAGAGTTAGGGGTATCACAGTGGGCGACCGGGAATATAAACTAGGCCTATACGCTGATGATATTTTGCTACATGTGACCGACCCCTTAGACTCGATCCCGGCAGCATTTAGTATTATTGAGGAATATGGAGAGCTTGCGGGACTGAAAATCATTACAGGGAAATCTGTCCTCCTTCCAATAGATAAACGCAGAGACTTGGATGCCGAGCGCTTCGCCCCTTTGGGAGTAAAAGTCAGCCTCACCACGCTCCGATACCTGGGCATTAACGTCACCCGTGACCTTGGATCCTTGTATGGGGCCAACTTTCCCCCAATGTCCCTTGCTCTCCAGAAAGATGTCCAAAGGTGGTCCAAACTTACCATTTCATGGCTAGGGCGTTTAAATGCTATAAAAATGGTCCTGCTCCCTAAGATACTATATCTCTTTCAAATGCTCCCTATTAAAATGCCCCCAGAATACTTTACAGATACGAGGAAATTGATACTAAACTTTCTATGGCAAGGCCAAAAGCCAAGAATCCCGAGATCCCTCCTTCAACTTAGAAAGGATAACGCTGGGGTGGGTCTTCCAGATATTGAGACATACTATAGAGCCACTCAGCTCAGAATCCTTGTCCCACATTTCAGGCAGCAGTCTGAGCCTCAGTGGATAGCACTTGATAACTATCACCTTCGTCCCTTTATCATGTGTGAATGGCTATGGGTGCCCGGACCACAACTACGTAATACTGTCAAATCTCACCCCATAATAGGCACGATATGGTCAATATGGAAACCAGGGAGGAAAATGGTGGGTGTCACAACATGGCCCGCCCCACTGGGGCATCTCTGGTCACCTGGGATCCGCGATGCAATTCCCGAGCCAGGAAGTTTTGAAACATGGTACCAGGCGGGGCTAGAAAGGGCAGGCCAATTGCGCCGAAATGACTCCTTCATTACCATTCAGGAGTTGCAGGAAGCCCTCGGCATAGGTATCCTCTCGGTCTTCCTGTATCTTAGACTCAAGGGGGTAATGACTAGATCAATATGGAAACAACAGTTACAGAGAGACCTCACACCGTTTGAGAAGATCCTTGATTTATGCACAAGCTCCAAAGGTCTGATCAGTGCTATGTACCTCGCACTCATTGAAATTGATATTAAACCCTCCTTGATGCTCAAGGGCAAATGGGAGCTAGATATGGGCAGACAAATCTCCCCAAAGCTATGGTTACAAATGTGCAGATGAACGGCGAAATCATCCCTATCGTGTCAATACAAATTACATGCTACCAAACTGCTATACAGGTGGCAATACGACCCTGCCCGGCTGGCCAAAATGTACCAGGGAGTAAGCCCGAATTGTTGGAGGGGATGTGGGAGGCGGGCCGATTATTGGCATATGTGGTGGGGATGCGCACAGGTCCAAATCTACTGGTCAGAAGTCCTTAGCTGGATCAGGGACCTTGACGGAGAGGACAGAGAGAAGCACCCACTGCTCGTTTTGTTTTCCTTAACTGAAACTGGGGATAAGATAGTGGTGGCGTGCATAATGGTGCAGGGCCTACTGATGGCTGCTCGAGCATGCCTTACCATGACATGGAAAAGGCCCACGCTCCCCAGCAAGAGTGAATGGCTAGCGGTCGCATTGAGCATCTACAGAATGGAATGCTTGACTGCAGCATTGCACGGGGACCGTACTAATGTAGAGAACACCTGGTCGGAGTTTTGCTCCGCATATGCTTCGTGAAATGTGTCTGAATTACGCTTTACCTAAGGCTATTATGGTTTAATGCCTGAAATGAGTCGAGTGCTCGTCAGCTGAATCAATGCATGACTTCTATGCCCAATGCCATGACTAAAATGGCGGTTTAATGGTTTTGTTTAATGCTCTCTTTAGTTCCAGGTCTGATATCATATGCGGGGGGCGGGAATTGGGGGGTGGGATATAATCAGAAACAAAGGTTGGGTTTTCTTGTTATGCGAAATAAGAGACTATGGGCCTCATTACACGGAAGGCGGTGATCCAGGGTGCTACTAGCACCCTGGACCATGCCGGTAAATTACCGGCACCGCCTTGGCGGAAAGGGGATTTACCGCCCCATTCCAAGGTTGGTGGGGCGGTAAATCCCCCTTCCGCCATTGCCCTTCCCCATTCCCATTTCTGCCCCATAGGGCTCTATGGGAATGGGGAAGGCGCTAATTACGGCACCGCTATTTTGCGGTGCCGTAATTAGCTCCGAGGTCCCTTAGCGGGTTGGTTTTTAACGCCTGCAAAAAGCAGGCGTTAAAGCACCAACCCGCTAAGGGACCTCGTAGTAAGGCGGTAAGGGTTAACGGTCACCGTTGCTATTAACGGTGACCGTTAACCCTTACCGCCGTCCGTGTAATGAGGCCCTGTAACTCTACTTACATGCTCGCTTTCTTTGTAAACAAGAGATGTAAGCTGCATTTATGTGATTGCTAAGCTTTCAAAAACCAATAAAAGTGAAATTTTTAAAAAAAAAAGGGCAATTTGAAGGAGTTATACCTGGCAGAGGTGTTGGGAATGGTTCTTGAATTGTAATGTTATTTATTGCTCTTTGTGATTGTGATTGTTCCTCTATCCCTTTTTTGGCAAGCAGGGAGACCAAGTCATCTAACGGAGCATGTTCCTTGGGGGGGACAGCATTCACTATTTCGCTAGTCACTGGTTGTCTATGTTGCCTTAGGTTGAGGTATTTGGCACGTACGCCACCCCCCACTATAGATCTACCTTTTGAGGGATTTGAAAGCGCTTTACAAATTGTGTGGTCCGGGACTTCGTTGTACGAGGAGCCTGTTTTTGATTCTTAGTTTTTTTTTATGGTTGATCATTAAAGCAGACTTCTGTCTTGTATGAGTCCGTGTGTCGAACATGTTGTAGACCACGGTCTCACTATCCCGTTCACTAACATCAATTTTGTCTTCATTTACCTTGGTGGGCGGGTGTGTACTTGCTGGCGCTGTCTCGGTGTTGTTAGCGCTCTTAGGCACTACTTTATCTATGGGTACATCAGGGCATATAATAGCAGCAAAGGCAGGTAACACAGGAGTCACATTTCCAACCTCATCTTTCTCTTTTATCTCTAATGCCACTTGCGGTAAGTCTCTATGTTGAGACCCTCTTATGGGTTTAGGTACTTCATTATCACTCATGCCTATACAGTTAGTAATTTTATCTAGATTTTGTGTAATTAAATCTAACTGCTCGGCTTGGAGCATTATCTTTGCATCCAGGGTCTCAAACCATTTAAAGAGAGACATAATGGAAGTGTTTATGGCATTGATTTTAATTTCTACCAAAGATCCATGCGTATTATGACCAATATCATTACCATCCAAGTTTTTTGAATTCATGGATGCTTTTTTATATGGAGCACGCAGGGTCGGGTAAACAAAGGAGGACGTTAGATCTTTAGAGCCCTGTGTATGATGGTCAAACAAACTTGGCGAACCATATAAACTACCATTGTTACCCTTAGTTCTGTCGTTTGTAATTGGGGATTCGGTCAACATCGAACTATCTTCAACAGCAATGGCACCAGTGTTATCAGGATTGTCTTTGTTTGTGTCCCTCACCTTCGGGGGTGCCACAATCTTATCATTATTTCCTAATCCACCACTGTCCTTATGTATTAACCGCTCTGGGTCGATTGTGCTCATCTGAAAGGGGTTTTGCGTAGTTAAATCGATGAGCGGGCCTGTGTCAGCCCCTTCCATCTCCTGTTCTGTTACACATATCTCATTGACAATAATAGTATCTGAAATAGAGATGTTAACATCCTCACCTGTGACACATACTTCAGGTTTCCCCACATTCAAATTATCAGAGAGCCCTGTGTGGTTTTCAACACACGTGGAGGCTAGCACATCCGGCTCACACCTTGGGATACAAAAGCCTCTTATGTCCCCGATAGAGCTGTGTCTCTCCCGTGTAAAAATTGGTTGCCCTCCTAATTCCTTTTTTAAGGCAATAATTGGGGAAGACTTATGTGTAGAAGCCTTAAAATGCACGCAGGCTCTTGTTACCACTATATTGGCCGGCATCCCAGATTTAAGTGTATAGGTTATGCCTTTCATTGAGCGCAATATTTAGAGAGAAATTGGGAACTATAGCGCACGCAGGCAGCCTTTCCCACCAAACCGATGTAACCGCTCTAACAGCGGTAACAGCTACCTTTTACATCGAACTTACAAAGTCAATTTTCGCTTTAAGTGAGGCCTGCTCAGAGTTCAAGCTCTGCAGTTCAAACTCCGCAGTCACAGGAAACCAAAAGTTAATTTTGCTTTAAATAAAACCTGCTCGAAGAGTTCGAACTCCACAGTCACAGGAAAGCAAAGGACAATTGCACTTTAAGTAAGACCTGCTCAAGTAGTTCAAGCTCCACAGTCACTGGAGAACAAACATCAATTTCACTTTGAGTGAGACTTGCGCCACTCGACTCTGTTTGTCCAAGTCAACTGACCGCTCAAAGAGTACCAGCTCTGCAGTACTCCAGCCACCCTTTATTACTGGTTTGCAAACCACATCAACAGACAGCACCCCAAAAGCCCACTATCCAAACTAACCCAACCTGCCTCCAATTTGTCTTCCCTTTATATTTCCCCATTCTCGGCCCCTTACAGTATGCATCACTTCCGTTTGACCTCTCCCGCCCCAAGACATAACAATACCCCTTCTTCCATATTCTCTCATCCATTTCATCCTCATAAGCAAATAAATGGGAATTTTCCTATGCAATGTACACTAGGATTTAAAAGAAAATAATAAAAACTCTGACATGTGTGAAAGGAGTGACACTTCAAGTATTCAAATACATTCGTAGACTCCTCCTTTGTCGTTTACTCTCATTTATGATCACTTGTCGCAGCATGCCTTTATGGCATCCTAACATAAATCACGTTTCCCCCTCCCCGGCGGTTATCAACGTTCACAGATCCCCCTTTTTTGCTTTACTGCATAAATAATGTAACTGATCTTCATATATTTCTGCACTAATTCGCAATTCACCTGTTTTTCTTTTGCAGGCAGAATTATGTTCTAATACTCCCCTAACTATTGTCCAGTCCTGTGTAAGGGTGTGGAAGGAGGAGACGGGCTCATTCTTCTGGCTATAAACTTTTATTGGCTCCTTAAAACCTTAACTTTCCACATCTTGTAAGAGGGGTTTCCCTGCCGCAACCAAAACAGCAAGGAGTCTGTCAGGATGTCCAGGAAAATAAAAAGTCAACCGTCCTATGTCAGAAACCTATTTCCTACCCTTGCACTTATAACTAAAGGATGGGTGAGTCTTCTTGCTGCAGAAGAATAGCTCCCTTCTTCTGGAGAGCGGACTATGGTGCCAATGGTCTGGAGAGACCTTATCCTGAGGGAATGACTCCCTTACCCAGGTCTAAATACTCTTCAAAGGCACAACACAAAGTTCCAGATTGAAAGTCCAGCACTTATAAAACAATGTTCCAATTCCAGAAGATCAGCATTCCTTACTGCCCACTGTTGTTCTTGGGTGTACTTGACTGAAGAATACCTCCCTTTCCCAGGTGTCTTGTTTCTATTTACAGGAGAAATGTCTCCCTTCTCCTGGTCTTCTTGGTGCAGTTCAAGTCGTCTGGGAAATGCCTCCCTTTCCCTTGCTTTACTCATGCTTCTTTGATTGATTGATTTATTTATATAGCGCTTTATACCAAGGCGCTGTACAGTGGAACAACAAAATACAAAATAACAACAACATTTAACAATGAGAGCAACATTTACATCATGAATCATTCAACAAAACAGTGCAAAGAGCAATTAACTTAGGTGGGGGGGTGGAAAGGGGAAAGGGGAGAGGGAAAAGGTGGGGGGAGTAGGAGATGGACAGGGCGAGGGAGAATGGAAGGGGAAAAGAGGAGTAGGAGAGGGGAGAGAGGAATCAGATGAGGGTAAGAAGAGGGCGGGTGGGGGGAAGTGAAGAGGGCAGGGGCGAAGTTTTCAAGGAGGAGAATGGAGGAGGAGGGATTTAAGGGAAGTGCGAAATGAGGTGAAGGTTGTGGTAGAGCGGATTGTAAGAGGGAGCGAGTTCCAATGCAGGGGTGCAAGGAGTTGGAATGAGCGGAAACGGGAGGAAGCGCAAGGGGAAGGAGGAACAGTGAGAAGGAAATGGTCAGCGGAGCGAAGGGAGCGGGAGGGGGATTAGAAGGAGAGGAGGAAGGAGAGATAAGGAGGAGCAAGACCATGGAGGGATTTGAAGACAAGGCAGAGAAAGTAGAACTTTAGTTGTGAGTGGAAAGGTATTCAGCCGAGGTGAGAGAGCGAGGAAGAGATGGAGTCACGGGAGGTAAGGAGACAAAGGGTACAGACAGCAGAGTGGTATATGGATTTTAGAGGGGTAAGGTGAGATGCGGGAAGTCCAAAGATTAGAGAGGAGCAGTAGAAGAGGCGGGAAAAGATGAGAGAGGAAATTAGGAGTTTGGTGGCGTGGAATGTGAGGGAGGGACGGATTGTGCATATATTGTAGAGGTGGTATCGGCAGGAGCGGGAGGTGAGTGAAATGTGTTGTGAGAAGGTGAGAGGGTAGTCGAAGAGAACGCCTAGATTACGAGCTTGGGGGGAGATAGGGAGATTGGAGGGAGGAAAGTGAAAGAAAGGAGGAGGGAAGGGGAAGAGAGTTTGAGGGGAAGAAAAGGACTTCAGTTTTATCAGTGTTAAGAGAGAGAAAGCGGGAGGACATCCAGTTCTTGATAGCAGTGAGACAGGAGGAGAGTTTAAGGTGGAGGTCAAGCGAGAAGGAGGAGAAAGAAAGAAAGAGTTGAGTATCGTCAGCATAAAAGTGGTGAGAAATGCCAAACGAAGAGATGACAGGGGCAATGAGAGAGATGTAAAGAGAGAAAAGGAAAGGACCAAGTACAGAGCCTTGAGGAACACCGTAGTTAAGAGGGAAGGAAGGAGAGGACTGGCCTCCCCACTATACAGCAAAGGAATGGGAGGAGAGGTAGGAGGATAGCCATTTTAGAACAGGGCCGTTAAACCCGAAGGAGGAAAGAGTATGAACCAAGAGTGGGTGATCGGCAGTGTCAAATGCTGCGGAGAGATCAAGTAGAATAAGGATAGAGGATTGCTTAGCATGTCGGGCAGAGAGGAGTGAGTTAAGGATAGAGGTGAGAGCAGTTTCAGTGGAATGTTTGGGACGGAAGAAAGATTGGAAGGGAGGAAGGAGAGAGGAAGAAGTAACAAAGGATGAGAGTTGAGAGTAGGCAAGGCGCTCAAGAAGCTTAGAGAGGAAAGGTAGAAGAGAAATAGGTCTGTAGTTAGCAGTGAGCAGTGGATCAGCAGAGGGCTTCTTTAGAATAGGAATAATCGTTGCATGTTTGAACGCAGAGGGAAAGATTGATGAGGAGAGGCAAGAGTTGAAGAGCATAAAGTAAAGAGTTTCTTTACTTTATTTCCTGAAATACCAAGAGGAATAACTCCCTTCCCCATGTCTAGTTCAGGCTTCTCACAATACCGGGGGGAATAACCCCCTTCCCCGGCCTGTCTCGCATTTCTCACAATGCCAGGGGAATGACTCCCTGTCGTTGGCCTTTTTAAGGCTTTGCACAATGTTCACAATGTCAGGGGCAATGACTCCCTTCCCCCTGGCCTTATTATATAGCAGACCTGGTTCACTATCCTGCCAGATACTGATGTTGGCCATATAACTTTTATAGTCTCTTTTCTGTAATTGGGGGTCAGTTGCAATTATTAGTCTATTTCCCAGGCTCTCCTCTCAGCCCTGTTCCCTAGGGTACTTCCACCCTTCTTTATGGGGCCCCAGGCTCTTCTTGCAAGCCCCTACTTCCAGGGAGCTTCCGTTTGGCCTCCGGCTGGTCCCAGGACTTGATCTCTTCTGTCCCACGCTCTCTGCGTGGTCCGCTCCAGATACGTCTCTGCAGCTGCTGCTCCCCTCTGTTCTACCTTTCCTACGTGCACCGCATGGTCCCTTTTCTTCCATCAGTACCAGCAGCCTGCTTCCAGTCGGGAGAAGGGTCCTTTCCCTTCCGACCCTTTTCGGAGGCTTCACCTTCTCGCCTCGCATCTGTTTCCCGGGCTTCCCTTTGCCGCAACGCTGACCTGCTTGCGGCTCCTCAAGGGAGGACTGCACACCATTTTCAGTCATCCTGCCATTTTAATGTTCCACTTGCTCACATATTGTCCATTGTGAGACAGGCATGGTATCAAGAGAGACACAGACTCAAAAGTAACAATTTGAAAACCTTTATTATCAAACTTTGTGAAGTTGGTGTAATGCCTACCTGGCCCTAACGCTAAGGGGATTGTTCCCTCAACTGATGCTTCTAAGAGCTGTCGATGTCTATAAGTCCAAAAGTAATGTTAAACTGTGTCCTATGCTTTGATTGCCCTCACTCTCAGTCCTACGTCCCCTCCCCTTTCCACCATCCTGTATGGGCGTCCCTCGCTAGGGACGGGAACAGAACCTTTTTCATCAGATAAACAACACTTTCCCTTTGAATGTATACGCACGCCAGGGCGCGGCTTTGGGAGCATGCGCTCCCTTAACCTTGCCTAGCGGTGCCACACCCCAGTCCTCTTTTCTGATTTGACGGGAGCAGACTGCTTTCGCCAGCTCTCCTAGGGAGGGCTCAAGCCTTGTAATTTAATGCGCTTTCCCGAATCGTTTCTTTTTTTCTGCTATTCAGGTTCTGGGAACACCGTCCACCAGTGCCCTCGCCTGTCCCTGGCGAATGTCGTCCGCGGCTAGCTTCAGCAGGTACTCGTTGTGCAACAGTTCCTTTCCCGGCTGTGGATCCGCACTCTCTCTGCCTCTGGTGCCTTGGGGAAGACCACGGATGGGAAGGTTGCTCAGCGTACGACATTCGCACGGCCCTGGTACCTCAGAAACCGGCTTGTGCTGTGGAAGGAGTTATTCTCCACGACTCCACCGGAGAGCATTAAGGAATACGTACGCAGGAAGACCAAGAAAGTAGGTGTAATCTTCTCCAAAGCACCCCACAGGGGTGACTCCTTTCTGGGGAAGCCAGTTGACGGGAGGGGTCAGTCAGACCCTCGCACCGGCAGGAAGGACACAGAGACTCTAGTAGCTACCGGCTTAAAGGTTAAGGGGTCAAAGGGCCCTCCTGGTTCTGCCACCGAGGGGCCTGGTGCCTCTGGTACCGGAACACATCCCGAGGGGCTTAGCTCTGTTACTGGGCACATGCCTGAGGTTGGCGTCTACACGCAGCGCAGACAGCACTACCGGCCCCATAGCCGAGGGCGCACAGCCTTCCAGGTCCACACCTGAGATGCAGGGTGGGGCACAGCCGATGTGTTCAGGCATACAGGCCGTGCCCAGGCCCACGTCAGCCACAGTCCCATGTGCGGATGGCACGAAACAAGATGGCGGCCAGGCCAGAACCCAAAAGGTGGAAAACTGTCTCGACCAGGCCAGAAGTCACCAACAGGGTGAACCACAAAGGCACGAACTTATGGCCAGGGCGGATTGGGTTCTTACAACTCCTATCACTTGGAGCACTGCCTACTCGACCTTCATGGGGCAAGTGCGGTACACTGAGGCTAAGTACTCACAGGGTGGGGGCAGACAACAGGCATTTACACCACTGCAGCAGGTTCCTGTACAACACTGCTCACAGCATGCCTGCAAGGAGCATTTCTTCAACAAGTTTGTGTCCCTTATGCTGTCTCTGCAGGTGGGGAACATTCTTAAGGGCATAATTCAGGACATGCTTCCGCCCATACTGCCACCACAGCTGGTGCCCATGCAGCCTGCACCTCCACCGCTGCCCGTACCTCTGGTGGCTCCAGTCGCAGCGCCTCCAGCTCCAGCACAAGTTCCATATCCACTGGCAGACCTGACATCTACAGACCCAGTGGCCCCTAATAACGCAGGAGGACCAGCAAGACACTGATGAGGAGGAACAGGACACGCCGTCTTCGGCAAGGGCCATTCACGGCAGAATCGCTGGTTTAGCGGAATACCTGGGTGTCCCTCAGACTCAGAAGGAACATACCGGAGTCTGGGGTACTGGCAGAAGTATTTACCTTCAAGGCGGAATCCCGATCTGGCATTCCTTGCTGCCTTTGCCCCTTGAAGGAGCCAGAGCTCCTTCTCCACTGCAGGAGCAGTGGCACGCTTAGAGGTACCGCCGAGAAGTACCTGGATGGATGCCTGACCCTGCAGCACCCTGAAATCTAGATGCATGACGATGGTAAATCGCCTCCCGAATTTACCACGTTCCGATTCCCATCCTCATCCACTCCTCTGGATGGCCCCACCTTGCCCAAGATCACCATATATATTTTGTTTCCTATCCATTGTGCAATAATTTGCAACACAGGCCACGAGTAAAAAACCCATTCTAAAATGGCTGCCGCCATCTCATCTCGCCATCCACTGTGCTGTAGCACACCTACCCTCTACGCCGGTCCTGATTGGACTACCAGCCCTTCATCTACAGCCAATGACGAGCCGGTAGGCTCGAGCCGGAACCTCCCAATAAGGCACGATCAACAAGGCTACTGCCTGTCGGGAGCCTGTCTGGAGCTGGATGAACATTGGGCCCCCACACGAACGCTTTCACCTGGTAAGAACGTCGGCGATCCCACAGACGCACGCTTTTTCTGCACCCTGCAGCCCCTAACCAGCGCTGTTCTGGCACAGAGCGCCCGTTAGAACTTATGACTTTGTCCGTGTACTACACGGCAGGACCATGGCATGTCACGCGTACTGCCTCATAATCTTTGCACCCGCTCGTATTGTATCCTTTATGTCACATATATGTCATACTATCTTCCCTCTCACTACACTCCCCCATCCAAAACAAACACCACTAAGTCCAGCCACCACTACCTCTCAACTCAGTGACATGGACACATCACGACAAACTCACCCATCACTAGCAGACAAATTCTCTTCACCACCATACAACATAACTATGTATAGACTGGAAAGACTCGGAGCCCGTACACTGATTGCTGAATACAGCACTCAACCCATTCCTACAGCATTCAGAAACAATACACTAGGCTCCCGCTCTACCTACAAACTCACCCCTCGCACCGAACACACGCAAGCAACCACCCTTCAACCACTTCAGGCCCTACACAGCCACTACATTCGACCCACCTAACTCCACCCCCACCCACACCTCCACTAAAAATTCACATACTCCCCACATTAAATGTGCTCTCATTAATGTACGCTCCCTCCCAGCGCACACACATGAGATTCATGACCTCATAACCGACAACAACATTGACCTACTAGCTATCACAAAAACCTGGCTACACGAAGCTTCTGGCCCCGCTATCGCACTTGCTCTACCACCAGGCTTCTCCATCCTTAGACAAGATAGACTAGCTCGAGTAGGAGGCGGAGTAGCCCTCATATACAAAGAGAGTCGCCACCTTCGACTTATCAGTCACCCCTGGACCAGCAACTCCGACCTTCTATCTGCCAAACTCATGCTGTCTCCCAATAACACCATCAACATTCATGTATTGTACCGCCCCTCCAGGGCTCCCCATAGACTCTCAAGAACACCTCTTACAAATACTCGGCAACAACCTCAAAAGCTCCACTAAGACCCTACTACTAGGAGACCTCAACTTGTGATTCAATGATGAGAAAGACAAACCTGCTGATACCTTGCGCAAGGAACTCAAGGACCTAGAATTAACCCAAAAAAAAGTGTTAAGTCCCACACACTCCAAAGGCCGCATCCTAGATTGGATCGCGGACCATAACTGCCACTGTACCATCACCTCTAACACCACCCTGCCTTGATCACAATTGTATCGAATTCTCTTTATCCATCGGCATAACCCGCAAAACTCTCACCCCTGTTACCGCAGCACAAGTGAGAAGCTCCAAGAAACTCAATGAGGACAACCTGCGGCCCTACCTCAATATCCCTGAACTAGCACCCCCCTTCGCCAATGACCCCAACACTTTAGCAGACATCTACAAGAATGTTATCACTAAAGCCATTAACGAGATAACACCACTCGAATACAAAAAAGAAAAGAAATCACTACACGCCAACTCATGGTTCACGGAAGAACTACAGTCATTGCGCTCATGTAAATCAGCAGCACTGAAAAACTGGCAAAACAATCCAAATGACAGCACCAAAAATGAGTTCAACTCAATCTCCCTCCAATACAAAGCAGCCATCACCTCAGCCAAAGCGAACGCTTTCAACACACGCATCGCCAATGCTAAATCGCACTCTAAGAAAGGTTCTCCATTTTCAATGAGCTCATCTCCCCACCCAACACACCTGATGAAATAGTCAAAGACGAAGCATGGTGCACGAGTATCCAATCTGCCATGTTACACAAAATTGACCTCCTCCAACAGAAAATGAAGGACCACTGCAAAGCCCTACCTCCTCAATTGGGGACCAAATCTACCAATACTACTCCCGCCGCAACCAACGCCACCAAACCTAACTTCTCTTTTAGGGACATAATTGAACAAGAAGTTATAAACCTACGCAAAAACCTCAAACCCTTCCCATGTAAAGGGGACATATGCCCACCTAAGCTCATCAAGGACTGCGCTGAACGATTCGCACCACTTTTCACGGTATTAATTAATGCATCTCTCAAGTCAGGCATTATCCCTGACAGCCTCAAAGAGGCTTGGGTCCGCACTCTTCTAAAAAAAAAAAAAAAAAGACTCTCGACCCTCTTCAACCTAATAACTACAGACCGATAACCATAGTGCCATTCCTCCTGAACTTACTGGACAAAGCTGCTCATAGCCAAATCCAACACTTTCTGGAAACCCACTCCATTCTAGGGACCAGGCAATCGGGATTCCGGAAAGGACACATCACTGAAACAGCCTTGTTGGATCTAAAAAATCAGATCACCCAAATCATGGACAAAGGCAAGCCAGCCCTGCTGCTTCTCTTAGACCTCTCAGCAGCTTTCGATCTGGTCGAGCACAAGACTCTAACATCTCACCTCACACACTCCGCTAACTTCTCCAAAGAAGCAGCGTGCTGGGTCACCTCCTTCCTTGAAGGAAGAGCCATGAAAGTCTTCTCAGACATAGCAAACGCTACACCCACCACAATCCACTGCTGAGTCCCGCAGGGATCCTGCACAGCACCCACTCTATACAACTTGTTCACAAAGCCTCTCTTCGACAAGCTTGACTCACTTGGTATCGCGTACACGAATTACGTTGACGATACACAAGTACTCTTACCTCTCACTGGATCATACTACGAAGACGCTAAGACACTCCACACGATCTACTCCACCATCCAGGTTTGGTTGGCGGTCAATGGCCTCTGACTCAATGGGGACAAGACAGAAATCATGATACTAGGCCAAAAGAACACCCTAGCCAAACTCGATAAACTGTACGCCAACTTTACCATTGACCACTCCACTATCCCCATATCCGCAGACGTTAAGACGTTGGGAGTTTACCTAGACTCCTCTCTAACCATAAACAGACAGGTCAGCGCTATCACGTCAACCTTGGAGCATACCACCAAACTGATAAACGCCATCAAACCACACCTATCCAAACCCAACTGCCTTTCAATAGCTAGAGCAACCATTGAAGCCAAACTAGACTATTGCAATGCCCTTATGGCAGGCACAACAGCCAAAAACCTAAACACACTACAAGTCACCCAGAACAATGCCCTCTGTGTCGCACTAAGCATCCCTAGAAGGGAGTACATCTCCCTGGCCAGACAATCAGCTCACTGGCTCCCTGTCAAAGAGCGTATCATGTTCAAAATCCTCACCCTCACACACAAATGCCTCACACTCTCCGCACCGGCATACTTATCTGAAACTATCTCCAAATCCTCCTCTACACGCTCTACCAGGTCACAATACACTAACCTACTCCACATCCCACGCATCAGTAGAGCTAATGCTGGCGGCTTAGGTTTCCCTTATGTTGCTGCCAAAGCATGGAATGCATTACCCACAGACATCAGAGCAGAAACCTCACTCCCTGTTTTTAGGCGAAAACTCAAGCTTTCACTCCTCGCACACTAAATTGTAACTGACTACTAACCATTTAGATCTCTGTAAATATGTACACATTTTAACCTTGATCCGTAACTATGTATGATCATGTTATTTTGTAACTAAGCCATGTATGTAACAAGCCCCATGATGCTCCAGGGCAGCTGTGCGCTTTACAAATCCGAATAAATAAATAAATTCCTTTGCAGAAGGACGTGGAGGCTGTGGCTAAGAAGGGTTGGCTCAAGCCCCACTCCTCACAGCCAGTAAATAAGACTGGATGCAAAATTCAGGCAGGTGGAGGGCGATGCGCTGTACTTGTCAGTCGACCCCCAGCCACTGTCGCCGGTCATTGCGGCTGTGTCCATGAACGCCAAACCTCAGACCTCTTCAGCGAGCACTTCAGCTTCAGCGCTACTGGGCAAGAAAGAAATAATGCCTATGGCTCATGGGAGGAAGGTTTACTCTAATGCGGGCCTTCACCTCAGACAGGCCAATGCTGATGCCACACTGGCAGCTGCTAATCAACAGCTGTGGAGGAAGATCAGACTTGCTCCCAGACCTTCCAGCCCACAAACAAGTCTCTTTCAAGGCAGGGCTTGCTGAAGAAAAACGAATGGCACAGGATATAATGGAGACTACAGTGGCGCACATAGATATCGCTACCGGAATGATCTGCATGGCGAACGACAAGGATGGCCTGGCTTAAGGCGACCAGGTTGAACCCTGATGTTCCAGACAGAATCCTGGAGTTGCGTTTCGAGGGAGCGAACTTGTTCCACTCCACCACTGATGAGGAGCTAGATAAGAAGAGCAGTTCACAGACAGCCAAATCTATGGCCATTCTCACCAAACCGGCTGCCAAAACCTTTGCAGAGGGTCACTTTCGCTCGGACAGAGGGCGGACGTTTGGTGAATTCCAGGGGTTTCCAGGACCACGGAGCCAGACAACCGGACAGGTCACCCAGCCAACATAGGCGAAAACACCAGAAACCATCGCACAAGTGCTTCTTTCAGTCTCCCTTCCAGTGATCTGCCTCCAACCCAAAGAAGCAATGATTGCTCATTTCAGATCCACAGCACCCTAATCTGGGGCATGTCGGCCCTGCACAGTCAAGCTTGGCGTGCATGCTTTATGAACTCATGGATGATTTCCGTAGTCTCCTAGGGCTTCCGGCTTCCGCTACTGTCCCTTCCCCTGAACATCCCCTTCCACAGATTGGGACTCCCTACCTCTTGGCAGATATACGTTCCCTAGTGTAGAGCGAGATGGTGGAGGAGGTTCCTCTCCCTCAGCAGGGGCAGGGCTTTTACTGCATCTTTGCTATTCAAAAGAAGAACCAGGCGGCCTGCGAGTGGTCCTATTCTATCCTTCCTGAATCTGTACCTACCTCTGCAGAAGTTCAATATGGCGATGCCAGCTCCTATAGTGGGAGACGCTGTGTGGGGAGGACTGGACGTGCTCCCTGGATCAGAAAGACATATTTACATGTACGCATAGTGCACTCATCGATCCTTCCTCAGGTTCTGGGTCATGGGATACCACTTTCAATACAAGGTGCTGCCGTTCCGCCTGAATTCCTCATCAAGGGTATTCACAAGACTTATTAAAGCAGTGGCTGCTCTGCTCAGGTCAGAGGGCCACCATGTTTATCCTTACCTGGACGACTGGTTAGTCGGAGGGGGGGTCTCCAGAGCAGGTCAGGTACTCAGCGGCCAGACACACAAGTACACTCTATGAACTGGGGTTCTCAATCAACTTCCAGAAGTCACTGCTCTACCCTACACAAACACTGGTGTTTTTGGGGCTGCTATGGGATACGCAGAAGCGGAAGGTGTTCCCTACTGGGGAGAACGTTGCAGTGATCAAAGCTTCTGCGGCTCACTTCCTCAGCAGATCAGTAACTACAGCCCGCTGGTACCAGCACCTACTGGGATTACTGGTGGCATGCCTACTGGCTATCCCTTACACCAGGTTGCGAATGAGGAGGCTGCAGCTGCGTTTCTCAGCATCCTGGGATCAGGAGTCGGTTCATCAAGGAGCCCCGGTCACTATACCCACTCACCTAGAGCAAGACCTCAGATTGTGAGGACAGGATGGAACTCCATGGTGGGCAGGCCATTCAGACTGCCTCCAGCGGATCATACAAGAACTTCGATTCCTCACTCCAGGGGTGGGAGGCTACCCTGGGGGACACATTCAGTATAGGGTCTGTGGTCCAGGACCGACCAACAAAAGCACATCAACTGGCTGTAAATGATGGCCATTTGGCCCGCACTCAAGACAATCCTATTAGTCAGGAGCAGTGCAGTTTGCATTCGGACGGACAACTGTACCTGCATGTACTAACTCAACACAACAAACGGGGGGGCACCAGAACCCGCCCTATGCAGGCTGGCCCTCAGCATCTGGGAGTGGGCGATTGCGCAGTACATCTGGATCTCAGAAGTGCACCTGTCGGGAGAGTCGAATCTGGAAGCGTACAGACTGTCGGTTGGGCTCTGATAACTACAAGTGGCAACTGAACGAGAGGGTCCTTCAGGAGATTTTCAGCAGGTGAGGTCACCCGGTCACAGACCTGTTTGCGACGGGCTTGTCAGCAGTTTGTGTCCTGGGGGTGTGTGAAAAACGGAGGGTGTTTTACTGCCTAGACCCCAGGTATCCCTTACTCAGGTGGCCAGGGCACAGCCATCGTCTTTCCATCCAGACCCTGGGGGTGGACAAGTGCAGGAGGATCACCTGGGTGAGGGGTCCTCAGGGAGTGGGGGAGGAACGCCTAATGGCGAGACATGGTATCCCCCCCCTTTCCAGATACCCCTCTCCCATCCTATTTTATAGGATATTCCAACTTCCCAGATCCCCTGACCCCTTTCCTACAGAAACACTGAGCCGAGGAAGAGGAGGCCTGAGGCTGAAAAGAGTACCACCCATGCAATACATTGGAGATGTCCCACTAATAAGATCAGGCAGGGTCAGGCACTTGATCTTAATTGCAAACACCTGGTACCTATTAGCTCTCCCTACATAGTTAAAAGGTGGAACACTGAGACACACTTTGAGCCAGGCGATGCACGAGAAGGAGCAGTTCTTCCAGGGTGACAGCGAACCAGGCGGAGCAGAGCGACAGGCAGAGGGATGGAGGAACCTTGCACACCCCTGAGAGACATCGTTCCTTCCGAAGGGCCTTGAAGGTTGCGCAAGGAAGCCCAGCATGAGAGAAGAGACAAACCTCTTTTGTGTTTCAAGGATACCAGCCACCCACCTGGGTGAACGGCAGAGTTGGGGAGGTGCAGCTGCAGTTGTGGTATCAACCTTGACTTCAGGATCAAAGCGCAAAATACAAAAATGAATTATCACAGCCGGTGAGTAGATGAAAGCAATGAAAATTTGGTCAGTGTTAAATGAAACTTGACGGTTACAGTCTCTGACGAAACAAGGTTGTGCGTGTGCCGAGGAGATGCGAGAGAAAGGAAAGCATTGTAAATAACTGTAAATTAAAGATGCAAAGTAACCGTGGTTTGCGAAAGAAAATTGCCCAATCGAAAGTGTCTGTAAAATGTGTGATGCCATAGAAGTGGCGGGAAGAGAAAGTAACTGAGATGTAAGATGTGAATGGTTAGGTTTGATCCCGGCAGAGGGAAACCTGGGCGTGAGATACCTTTGAACCTTTAAATAAGTGCTGTGCTCGAAACTACATTTACCAAGAGATCTTGGTGTAGGAGAGAAAAAGTGACGTTTGAGGAAAGAAGGTCAAAGTGGTCATGCCGAGGTAAGAGCAAAAGCCTGACAGTTTTGAAAGTCTTTGACGGCAGAAGGAAAGTGAAAGGAGGGAAGCCTATGAAGGTGTGATTGAAGCTTGGGGAAGGGAACCCCCACAAATCGTGATTGAAAGGTTTGAGCCCGGCGGAGGCAAATCTGTAACTGAATTGTGGTAACCGGAAGGAAACAAACTTTTGTTGAACTATATTACAAGCTAAAAGGTGACCTGGGCTGGAGTGAGAGAAAGCCAAGGGGTCTGGCAGATAGACTAGTGACTTTTTGTGGAAGGCCAAGTGGGTCCTGTTCCACAAAACGAACAGCATCCTTATGAAGCCAGAGTCTGTTACAAGGTCCAAGTGTGCCACCTTATCCCGGGCTACAAAACGTGGGGAAGGGAGTTTACTCAGCCATACTGACATTTCTTTTTGAACACTCGTTTTCCTTTTTGCATTACACATTGCCTTTACACATTTTATTTTGACTAAAGACTGACTAGGAATTTATTTTCTTTTGGTTTAATGGTGGCAAATACTCCCATCTTAGTTATAGGAGTTTTCCAACCCCTTTTAAACAATCAATACAGGTTTTGAAAATTGCAGCTTTTGTGTCAGTGTCTACTTGTGATACCTCACTCACATAGGGTAGAGGGCATGGCTCCCTCTGCAACATGCTTCAGATCCCCTGGAACGGGATGTGGGCGTATGTATTTCCTCCTACCCCTCTCATCCACAAGGTTGTTTGTAAGATCAGGCAGACTACCGGCTGCGTCTCATTTTCATTGCACCTCAGTGGCCTGCTAGGCCCTGGTTCTCAGACCTTCAACAGCTGTCAGTCCAGCCAGAAGTACCTTTCCTGTTGGCAAAGGGCCCGCTTCTTGCGCATCAGGGCGGAGCGGTCCTCCACTCCTTGTGAGAAACCTGAAGGTGTCTCACCCGCTAGTTCCCTGGGATCTGTCATCCAGGTGGCCAGGACGCAGCCATCGCTTTTGGATTCAGTTCCTGGGGGTGGACCATTATGGGAGGATCATCTGGATGAGTGGTCTTTGGGGAGTGGAAGTGGGACACAGGATGGTGCGACACGGTATCCCCTTCCCTATAACACCTTTTCCTCATCCTACCAGGTAGGATGTATAGGAATTCAACGCACCCCCTTTCCCGACATGAACACTTTCTCGTGGACAGCTCACCATGAGCCAGAACGGACTAACGCCAGAGCCGTATACCTGACATGTCCCAATACAATGGTCAGGCAATTACTGATCATTACACATACCTGACTTCCATCACTTTTCCCCACACGGATAAAAGGAGGAGCACAAAAGCACACTCTGAGCGAGGCAAAACACACAAGGAAACCGCTGTTCCAAGATGGCAGTTTAATACAAGGAGAAAGACGGCGAGACCAGAGCAGGTTGCAAGGAGGAAGTTCCCTTGACCTTTAAGGACTGTTACTTTCATGAACCTTGGGAAGTAAGAAATGTAAGACCAGGAACTAAAGCTGATCAAACCTGCACAGTGTGTCGGAGATACCCAAGGCTCTCCCGCATCGATAATCAAGGTAGGGAGGAGCGATTGCCGCTGTGGTACTGTCCTTGGTGTTCACAAAAACTATGGGGGAAAAGGAAAGCGTTAACAGGGAAATGCCCTTACTTTAAGTACTTTTTAACACAACAGAAATTGGGGCAAATGCCAACTGTGATATGGTTTAGTAAGAACCAAACAAAGTCTGTTTTCCAAAACCAGGCAACCAGCCTGTGTTTTGGATAAAAATACTGTGGTTGAGGGCAGGAATATTTTCATCATAACAAGAAACTGCTGTGTGCTATACTACTAGCAGTGACATGGCTGTGGAGGGAGACAGAACAGGATAGGGTGAGATTCTAAATATCCCTTCCTTTTACCCACACCTGTCCCTATGTGGCACTGGTGTATCGCCTACAAAACAGTGGACAGGATAAGAAGATAAACTATTTCCTTCTAGATTATAAAAACATTCAGCCTTGTTTAAATCATGCCCTTCAACCACTCTCTTCCACTATGTGTCTGTATTGGAAGAGACAAATAGCCCAACAAAAAAAACTCAGTACTTTAGTGGTTTTGTGTACAGACATCCACCGGGTTATATATGTCTTTAATGACCCAGGGATTGTGTGTAGGCCACGTATTCCGAGTTTTATAAAAACGAGTTTTAAAAAAACAATTTTATAAAAATCAAGACACATAGACACAGGTTACAACAAACTCGGAAATTGTGTCAAAAACAAACATAAAGACAATACACACTCCACCTGGTGTATTCCTCGATCGAATTCCTAGGTCATATTGTTACTGCATCAAGTGGGGCGAGGTAAAAATTGCTTATATATAGAAAGTTCGATTGGTATCTATAGTTCGTAGCAATTACTGTCCTTGGTTCCTACAATCAAGCAGCATCAGTAAAGCCTGCACAGCCGGTGAGTTGGAGAGACCGATACCAATCCAGCCTGTGTTTTGAACCAAGGTTGCAAGTGGCACCATTGTGTGAAGAAATCTAAAGAGAACAGTGTGTGAGACGCATGTGACAAGCAACACAAATATAATTGGAAACCAAAGGAGTGACTGAACTTTGGGAGGCCAAGAAAGGATAACGTAGACAGAGTGGTCCGGCGCCATGTGGATGCTCATTGGAAAGTCTCTTTTAGGTATCCAACTTAAGCTATGTGTGAGAAAAAGGGAATCTTGAGATTGAAATGGTCCTGCAACAGGTCAAGCTAAACCCTGTGCACATTCCAAGGTCTTCGATGGTTTAATATGCATTGCAATTGGTTTGTGCCCAGCTGAGGGAGATTAATTGTGTAACGGAAAGGGTTTTGAGCCGGACTGAGGAGTATCTGGGGTTGAACCATGACTTACCCGAGAGAGAATATTCTCTGAACATTGTAATAAGGGGAACTGAGCCCGGGTGAGGGGGATCCATGGAGAATACCAAAAATAGAATACTTGTAAAAAAGAAAATAACTTTTGCATCTTGTTTTTGTACATCAGGCCTTCTGAAGGAAGAGATTTTCAAGCAGTAAAGAGACTTGGAAACAGAATGTCCTAATGCTGGTAATGGAACTGTATCCTTGTGACGCAGAAGTCAGAGTGTGTGCGTTGCTCGAGTAAACCACCTTGCACCCTGCTGAAAACGTTGATAGGGAAGGCCAACGGGCTGACCATCCTGATAAATCATTTTGTGAACACTTCATTTTTCATGAAAACTACTCCACACTATTTGTAAATTAGTGGTAAGTATTGCAATAGGTTTTTTAATATATGACCGTTTATTTTGACAAGACTCCACTAGGACTGCATTATTATTATTTGATGGTAGTAGCTTGCTCCCATCGGTAGGTTCGGGTTTAGATAGCCCTTTATCACACCCTTGCAACACTTGTGTCTGTCTTACTGTTGATACCATTCTTTCTATGTGGTGTCAGAGTGGGATGGGACACAATTGAAACAAATTGGGGTGCCCTACAATTCCAGAAGCTTAGTCATAGAGCCTCCAACCACTCTGTTGCCACGAAAGAATCAATAGGTTTCGATATGTATAGCAGTAGAGAGGCTACTATCCCTCCTGGGAATAGAGGAATGATTCCCACAGACATCGTTTTTGATACCCCCTCCTGAGTGTTGTATATGATTGTCCCCAAAATCTGCCCTGGCTTGGAAGTTTGGTATAGACGTTCTAGCAGACCTCATTGATCCCGACTTCTGGGGAAACATAAAGGTTCTCTTACAGAACCATGGTGAGATCCCATTTGAAGTACATTGCAGAGACAAAATTGCCCAAGGGATTCTTGAAAAGGCTCTATTCCTTCATTTTAGAGAAAGTGAACCAGAAAAAACTGAGAGGGGTACCTTAGGCTTTAGGGAAGCCAATGAACCATCTAACACTGAAGGAAAAACAGGAAAAGAGCCTACCATGTATCCTGACCCGGCCTTCGCCCAGCAAAATGCCCAAGCCTTCGCTGAGGCTTTTTTTTACAAGCAATTCCCGAAGGAGAAGGTGTAGAGAAGGGAATCCCTTCTTCTTAAAGCAAGGATTGCTATATAGAAATGGAACATCCGCAGAATTCTTATGCTAGAAATTGTGCATTCCCATCTGACCTGGGGACACTTAGGACAATCCAAAACCCAGACAAATATCAGCAGGAGGTTTTACTGGCCAGGTATCCATGTTGATATAAAAACCTTTATTCAGACATGTGAAATATGTCAGAATACCAGTACTCTCATCCCATTGCCTGCCCATCAGAATCCTTTGCCAATTATAGAAGTCCCTTTTTCATGAATTTGGAATGGACATCATTGGGCCTTTAGAAACATCTAGACTGGGCAACAAATATGTCCTTGTGATTGTAGTCTACGCGACCAGATAGCCTTGGGCATTCCCTATGCAGAAAACCACCACCCACCAAATTCTAAAGAACCTCCTAGCGTATTTTTCCAGGGTTGGCTTTCCTAAGGAACTCCTGATGTATCAAGGTTCCCATTTTATGAGCAAGCTCATGGGGGAATTCAATGAACTACTCCATATTACAACCTTACGAACTTCAGTGTACCATCCCCAAACAAATGGTTTGGAAGAGTGATTCAAAACTACGCTTACAATGAAACAAAGATGGGAAGGACTGGGACCGTATGATCCCCTGGGCACTATTTGCAGTAAGAAAAACCCATCTACTGGATTCTCTCCTTTTGAACTACTCTATGGTCGAGAACCTAGAGATGTCATGGATATGCTGCGGGAGACCTGGGAAGAACGAGACGAGGCACCAATACCCCATTTGCAAACAGCTACCAGATTGTGAGAACATATGGGACATATACGGACAGCTCACTGTGGGCGACAACAGACTATCAGAGCCGTATACTTGATATGTCCCAATGCAATGGTCAGGAAATTACTGATCATTACACATACCTGACTTCCATCACACTTCCCCACACAGATAAAAGGTGGAGCACGAGAGCACACTCTGAGTGAGGCAAAACACACGAGGAAACAGCAGTTGCAAGATGGCTGTTAAATACGAGGAGAAAGACGGTGAGACTAGAGAAGATTGCAAGGAGGGAAGTACCCTTGTCCTTTAAGGCCCTTTACTTTCAGGAATTTGGGAAGTAAGAAACCTAAGACAGAAACCAAAGCTGATCAAACCTGCACATGTGTATGAGGTACCCAGGGCTCTCACTCGTCGATAACCAAGGCAGGGAGTAGCGATTGCCGCTGAAATACTGTCCTTTTCTCCTAGAACAAAGCAGCGCCAGTAAAGACAGCACAGCCGGTGAGTCGGAGAGACTGATACCAAACCAGCCTGTGTTTTGAACAAAGGTTGCAAGCGGCAACTTTGTGTGGAGAAATATATAGAGCACAGTGTGTGAGACGTATGTGACGAGCAACGCAAATATAATTGGAAACCAAAGGAGTGACTGAACTTTGGGAGGCCAAGAAAAGATACCGTAGACAGTCCAGCACCATATGGGTGCTCATTGGAAAGTCTCTCTGAAGCTATGTGTGAGAAAAAAGAATCTTGAGATTGAAGTGGCCCTGCAACGAGTCAAGCTAAACCCTGTGCACATTTGAAAGTCTTTGATGGTTTAATATACATTGCAATTGGTCTGAGCCTGGCTGTAGGAGATTAATTGTGTAACGAAACGGGATCTGAGCCCGGCTGAGGGGGATCCGGGGTGAACCGTAAATCACCCAAGACAGAATATTCTCTGAACATTGTAATGGATCTGAGCCCAGAAGAGGGGATCCAACGTTGAACTTTTGTTTTTGAAAGGGATCTGATCCTGGCTGAGGGGGGGGATCCAGGGAGAACACCAGAAATGGAATACTTGTACAAAGAAAAGCACTTTTGCATCTTTTTGTTGTACATCAGGCTCTCTGAAGCAAGAGTCTTTTAAGAAGTAAAGAGACTTGGAAACAGAAAGTCTTGATGCTGGTAACAGAACTATATCCTCGTGCCGCAGAAGCCAGAGTGTTTGCTTTGCTCGAATGAACCGCCTTGCCCCAGGCTGAAAACGCGGAGAAGGGAGGCCAATGGCCCGAACATCCTGACATATCATTTTGTGAATACTTCTTTCTTTTTCTTGAACTCTACCCACACTATTTGTAAATTAGTGGTAAGGATTGACAATAGTTTTTTTTAGTATAGGCCCTTTTATTTTGACAAGACTCCACTAGGACTGCATTATTATTTTTTGATGGTCGTAGCTTGCTCCCATCTGTACATTTAGCTTTAGATAGGTGTTTATCGCACCCTTGCGAAAGTTCAATAAACATCCTTGAACTGTGGTCACTTGTGCCTGTCTTACTGCTGATAACATGCCTTCCTTACACCCTCACCGGATAGTGTAGCCCTAGCAGCCATGTACTTGAGCAGGTAACTCTTCTACATTTCCAGCTGTCTCTGGGCAATGTGGAAATCATCCAGGGAGCCAGGAGTCAGGCTACTCGAAAACAGTACAAACGCAAATGGACCAGGTTCTGCTTCCCTGACTCCCTATCTTACACGCTGCACCAGGTGTTGTCTTTTTCGGTGTACCTAGCCAGATCAGGGGTCCAAGTGGACACCTGTTGGACATACCTAGCGACCATTGGCGTATACAGGAACTCCGACAAGTTTACTTTCTCCAGCATGGGGTCTGGCATGGATTCACATGCTCATGAATATTCCCCGTCGTCAGGCTGGGAATCCTCGGTAAAGAAAAAACCAGTATCAGTTTCGTTTCTGATCTGTCTTTCGTAGTAATAACCAATCACTGGTCTCTGCGTCATACTGACCACAGCCAATGACTGCCCTCTACCTAAGCACCGCCTCTGGCAGCCATCTTCAGATTTTTACCGCACGTTCATGTGTTGGGATCCTCGTGCTATTGCTCTCGAGCGTTAGTGCTATTTTTCGCGCTTTTTCACAAAAAACTTCGATTCTTTCGGTCAAAAGAGCCTCAAGCTCCACCGATCCTACATCCGATCAACGGGGACCCGTGTCGGATTCGTCTGTGCCCCTCAAGGGTGAAGATTTCGTCGAGCTACACTTCGGAGGACTCCAGAAGCTTCTCAGGCCCGGTCTCGGAGATGGCCCAGGAGAAGGGAAGCTCGACGCCCGGAAAGCTGTTCAGGGTCTGCCCTGGATGCCAGCTGCAGAACGTCTTTAAGGAGGACGAACACTCTTTCTGCCTTTACTGCCTTCATGAGGACAAGACGCACGTGGAGAAGGACTGTGCGTTTTGCGGCAACATGTCGGAACGGACCATGAAGGACCGCCATCAACGTCTCGCCAACTGGCTGGAGGGTAAGAGCCCGTCTGGCGAGAAGAAGAAGAAATCCGAGCGGTCTTCTAAGACCTTTGAGGGCGCCCCGGCGACGGGGGCCCAACATAAGGCTAAGCACCGCGAGTCCGCTGGCACCGGGAGCGCCGAACGGTCGGGCTCTACGGGCGCCAGGCAGGGCGCACCCTCCCCGGCACCATCAACCACGAGCCAACGCTCTGGGTCGGGTAAGAGGAAGGCCGAGCACCCGGCGAAGCTCCTGGAGAGGCCCCGGTCGAGCTCTAAGGCAGAGGAGGAGCGTGGCAGTGCCCCCTCCCTCAAGGATAAGGCGGTGAGCGCACCTAAGGTGGTGAAGGCCTTGATCCATCCAACCAAGCCCTCTATCGAAACGGTCGCGGCGGCCCTGGCTCAGCCTGTGGAGGCTGCACCAGTGGTGGCGACCTCGGGGCCCAGAATCTCCCTGCCTCCTCGGAGGGAGTCTTCTTTTGTGCCCATCGATAGGACCCCCGTGAAACCCTCCGTGGGGAAGAAGAAGGGGGGGCAGGGCGTCGTCGTAGATTCGGCCTCAACCTCAGAAGAGGAGCTGATCGAGGTCTTAAGCCACGGCCTAGGCGTGGAAGAAGGCCAGCCCGTCGGAATGGACCCCGACGCAGGTGACGACGACGACATCGTCGAGGATACCGACGGGGCCCCTGCTCGCCCGTCGGATTCCCCTCTGCCAGCGCCGCAAGACAACTCGGCGGCCATTTTGTTGGCCATACAGTCCTTATGCTCCGAGATAAGGACGAGGCTACCGTTACCGACGGAGGAACCTCTCCCGTCGGGGGATCCAGAACCGGGACCTTCTGGTGTTCCCCCTACCAAGAAAAGAAGGATCCATCCACCACCTCCTTTACAACCGTCGCGCCCCGTCCAGCCCTCCTCCCCGTCCACCCGAGGGGATGATACGGGGACTGACACGGCAGCGACGGGTACGGACGACGAGGCATACGACGAGGATATTCCGTCGTCGCCTCCCGCCAGGGCTTCTCCGCCCGACGAGATCGGATCTTTCCACTCCATGATCTCCAGGGCTTCCGAGCTTTTCCAACTCTGCCCTGAGGAGAAGAAAAAGGAAGGCTTCCTTTATCAGCGGCGCGAGGCCAAGAGGAAGACGGTCCTCGCAGTGCCTCTGTTGGACGACATTTGGGATGAGGGCCTTTCCCTCCTCAAGAACCCTTCCACGACGCCAGCTAGAAGAGACCGGTACGAGAAAAAGTACCGGGTCCCGGACACGGCCCCCCTGTGCCTCCGGGCGCAGCCTACCCCGGATTCCGTCGTCTCCGCGGCAGCCAGGAAGAAAGCGGGGGGGGTGCGGCCTCCACATCGACTTCCCCGCCGGACGGCGAGGGAAAGAAATTGGATGCTATGGGACGTAGAGTCATCTCGTCGGCAGCGACGACGATTAAAGCGGCCAACGCCTTGGCTATCGTGGCTCGCTACGACAGGGAGCTCTGGTACAAGATAGCTCCCCTGCTGGATTTTCTGCCGGACGACAAGAGGGCGGAGGCCCTGGAGATCCTGCAGGAAGGTGAGGTGGCCTCGGACCACGCCATCACCGTGGCGACGGACATCGCCGACACTGGGTTCCGCCAGCTGGGCAACGGCGTTTGCCTTCGACGTCGTGGATGGCTCAAAGCTACGGACTTCCGGCAGGACGTCCAGACCAGAGTCCTGGACATGCCCTTCGACGGGAACAACCTGTTTGGGAAGACAGTGGACGATTCCCTTCAGGCCATCAAGGCGGATACTGAGACGGCCCGGGCCCTTGGAGTTCTGCAGCAACGACGGACGCCCTTTCGGAGCAGCGGAGGCAAGGGCGCCTCCAAAGGTTCCGGCGGCGGTTTCGCTTCCTACCGTCAAGCGGCCCGCTCGTCGTCGCAAGAGGCCTACAGAGGACGAGGCAAGTCTAGCGGACCCCGCCGTCGTCGCCAAGGAGGTCAAGGCGGCAAGGCCGCGTCCAAGCAGGATTGAACCGGCCGTGGGGTCGGGCCCCCACCGAAGCACCCCGGTGGGAGGCCGGCTGGCGGGCTTCGTCAGCGTGTGGGAGTCCATCTCCACCGACCGTTGGGTGCTGGACGCCCTGGCCCAGGGCCACGCGCTCGAGTTTCAAAGAAGGTGCCCGCGCGTCCCCCCCGTGGCCAGGAAAGAACTTCACGTCCCTCAACTTCTCCTGGAGGTAAAGGCGATGCTCAGGAAGGGCGCCATCGAACTCGTCCCAAAGAGGCTTCGGGGCTCCGGAGTCTACTCGAGATACTTCCTCGTGAAGAAGAAGACGGGAGGATGGCGCCCCATCCTAGACCTGCGACGTCTGAACAAGTTCATCAAGGCGCAGAAGTTCCGGATGGTCACCCTCCAGCACGTCCTGGGTCAGCTGGAGGAAGGAGACTTCCTATCGTCGTTGGATTTGGAGGATGCCTACTTCCACATTCCCATCCTAAAGGGGCACCGAAAATTCCTCAGGTTCGTGGTCCAAGGGCGTCATTACCAGTTCAAAGCCCTTCCCTTCGGACTACGGTCGGCACCCAGGGTATTCACCAAGTGCCTCGCACCGGTGGCGGCGCAGCTGCGCCGCGAGGGGATTCACGTCTACCCCTACCTGGACGACTGGCTCATCCGCGCCAAGACGAGGGAGCTCGCCGTGGTCCACACGGCAAGGACCGTCCAACTCCTCACGGACCTGGGATTCTCCGTGAACTACGCCAAATCCCACCTGGTGCCCACGCAAGTCGCACTGTTTCTGGGAGCGAGGCTCGACACAGTGTCCCTTCTGGCCTCCCCGTCGGAGGAGAGGACCAGGACCATCTTGGGCAAGGTGCAACGGATGTTGGTGGCCGACGCGGCCAAAGTGAGGTCCATCAAGTCCCTCCTCGGGATGATGTCTTCCTGCATCTACCTCATTCCCATGTGCAGGCTCCGGATGCGCCCGTTGCAAGAATTCCTGGATGCGCGCTGGATCCAGACGACGGGCAGCTTCGAGGAAAGGATCAAGCTCGACGAGAGCTTCCGACGAGCGATACGGTGGTGGGGCACCCGCGCGCATCTGACGGCGGGCATGGACTTCCAGACCCCAGCCCACCAGGAGACTGTGACCACGGATGCCTCCCTGGAAGGGTGGGGAGCGCACACCGAAAATCTGCACGCAAGGGGACTCTGGCTCCCGACGGAGAAGTCCCTGCATATCAACGTCCTGGAGCTCCGTGCAGTGTTTTGGGCCCTCAGGTCCTTCCTTCCGTCCCTCAAGGGCAAGGTGGTGAGGATCTTCACCGACAACACCACCACCATGTTTTACATCAGGAAACAGGGCGGAACCAGGTCCCCAGCGCTGTCCAAGGAGGCGCAGGACCTGTGGCATTGGGCCGTCGCCCAAGGGATTTTTCTGGTGCCGTTTCATCTGGCAGGGATAAAAAACACCATCGCCGACTCACTCAGCAGGGAGCTGCGCTCGTGCCACGAGTGGGAACTACGGCAGGATCTGGTGGATCGCCTCTTCCGACGGTGGGGCACACCCCAGATCGACCTGTTCGCGACGGCGACGAACACCAAGTGCCGGAGGTTCGCCAGCAGTTTTCCCCAGACGAGGAGCATGGGCGATGCTTTCTCGTTCCCCTGGGAGGGCCTGTTCCTCTACGCGTTCCCTCCCTTGCCTCTGCTAATCCGGCTCGTCAACCAGCTCAAGAGGTCACGGTGCAGGATGATCCTCGTCGCACCTGCGTGGCCGAGGCAGATATGGTTCCCGGACTTGCTGGACTTGTCAGCGTCCCCGCCGATCAAGCTGCCGGCGGACGCGGATCTACTCTCCAGGGAAGGAGGCGCCATCCTCCACCACGACCCGAAGTCGCTGAACTTGCAGGCCTGGCTCCTGCAGCGCTAGAGTTTGGAGGATACGACATACCGGCCGATTGCAGAGAGGTTCTTGCAAAGGCCAGGGCGTCCTCGACTCTTAAATGCTACGGACACAAATGGAAGAGGTTCTCTGTCTGGTGCCACGCACAGAAGATTAACCCTCTACGGATTACGGCTCCCCAAGTACTGCCATACCTGCTGACGCTGGCCAAAGCTGGTCTGGCACACGCGTCCATCAAGATTCATCTTGCTGCGATCTCCCGATACACCAGAACCACGGGGCGGACGTCCTTGTGGTCTCATCGTCTGGTGAAAGAGTTCATGAAGGGACTGTTCAGATCGTTCCCGCCGGTGAAGGCTCCGGCCCCGGCGTGGGAGCTCAACGTGGTGCTGACCAAGCTCATGGGACCTCCGTTCGAGCCTCTGCACTCGGCCCCGTTGAAGTTTCTATCGTGGAAAACAGCTTTTCTTGTGGCCATCACCTCCGCACGACGAGTGGGAGAGATCCAGGCCCTTTCCTGCAAGGCCCCGTACTTGACTTTCCACGACACGAGGGTAGTGCTCAGGACGCACCCCTCCTTCATGCCCAAGGTACCGTCGGACTTCCATCTCAACGAACCCTTGGTGTTACCTGTGTTCTTCCCGTCGCCTTCGTCGCCGGCTGAGAGGACTTTGCACTCGCTGGATGTAGCTAGAGCGCTGAAGTTCTACGTGGACCGCACGAAGGGTTTTCGGAAGACGTCACAACTCTTTGTGAACTTTGGACCTGTCAATCAGGGGAAGGCTCTCTCGAAGGCTTCCATCTCCAGATGGCTCTCCGGCTGTATCATGTGCTGTCACCGGTTGGCAAACCGACCGCTGCCTGGCCGTCCGAGAGCCCATTCCACCAGAGCGATCGCAGCTACCACGGCGTTCCTATCTGGTGTGCCCCTGCTGGACATATGCAGGGCTGCTACGTGGAGGTCGACGCACACCTTCACGAAATTCTACTGCGTCGACCGGGATTCCAGGGAGGAGTCCAGGGTCGGCCAAGCAGTGCTGCGCAACCTGTTCGCCTGAGGTGAGCCTGGTGAGGAGGTAAGATGCTTAATGTTGAGTTGATGTGATGCTTAATGTTGAGCCTTTGCCACCTCCCGTGGTTGTGCATGTGTGTACTGCTATGTATTCTTTATTCATGAGCATGTGAATCCATGCCAGACCCCATGCTGGAGAAGGAACAAGTTACTTACCTGTAACTGTTGTTCTCCAGCATGGGTCTGGCATGGATTCACATGCGAACCCTCCCGCCTACCCCTCTGCGGCTCTTCACTTGGTCATACTGCCACTTCACGTGCTTCCAAATCTGAAGATGGCTGCCAGAGGCGGTGCTTAGGTAGAGGGCAGTCATTGGCTGTGGTCAGTATGACGCAGAGACCAGTGATTGGTTATTACTACGAAAGACAGATCAGAAACGAAACTGATACTGGTTTTTTCTTTACCGAGGATTCCCAGCCTGACGACGGGGAATATTCATGAGCATGTGAATCCATGCCAGACCCATGCTGGAGAACAACAGTTACAGGTAAGTAACTTGTTCCTTCTCATCTGCCAACCCAGTGGTGAAAAAGCATCTGGTGGGGTTAACCAGGCTGTACATGCATGTCAGACGCCTGCACCCAGTCTGGGACCTTAACATTGCACTAAGCGCCCTCATGCACAAACCATTCAAGCCCATGGCCACAGTGGACATCAAATTGGTCACGCTCAAGACAGCACTACTAGTGGGGCTTAGTTCAGCTCACAGAGTTAGCGAGATTCAGATACTGGTGGCTTTCGAACACTACACTATGTTTCATCGGGACAAGGTCGTGCTCCGCACTCACCTCGGGTTCCTCCCAATAGTTGTCTCCTCCTTCCAAATTAACGAAGAAATTGTGCTCCCACCTTTTCCCTGAACCCCAAGGAAGACGCCTAGAAGTTTCTTCACTGTTTAGATGTCAGAAGAGCCCTGCAATTCTATCTTGACAGAACAAAGGACTTTCGCAAGACGGACGCTTTATTCGTCACTTTTGGTGGGTCACAACCTGGACAGCAATCGTGCAAAGCTTCAATAGCTAGATGGATGATTGCCGCCATCTAGGAGGCATACAAGGCTGAGTACAAAGAATCACCAAGGGGCATGCACGCTCACGTGATCAGGGCCAAGGCAGTGACTGTTGCCTTCCAGCGTCACGTACCGTGGCAGGTGATTAGCATGGCGGCGACATGGGCCACGCCATCGGCCTTCTGCAAAAATTACTGTCTGGAGACCAGTGCCACAGCTGACGCAGCATTTGGTCAGGCTGTCCTTTGTAATCCGTTTGCCTAGAGTGTCAAGCTCTCCTCTGCAGGGTGGTTGTATCAGTGGTAGTTGCCCATACAGGATGGAGAAAAGGAGACGGGACGTTGGAGTAATTAAGTGTTACTCACAGAGTGATTAAAGTACTCCTAGTCCATAGTCCCCTTTCCTCCATACGTCCCACCATCCTTCCTCCTAAAAAAGAGCAGAGGTTGAGCAGTTTAATACAGCCAACGCGCCAAAGGGGAGCCCTGTGCACGTACAAATATAAAGGGAAACGGTTATTTCCATTCCCTTCCCTAGCAAGGGACGCCCATACAGGATGGAGGAAAGGGGACTATGGACTAGGAGTACCTTACTCACTGCAGTGAGAACACTTAATTAAACCAAATGTGATTTCTTAAAGGAAAAATTGTGACTCAAAAAAAGGAAATGTAAACCCCAGCTGGTTTCATGTAGAATTACCAATAGGTGTAATTCTGCCAGTTCAAAATAGTTCAACTCAAAAGGGTTGCCCTTGGAACCTTCCACGTAGGGCTCTTGCCATAAGTCAGTAGCGTTCACAATGTTTCTGGGTCCTTTGGGGTTTCCTTCCCCAAGCTCAGACCCTTCTGGTTTCAAAACTAAAGTTAGTTCTGTCCAGGCCTCTTAGGGTTCCCTTCCCGAAGTCTAGGCATCGCCTGTAAAGTTCACAATGTCCTTGTGGGCCTCTCAGGGTTCCTTTCAAAAAGCATAGGCCCATTTTGTCTTCAAACAAACAAAGTTCTCCTTGTCTGGATGTACCTTTCAATGTACAGTTCTTTCATGTTGGTAGTATCAGAGACTTTCGAGAACGCCGGGTGTTTTGCGCCTCCCAGGTGCGACCACTCTGATCGCTCAACCTTTTTCTGTTATTGTTTTCCACTTAGCTGCTCCTTACAGGTGCCTCTTGCACCCCTTTTTACTTCATCTGTATTTCTTTTACTGTTCCTGTTTTGTCGTGCACACTTGCACATACTCTTATGTTCCGTCCCCTTTCCTCCATACTATATGGGCATCCCTTCCAAGGGACGGGAGACGGGACCTTTTTCACCAGAAAAAACCTTCTTCCCCTTTAAATGTAGAGGCGCACAGGGGTGCGGCCCTGGGAGCATACGCTGCCCTGACTCCGCCCTTCGGCTCCACACCTCTCTCCTCTTTTCCGATTCGACGGGAACGGGCCAAATTCACCAGCGCTCCTGGGTTTGGCTTTGGCCATGTAATTCCATGCGCGGATACTTCTTCTCTTTTGTTGTTTTTGTATTTTTATCATTCAGGTATCCAGTCCTCAGGCGTCACGCTCCTCCCCGGCACATGTCGACTTCCACAGGGTCCAGCAGGTGACCATCCTGTGACAGGTAGGGCCTCTATTTTCCATTGCACACCGCAAGGGAGACTCCTTCCCAAGGACTCGCTTGTGCGGGAGGGACTTTTCATGTCCTCTTACCAGCACGTTCACTGAGGCTGCTTAAGCTACCGGCCCACAGGCCGAGGGATCCTTGGATCCCCCCGGTGACAGTGTTGAGGGACCGGAAGGTTCTTGTACCGGGTCCTCACCCGAGGGGCCCTGCCCTTGTACTGGCATTATGTCCGAGGGGCAACGCCCTAGTACCGGCAATAGATCCGAGGGGGTGCCTAAATGCAGCTCTACTGGCTCCCGGGCCAAGGGTGTCACACCTACCGGGTCTAGGCCCGAGGATCATGGTAGGCCTCGCAATCCACACTCAAGAGTCGTGGGGGAGGCTGGGTTTAGCGACCTGAGCAACACTACGCAGGCACATAGCAGGCAGCTCGACAAAATGGCTGCCGGGCCAGAAATCGGCACTCGTTGAATGCCATTCCAGGAGTTTGGCGAGGAACGAGTGTCAAAGTGGGACTGGCCTCAACCAGGTACGTGGCCTACAGCCTGTCCTTCATCTGCGCAGGGCAGGTTCCCACTGCATCTGTGTGGGCAGGATATGCAGCGGCTGCAGCAACCTCCCGCTACCCCGTCTATATCCCCTACCCCTCCTCCGGCTTGTCAAGAGGTTCCTCGGGCTTATGATGTCCCCTCAGATGGGGGTTATCCTCAGGGATGCCATCAGGGACGTGCTCCCTCCAATGCTTGCAGCACCACAGGCTCCTCAGCCGGCACCGCCGGCCCCGCCTGTGCCTCTGACCCCCCCCAGTCGATTCCTCAGGCGATTCCGTACCAGCCTCCTCCACAGCCTCCGGCTTTGGTCCCAGTAACCCAGCTGCCGGATCCCAATACTGCTTCACCAGAGCACGATCCTCCTGACCCACAGGACACAGATGAGGAGGAAGACCCTGACACGCCCTCATCAGCCAAGGCCTTCCACAAACCTCTTGCAGGGCTGGCGGAGTACCTGTGCCTGCCTCAACCCGAAGTCGAGCAACCGGCAGAGGGGATACTTGCTGAAGTCCTCATGCTACGCCCCTCTGCCAAAACGGGAATTCTACTGCAGACCGATGTAGTCTCTCTGGCCAAAAAAGGTTGGCTCAAGCCCCACTCCGGTCAATCGACGCCTGGACGCTAAGTACAGGCAGATGGAGGGGGATACACTCTTGCTATCGGCCTATCCTCAGCCACACTCCTCGGTGATCGCTGCAGCATCACTATACTCCAAGCCTCTGTCATCATCAGCCCCCTCCTCTGCGTCGCTGCTAGGCAAGGAGGAGAAGATCTTGCAGGCTTATGGGAAGAAGCTGTATTCCAACGCGTCCTTGCAGCTAAGCCAGGCCAACGCCGATGCCATTAACGCTGCCGCTAACCAGAGGTTATGGTGGGAAATTGCAGACTTCCTCCCGGTACACCCTATGCAGAGCCAATCACGTTTCAAGGCGGGTCTGGCTGAGGCCAAGCGGGTGGCGGAGGACCTCATGGAGTCCACCGTGGCCCATATTGACACCTCTGGCCGTGCCATCTATATCGCCATGGACATGAGAAGGACAGCCTGCTTCCGTGCAAAGAAATTCAACCCGGACTTCCAGGAACGCATATTAGACCTACCGTTCGAGGTGGCAGGGGAGACCTCTTCTACTCCACCACGGACAAGGAGCTGGACAAAAAGAAAAACAGCTCACAAACAGCCAAATCTTAATCTATCTTGACAAAGACCACGCCCAAATCGTACACCCAGTCACAGCAGGGCTCCAACAAGGGGCATACGTACAGCGTGTTCAGCGGCTTCGAGGAACGGAGGTCCGGGCAGCCAGACTGCTCGCCGACTCCAAATCGGCGCAAGCAACAAAAAAGGGGGGAGGGGTCAAGGGCTTTTTCCAATCCCCCCTCCTCCGCAACAGCCTCTGAGGGAAAGAAGGCATGACATGCCCCTCCGGGTCCACGTGTCTCCAGTGGGGGACAGGCTTTGCTCTCCATGCCCATTTCTGGTGCCAGAATTTTGCGCACCCCTGGATCCTCTCCGTAGTATCCACAGGGTACCGCCTACCCATCCCAGCCTCTCCTCCCTCCTCCCCTCCACTCCCTCAAGTTGGGACAGCAACTTTTCTGGTGGAGATCTGGTCACTCATAGAGAGCCAAGCCGTGGAGGAAGTCCCAGCCTCCCAGCGAGGCTTGGACTTTTACTCCAGGATTTTTGCCATTCAGAAAAAGAACCAGGCGGGCCTGAGAGTTGTGCTGGACCTTTCCACCCTCAACCTCTCCTTACCTCTACAAAAATTCAAGACGGTTACCCCAACTTTTATAGCAGAGACATTGTGCAAGGGAGACTGAATGTGCTCCCTGGATCTGAAGGACGCATACCTACACGTCCCGATTTGGAAGCCACATTGTTCTTTCCTACGTTCAGGATCATGGGCTACCATTTTTAATACAAGGTCCTACCTTTTGGCCTCAACTCGCCCCCATGGTCTTTACCAGACTCATGAATACTGTGGCTGCCCTCCTCAGAGCGCAGGGCCTCCACATCTACCCATACCTCGACGACTGGATCATCAGGGCTACATCTCCAGAAGCGGTTCACCACTCTTCCCTTACGAACACACTGCACGATCTGGGCTTATTGTCATGATGCCTACCCCCGGAGCACCAGGCCAGGCCCAGCACCCCCGGAAGCAGGCATCATGCCCTCGGGTAAAAGCCCAGTGGCCCCTTATAGGGGCTCTTTGGACTCAGTCCTGGCGCCTTTGGCGCCAGGCTCATGTTGGACATCAGTCCTGGCGCCATAGGCGCCAGGCTCATAAAGGGAGGTGTTTTGTGCCCTTACCTGATGCAGACCATGCTGCACGCTTCAGGCCTCCCTGAGACCTGAAAGGGACAATTTTTTCATAGGGACTATTTTTTCACTCAGGTGTGGCCAGGGAAGGATACATACCTAGTTGGGGAAGGATACATACCTGGGACTTCTTTGGAGGCTATTTAGGCCACGCCCAGACAGCAGCTCATGCTTCGCGTTGTTCTGCTTCCTGCAGCTTAACGCTCACCGTGTCTGCTCCTGCTCCTGGACTCCAGCCACGCCCGCCTCGAACCTGGAAGACCTGCAAGGAAGGAAGAGAAGAGAAAGGTGAAAACCAAGGACTATTTCAAACTTCTTACCTGCATCCGGAATCTTCTCGCCAGCATCCCTGAAGAAAGACTTCCATTTAAAAGCATTGCGTTGCTCGCTGTAGCGCCACGCTTCACTCACCTGTCCTCGAGACATCTCCCGGCTCCATCGCGGCTGTCAGCATCGGACGCCATATCTCTGCACCTAGGGGAGAGAGGAAGAAACAAAAGGTGAGCAGAAGGAACACAGAAGGAAAGCCTGATTAACAGCCATAATACTTACAGGCTTTTCTTCCACATTTCGGGTCGGCGCCGCCCCGTTGGCAGGTACCGTACCCTGGCCCCTATGGGGAAAGGACAAGAGACATTTCTGGGGAACGATAAAGACATTTAGAGGGATCGCCCTCATCACTACTCACCTCGGCAGTTTAACCCCTTGACGCATCGCCTTCATTCTGCACCTGAAATAAAGGACAGATCACAGGTTAGAAAGACAACATAAAGGGGGCCTCACTTGAACTTTGAACTTTCATACTTACGGCGCATCGCTCCGGAAAGTCAAGTGGATTTTGCCAGCGCCATTCTGAAAACCAGTGAAGTAACTGGACGAACACGCGCCCCTGCACCAGAAGCAGGATGGAGAGTTCATCCTTCCAAACCATAAGGTGAGCTTAAACCGGGGTTTAGAGGAAGTTAGAGAGGAACGAAGGGGGAAGGTGGAAAGGGGGAGCTAGCACACTATTCTGCAGACTGTTAATCCCCTTTCTCATCTGCAGAAGGTTATTCCTACGGGCCAGGCAAGCACGATTTGGAGGTCCTGTCCAATCGGTGTTCCGGGTCCTGCGCATCACGCTAGAAGAGGCCACAGCAATCCAGACTAGACCAGCGCCCCTGTGGGAACCAGGTGAGCGTTACACTTATCGCTTAATCTCAAGAAGTCGCAGCTGCAGCCCACGCAGACTCTGACATTCTTGGGCCTCACCTGGGACGCGTGCTCCGAGAAGGTGTTTCCGTTGGAGGACAAGATCTCGGCCATCAAGAGGGCCACCTTCAACTTCCTCAGCAGAGAGGTGACCTCGGCCTGGTGATACAAGCATCTCCTGGGTCTCTTGGCAGCGGTCCTATTAGCCGTTCCACACACGAGACTGAGGATGAGAAAGATTCAGCTGCACTTCGCAACCTCATGCATCCAGGAGCGGGGCTCTCAATCCGAGATGATCAACGTTCCTCCATCTCTCCGCCAGGACCTCACATGGTGGTCTAGGGACTGCAACCTACGGACGGGCAAGCCCTTCCAGCCTCCCACACGGCAGGTCACCGTCACCACGGACTCCTCGCTCGAGGGCTGGGGAGCCACCGTGGACGATATCTCGATCCACGGCACCTGGACTCGACAGGAGCAGGAATACCACATCAATTGGTTGGAGCTGAACGCCGTCTGGCTAGTGCTCAGAGCATTCCTTTCACTTCTCAGGGGCAAGGTTGTCCTCATCCAGACAGACCACTCGACCAGCATGTACTATGTCAACAAGCAGGGAGGCACCAGATCCCCTCCACTGTGCAGACTGGCAATCAGCATGTGGGAGTGGGCCCTGGAAAACAACATCTACCTCACAGCAGTCCACCCTCCGGGGGAATCCAACATGGAGGCGGACAGGCTCAGCAGGTTGGGAGCGGACAATTACGAGTGGCAGCTAAACAACCTCGTTATTCAGGAGATATTCAAAAGTGTTTTATGCAAACTTGCACCTTTCACTTTTTGCTTCCGGGGCGCTTGCACCCTTTCGTTGCTTCCGGGGCGCTTGCACCCTTTCCTTGCTTTCGGGTCTCTTGCAACCTTTTTTTTCCCTTCGATTCAAAGTTCACTTTCCTCTTATCTCTTTACTTCTCCGCTGCTAGCGCATCTTTCTTTCTGCTTTCTTTCTTGCTTTCCGATGTCTTTACTTTCTCTCTTGCTTTCTGCTTTCTTTACCTTTGTGCTGCTTGTAAATCTGGTCTGTTTCCACTCCTACTCCAGCCACCCACATGCTCCCGAGTTTCTCTCTCAACTTTCACGAAACTCACTGGATAGTGTGTCACTGGTGAGCAGTCTCCTCTGGATACTCTGGGTCATGGTCAGGGTCTTACCACCTTCCCTCGGATAACCTTGGGACCGGCACACATCACAAGGGAACAAGCATCTCTCTGGACTCAGCCAGCAGGTTGCAGTCTGCCTCCCTCTGGCTCTCTGGAGACACGGCTCCCTAGTCGCGCTGCAGCCCCTCAAATACACCGGGCCAGCGTCTCGGCAGGCTGCTCACCTCTGGACTCTGCAGGCTTCTCCTACTGTAGCTCCCTGCTCCTTGGCTCTCCTGGTCCCATCAGCAGCTCCAGCTTGCTCCTTCACCTGTGCAGAACCGCACCTTTTATAGTCCTCATTAGAGTCAAGTGTAAATGATTATAATAGAGTGCCTGACTCTGCCTGACTCTTAGTGGGACAATTCAGTGATAATTGGTAGTAGTCTTTCCCGTTTCTCAATGGTTTTTCCATAGGTAATCGTCACTGCTCTCGGTTGCCTCTTCTTCGTCCCAGTATTAGTTGAAAATGGGGAGGGAGAGATGGAATGAGATAGGAGGGATTGTCTATGTACTGAAACATTATTGTATGATGGACAGAGGAGAGAGGGTAATCGCCCAGGCTTGTGTTTACTTAATGGAGTGGCTTCCTTTTGTGGTAGATTACTCCTTACACCTGACATCATGTTCTGCCAGCACGAATCTGAGTTAATGGGATAAAAAGGGATATTAATGTTAACGCCATGTCTCGGTCTCTTTTGATCTTCCTTCTTATTCAGTTTCATGTACTTGAACCTCTTATGTTTCTCCTTTGGATCAGGGACCATGGATCCAGCATATCCCTTAAAGGCCTCTGGGACTTCCTCCTCCTCTCCTACTGTCTCTTTGATATGCTGCATCTCGTACTTTAGCATTCTCCTCCCAATCGCGAGAGACCCTCCACTCCGGTGATTCTCCCTCGCCTGTCCACCCCCAGGGTCAGGATCCACAAGCAATGGCCCTTCCCTGGCCACCTGAATAGAGGATCCCTTGGGAATATGTGTGAGAATGCCATCAGGTTTCTCACACCATATTGACTAGATCGCTGGTTTTGGTAATGTGCAGCGTTCATTAATCTGTGCCTCTTCTTCGTCTTGGTACTGATGTTATCATTCTCGACTTGGTTACTTGGATTCTTCTTCGTCCCAGTCTTCACATACGGCTCACATAGTTAGTCTATACTCTTCCTTGTCTCAGTAATTATTAAGGAGGTCTACCCAACACCAGGACATGGAAGTGTAGGGAACTATGATACCTATCCTATAATACGATAGGAGGATGAGGGAGGTTGTGGTATAGTCTGGAATAGGCGTCCCGAGTCCCATAGGGAAGATCCCTCCCTATGAGATTCACCCGCTGACTACCACCTCCAGGGCGACTATCAGGTAGCAATCTCACCTCCCTGGCCTTATGGGAAGGGACGAAATCCAAGGATTTATCACACCTGCTTTTCATTTCTACAAGCAAACCATCTACCACTGCAACCTTCCTTATTATAGTATAAACAATAATTCTCATGTGTTTGCAACAATTTCCCCAATTCCTTCTGTACCACCAGAGTTTCCTGCTGTACTTCTAGCAGGGCGAAGGAGGGGCTAAGGTCAATGGCCGACTGAAGAGGAGGTGAGCTGGAGGGTCTGTCTTGTATTACCACAGCTCCTGAATGGCAACAGAATCTTGTATAACACCAGATTACCCCACCCAATATAAGAAAAAATGATGTGAGACATAGCGTGGTGGTAATGTAAGGCTGTTCAGACACTTTCCTAATTTCCTGCACACAACATCTCCTGCAATACATTTTGTGGCTGAATGATGGGCCACTGCAAATGCCTGTTTCTCTTTATTAAACATTGCCTCCAACACCTGCAAACTCTTTCTCACAGCTGTTACATGTCTCATTGCTTCTTCTACTCCCTCCAAATCCTGAAATCTACGTGGCACTTGCTTCGGCCACCCCTTGAAAAACTCAACATAGACCTTTACCTTTGTCCTGTCTGTAGCTGGCTAAAAAACTGTAAATTACTAAGTACTTTTATGAATAGTGAAGTACACATCAGACTCTGGTGGAGCTACTAATTCTACACATTAATCCTTCCCTCTAAACAACCTTCTCCATACCAAACTGTATCCAACTCCCTCACCTTCCCAGCACACTTTGTTTCCAACCGACACTACCTGTTGCTCTTTTAATCTACTCACCACCTGCAATGGTGGGGACTTTAAAGGCTATAACTCCCAATTTGAACCAAGACTAAAGCACATATCAAGGGTTATCCCGGGGCAGAGATCAGGTATCTGGAGGCATTGTCAGGTGGTTTGGTTTCCTATACTTAACAATGCATCACCCACTTCCCATTACATCCTGCCCACGGTCCAGGCAGTATTCTGCTGGCCAGCGCCCATACTTCTTTGATTGCTCCATGTGCTAAACTTATGCTCTTTATCTTCACAGCACCACCCACTGTACTTCCAAAAGTTCATCCATTCCCATCGATGTTCGAGTATCCCAGAGGTATTCTTCAACAATCCTGGCCAACTATTGTCTCACCTCTTCTCTGATCAATATCAATTGGGCCTTCTGATAATCTTGCATCTCTTTGCTCGCCATGTCCCATTCCAGGTTCCTCCCTGCTTCTAAGAGCACCTTTGGTAATCTCACTGCTGGTGCCATTACATGGAGCTCACCCATTCAGGCCACATTACCTGTGAGCTCGACCCTAGATATGAGCCTCGGGGCCTTCTCAAGTCGATGAACTCGACCCTCTAAATGTTTACCTTTATTTATTTATATATATATATTTCTGAGGCTTGTGGAATCTGCTTAGATCAAATGCTTTGCATAGGCCGATATCTAGTGGTAGTCAGAGTCTACAGGATTTGTTTTCGAAAACTCAAAAAGGGGCGTCGACTTGGCGTGTCAGTAATACTATCCCTAGTGTGACGTCCACTGTAACCATTGTCCTTCACGCGTCAAAGTCCCTCAGTTGTGTTTTTCCGTCATTGTGTTTGGTTGATAATTTGCTAGGCAAAGTTTAACTTTAGACTTTCTTCCTATCCTTTCTTCAACCGCCCATCAACTGCCGCACTATTAACTGCTTTGCTGACATTCGACGGACGGCAACATTGCTGATGACTACAAGCGCCTCGAAGATCAATGAGTGCAGCCTTCCTAGACCTCAGCGGGCCTCGGCCCCTGTTAGGCAGAATTCTGTGTAGTTCCCGTAGGGAGCACTACAGAAGATTAAGACTACAGGTATAAGCAATAAATCCCCTTTGGTATCAGTCTGTACCACAAAGATTCAGTTGGTAGCTGTGGCTAAGCAGTCAGACTTATCTCAAGAGGGAGATGAGCAGTATTCAGGGTTTACTCAATAGGACTACAAATACTAGGGTACAAGGAAACACTGACCAAAGCTTTGTATTAAAAAGAATATATATATATTTATTATACACTTCCAGTTCAACACGTTAATCACAGTTTTAAAAGCAAGTTAAAATCAGTCAAGAAAAGTATACACAACTCCCTAGTTAAATTGTAGACAAGTTTGAGCAAGAGTGAAAACTGAGCAAAACGTCACAGTGGAAACCAAACACAAATGGCACTCTATCAATTTCTCACATGGGAGGGAAAACACAAGTTATACAGAAATATCTTCTTACACACCCTAACAACAATTCCCATAAATTTGTGAACAAGTTTAGGCAAGGCAGCACTTTTGTTTGTATAATACTTAAATGAAAACCAAGCAAAATGGCAGTGCACAAATTAAAAAAATGGGAAGGAAAAGGTGGTTATAAGAATTAGGTGCATCAACACAGTTCCAGTTGAGAAGCAATCTAGAGAAGGCAGTTCTAACAAATTCAGCCAGAGTCAATAGGCCTGCGCCAGAGTCAGTGGTACAGGGCAAAGGGCCCAGGAGTAAAATGTTCTTGTAGCTGCAGTCAAGTCTTTGTTAAACGATTCGAAAAGGTGGATGCAGAAGGTGAAAGACAATGTTAGAGGATAGGGGCGGCCTACCCAACAGGTACGTAAAGGATTTAAAACACCTTTAGGGCTACCAACGAAAAAGGGCGGCATGGCGCAACAAAGTACCTTAAAATGAAGACAAGGCTCCTGCGGTGGCGGTTGTTCCTGGCAGTTCCTGCAGTTCGGGACATCCAGCAGAGGAAGAGAGGCTCTCGTGGAGGAAGGTTCGAGTTACTGCACTGCCCAGGGATGAAACCAGCTGTGCTGCTGCCCAAAGAATAAAAGGTACGCTCCTTTAAATTGTGGTCAGGGTGGACGGGTGCCTGGCTATCCGGTCTCCGAGTACAGGGTACTGGCGACTCGACCAAGGCAGGTCCAGGAAGGCGATTAGCAAACTGGTTGGCCCCATCAGCTCAAGGGAAGAAGGCTCTTGCAGATGAAGATCTTCTCTCGTCGTGTGGAGAAAAGTGGTGAGATGCTGCAGCAGGGCTTCACCAGTGGTTCAGTTGTTGCAGATGTCTTTGGCTTCTCTCCTCTTCGGCTTCTTAGTTCCAGTGGCGACGTCTTGCTCTTCCAGTCCTCAGGATCCTGCTTTTATGCAAAAAGATCCCCATTCATACAGCCTAGCTGTCACTCACACAGGGGAGTGGTCATCCTGGCGGGAGACCCTCCAGCCTATCAGGGCAGAGTGCGACATGAGTTGCTGAGGCAACCCTGTCCAGGGGTCCTACTCCCCCTCCCACACAATGGATCCACCCCAGACTCCGTGGCACCGAAAGGAGGGTTGCTTGGCAGAAGCCCGCCAAAAGGACGAACAAAGAATCCCCGACCTGGGTTAGGAGTGGGAGCTTAATGTGGTGCTGACCAGGCTCATGGGGGCCCGATTCGAGCCTATGCATTCAGCGCCCTTGAAGTTCCTGTCGTGGAAGACAGCGTTCCTCGTGGCCATCACCTCCGCACGACGAGTGGGAGAGATCCAGGCCCTATCTTGCAAGCCTCCATACTTGACTTTTCACGACACGAGGGTGGTGCTGAGGACGCACCCCTCCTTCATGCCCAAGGTGCCGTGGAACTTCCACCTCAACGAGCCTTTGGTGTTACCAGTTTTCTTCCCATCGCCTTCGACGCCGGCCGAGAGGACTTTACACTCGCTGGATGTAGCTAGCGCGCTGAAGTTCTACGTGTACCGCACAAAGAGTTTTCGGAAGACGTCACATCTGTTTGTGAACTTTGGGGCTGTGAATCAAGAGAAGGCTCTCTCGAAGACTTTCATTTCCAGATGGCTCTCCGGCTGCATTATGCACTGTCACCGGTTGGCAAACCGACCGCTGCCCGGCCGTCCGAGAGCCCATTCGACCAGAGTGATTGCTGCTACCACGGCGTTCCTGTCTGGTGTGCCCCTGCTGGACATCTGCAGGGCTGTTACGTGGAGGTCGACGCACACCTTCACAAGATTCTACTGCGTCGATCGGGACTCCAGGGAGGAGTCCAGGGTCGGCCAAGCGGTGCTGCACAACCTGTTCGCTTAAGGTGAGCCAGGTGAGGAGGTAAGAGATGCTTAATGTTGAGTGTATTGCTTAATGTTGAGCCTGTTGCCACCTCCCGTGGTTGTGCATGTGTGTACTGCTATGTATTCTTTTATTCATGAGCATGTGAATCCATGCCAGACCCCATGCTGGAGAAGGAACAAGTTACTTACCTGTAACTGTTGTTCTCCAGCATGGGTCTGGCATGGATTCACATGCGAACCCTCCCGCTACCCCTCTGCGGCTCTTCAATTGGTCAGACTGCCACTTTAGGTGCTACCAAATCTGAGGATGGCTGCCAGAGGCGGGGCTTAGGGAGAGGGCAGTCATTGGCTGGGGCGAGTATGACAAAGAGATCAGTGATTGGTTACTACTAAGAAAGACAGATCAGAAACTAAACTGATACTGATTTTTTCTTTACCGAGGATTCCCAGCCTGATGACGGGGAATATTCATGAGCATGTGAATCCATGCCAGACCCATGCTGGAGAACAACAGTTACAGGTAAGTAACTTGTTCTTTGTCTTTTACCGGTGACATCAACATTGTTTGCTGCCTTGTAAGGCCTCATAGCCCGCAAGACTGACTCAATCTGCAGCAAAAGCTACCAGTGTCAAAAGTAGACCCCTCCTGAGGGGCATGTTCCTGGGGAGGTCATTGCCAGGGCTGCCATGTGGACCGTGCCATCTGCTTTTTACAGGCACTATTGCTTAGATTCCAGTTTTCAGGATGATGCCAGGTTTGGACAGGCAGTAATGCAGAAACAATTACATTATCAGTTTAAGCACACCTTCCACCCCAGGGAGCTTCTGCTTTGTTATCTCCCACAAGTAGGAAGGAAGGGGGATAGTACATTGATGTAGGTTATTCACAGTAGTCACTACTGTACTTCTGATCCATGTTCCCCCTTCCTCCATACACACTCCCACCTTCCCTGATAAACTGTACATCACTCAGTTACGCTTAGACAATAGAAAAAGAAGGGCCAGGCAAGGCTTGGGGTGGCACCTCAATAGGTGTGGCCATATGCATGAGCCTTCACAATCCAATCAAAATTGATGGATTTTTCTTTATTCTGAAAAATGACTTCTGTCAAGTCCCTGCAAGTGGGAAATCTCACAAGAGTCGGGGAAGGGGGTGGGGGCTGTGAGCTATCAGAACAGTAGTTGCTACAGTGAGTAACTTTTATTATTTACAGCACATCATGTCTTTCCTGTAAATAGTTTTCACTTCATTGTCTATGTATTTTGTCCTTTGATGAACTCTCATGACTAAATGCTAACTCGTATAAATTGTTGCCAATAAACTGCTTACGAAATGCACTGCAACCTGTCATTACTTAACCCTGAACACATATCTCCAGGAGATAACTCTGCTCTTGTCTATGACCAATTACAAACTTACTAGCTGTGGTTATTTCACATAGTGTAAAACCAAAGGATTATTCATCCATCAAAATATTGTATGCCAGCTCTCGGGCAAATTTAGACCTACTACTCAAGCTACTTTAGTTGACCACCTTACAGTAGTGTAACAAATGGATACAAGGTTGTAAAATGTTGTGATATTAAACATTTCTCATCACCTCTCCTTTAATATCTTGTGCCTGTTTAGCCTCCTCCTTTCAATATAAAAGGGTTCCACATATACTAGGGCAGGGTTGATGGACATCATATAATGTGGTCTTTTGTTCTGAACTCTGCCCACAAACTGAACAGATATGCCAAGGCCCTTGTTCTGCAATTACTTCAAATTATATTAAAAGAATATTGCCTGATTCTGTTTAACGCAGTTTAACAATATAAAGATCTGTAGCATAGGCCTCTTCCACTAAGGAGCTGAGCAAGGCTGGCTCTTGAGGGTGCCGCACTTCCTTTCTTCAGGGACAGCGCAGTGAATAGCAGGGAAGACGCTCCTGGCATCCCTGAAGGTCGACAGATGCGGAAAAGCAGTCCCAGGCTGATAAGAAGGAAGCAGGCACAGCGGAACCGCCGACCGAGGGAAGCAGAGAAAGCCCCACCACAGACGGCAGGTGCACGGGACATCCCAGGATCATTGCGGACCATGAAATAAGGTACGCTGATGTACGGGGAACCACCAGAGACAGTGGCCTAAAGAGACCCATGAATGGGCCTGGACGCATATCCATGTCAAGGGAATATTACTTGGCAGAACTGTGAACCAAATTTGGCGGGAAAATGGTGGAAACCTGCTGTGCGAGTTTGGGACCCTCACCCATACAAATAGAAACTGTGAGAGTGACTTACGAGAAATACAGTACTTAGCAGGCGAGCAAATCAAGTCTGTATGTGACACCATAGCTTGGGGAGGGCATCCCAAGCTATTCTTCTGCGTTGCATTATCTGATGGGAAGCACCAGGTCTGCCAACCAGGGTCAGGAGCCCAGAGACAGAAAAGAAGCCAGTGAAGGGCCAACTAGGGAGCAGTTTTCCCCAATCGCTGCTGAACTTGTCAAGAAGCCTGATAAAAGCCTGTTCCCAGGAGATGACCAAATATTTCAAGGTTTGAAGATTCCATAACTGTCTTCTTGCCATAGGGAAGTTGACACTTTTGCTTTGGACATTCTGACACTAGTGCTTTCATTTGAGGAATGGAAACCCCACTTAGAGTTAGGGCATGATAGGGTTTTCTTTTCCTTTATTGCACTTGAATAAACGTTTCTAATAATCACCATGATCCCTCCGCGCCAGAGCCTTACTTATGCACCCGTACACACCTCTGGTAGTTGTTTGGAAATCCCAAATTTATTTTGCAAAATTGGGACATTTTTTCAACTTTATCTCTTGAAGAAGCCTCCACAGTTCAGGGGCATGCCTGAATACATCTTGTAGTTCCTCAAACATCCACTCACACACTACTTGTAGTACAACCTGGCACATACTGAAATCAGCACTAAAATCGCTTTGCTCTAAGAACAGATCATATATATAATGTCAATTTCGTCTTATCCATTAGCATTTATTAAACATGCATTCCTATTAACAAAATGATGTTACCCGTTCCCGTATGTATGTCCACCTGTACACCGCCTCCTCATCAGCTTTTCTTTCACCTCTGCTCCTTCGCTTTGTTCCACACACTATGATCTGGTTCACCGCGGGAAAGGGCACACTACGCTACCATTCAGACAACTATAAGGGTGTGTACGAAGGAGACTGACACACACGTGGCGTATTTTTGGCTATAAGCTTTTATTATGTTAGAAAACTAAGGAAAAACCTTACCTTACCTGGCCCTATTAATAAACTAAACACTAAGGTCCTCATCACCAGTTGAACTAACGCAAACTTTATTTGCGTTTGCGCCCACCCGTCTGGCAGTATTGCCGCCGGATCACGGGTTGGGTGCTAAACGTTACTCCCCATTCCCCATTGGGAATTTTCAGTGCAATTACGTCGTGGTAATACCGCCGGCGGTAATTGCGCCAAAAATGGGAATTTTTCCAGCGCGTTTACTCCCAGCTATGAGCGAGGGTAAATGCCCCCAGACTCGAGATTGGGCGGAGCGGTAAATGCAGCGGTAACACCATTACTGCCGCATTTAAGGTCTACCTCCCAACTCGTGATGAGGCCTTATGGATTCAGCCAGGATGTCGGCCCTAAACAAGTAATACACAATTGTGTCAATCTATTTCCTACCCTTAAACTGTAAATCAAACTAATTAAAGTGTTGTTCTTCTTGGTCCAGAAGAATGCTTCTCTTCTTCTGGATGATGGATCAAAGTTCACTTTCGGATGATGAAAAGGAAAGGTTCTTCAAAAAGGTCAAAACCCAAAAATCTCAAAAGCTTTCTTGACTTGGCGCTTCACCAACACACATGGAAAAAGAAAGTCTTGTATCTTCACAGTATTAGAGGAATTAATTCCTTTTCCCCTAACCTTCCTCTGGTTTCTTAATACTTTCACAGCACCAGAATTAATGACTTCTTTCTCCCGGCTTTTACAATACAGTTCACAACGGGAGGTTAAATTACTTCCTTCCCATGGTCTTCCTTGTGTTTCTCAAAATTCCACCGAACGGCTCCCATCCCTTGGTTTCTCACACAATGTTCACAACCATCAGGGCGGGACGATTCCCTTCCCCTGGCCCTTCTCAGGCTCTTCACAAGGCCAAGAGCTGTATATTGCTTACAAGTGCATTTATATTTTGCCTAGACCAATTGGCGGACTTTCATAAAATGCACTTAGATTTTGCTTAAACCGTAATTGCACTTAGATTTTGCTCAAATTATAATTGTATGTCTTTGTTGAAAGCAATGAATTTTATGTATTTGTTAAACACACTCTCTCTTTTTTGTGAAATAAATAAGTCAGAAAGAAAATACGTTTTTCTTTGTGTAAAATGATGTTGCTCTATGCTTCTTATGGTGACCTTGGGTTGTTCTAAGTTGGAATAAGTAGGATATCCTGCTGGATACCATTTAAAATCATTTCATAAATTTTCAAATTTAGTCTTTACGGCTTTTGAAACCCATGTTATGTGAATACCGCCGAGGCTGTGGCATTGACTTGTTTAGTTAAGGGTTGAGCCAAGGTAAAAACCCCAGAGTTCTTACTTCCTTAGACACCTTGATAATATTGCTATCGATATTGAAGGACTTGGAGGAGTTCTAGAGTTTGTTCAGCCAGTGTTGTGAACCAATGAGAAGAAGTTCTGTCTTTTTATAGTTTAGGAATAATCCATGTTGGGCCATCCAAACCTGGATATTTTGATAGATTGTATTGATTGATTCAGAGTCTGTGTCATGAGAGCCAGAGATGGGTATGAGGATTTGAGTGTCATCTGCATAGTTAGTGTAGTTGACACCAAAATCATCAAGGGGTCAAAAAGTGGTTTCTTAAATATATTATAGAGTGTCAGTGAGACGCAAAAACCTTGGGGGACACCACATGAGTCTGAGGCAGGCAAAGTTGCAGAGGTAGGAGAAAAAAATCTCATGGTTCTCTCCATGAGGAAGGAGTGTATCCACTGAATGGCTTTCTGTGAGAAGTGTGCCTCTAAATTTAGGTCAAATGCTGCTGAAAAGTCTAGCAGGAGGAGGAGAGCTAGATTGCCCTTGTCTTTCTGTTCGTCCATTTGTATTTCCAGGTCCAATAGTGCTGTTTCAGTCCCATGTCTTAAACGGACGCCTGATTGGCGTTGGCCAAGGAGATTGTTGTATTCCATATAGTTTTGGATATGGAGATACGCTGCTTGGTCCAGAATTTTGAGAAGGAAGGGTACTGTTATAGGTCGATAGTTTGTTGGTGTATTTGGGTCTACAGTATGTTTTTTCAGTAGGGGAAGGACCCACACGTCTTTAAGATTCGTTGGGACAGTGCTGCTTTCGAATGAAGTGTTAATTAGATTTGTGATGAATGATGTTAGTTCAAGACCATATTCTTTAATAAGTGAAGCTGGGCATATATCACCTTGGCATATTGAAGGTTTGAGGCTAGCTATAATTTTCAGGACCTCAGTGTTTGAGACAGGATTGAATTCGAAGGGTACCCCAGTTTTATGACTCGTCCCTGACTTAGCGTTAGTGATTCTTTCATTATATGTGACACCTTTTGTTTGGAGGATGGCCTCATTATAGTTTTTAGATGCAGCGGCGAAGGCTGCTTTGTTCAGTTCAGTTGGGAATTTTTTTCCAGTTAGACTAAACAGTTGTTAGTGCTACGCAATGTTTTGAAGTTAGGAGTGTACGAAGCGTTGAGTGGGCTAACTGTTGAGCTTTACGCAGGCCTAGGGGCGCTACTTCATCAATTGCTGCTAGAACAGTGTGGTTGTAGAGGTCAACCATGACTGCAGGGTCGTTAATTCATTTGTTTGTGGTGTGCCGTGATGGGGTGAAGCAATGGTAAAATGTTCTTTACAGTGATGCTACGAGAATTTCTGTATAAGGCAGCTGGTGCCATTGGAGGGGGGTGTGTGTGCCTGTCCTGGAGTTCTTGTCAATATTAAATGTGATGATGTGATGGTCAGACCAGGCGCATTGGGAGTTCGAAGTTATATGTATGTTGAAATTGTGATCTGCTAGCCAATCCAGTGTATGACCTTTGCTGTGTGTAGGGATGTAAATCCAGTGAGTGTAGCCTAGTGCAGTGATGGTATTGGCCAAAGCTGAGGCATTGTTGTCTTTAGGATCATTGAAGCCAATTGTAGTGTTTGAGAACTAGGCTTAGTATTAGTAGAGAGGAGTTGTGATATTTCATCCTCGAATGAGGAAAAAGAGCCAGGAGGTCTGTAGATAAGGTGCGTGTTCAAGGTAGCTGTAGGGGATAAGGTATTTTTAATGGATAGAAGTTTGCCTGAGTTGAAAGTAAGGTTAGGCATATCACTGATATTAAGCGTGTACTTTGCAGTAATTGCTACTCCGCTGCCTTTGGCTGTCAGTCAATCAGTCCTATAGATGGTATTGTTTTCTGGGACAGCGAGCGAAAGGGTTGAGCAGGCAGCTGCATGAAGCCAGGTTCCGGTGATGGCTAATAGGTCAAATTTATTAGAGGTAATGAGGTATGCGATGTCTAGAGCATGTGCTAAGAGAAACCTGGCATTGATGATGGCACCCTGGATAAAGGTTGCTTTCAGGTTAATTTTGTGACTTAGAGAGCAGGTAGAATCTGTATTTTGAGAACGTGTTGATGTTTGTAGGTCAGGTGTGGTAGGCTTCACAGACTGGGTTCATGGGAGAGGTGGTGTGGCCAGGGGTCTGAGTATTCCGCTCATTAGCGCGGATATTTGGATGTTTAGGTGTCAACGATGCAGGGAGGGGAGTTCTGGAGTTAAGATGTGTGTTCGCCCAGGTAGATGTGGGGATGGTGGTTGGGTAGAAGAGCCTACTGAACTTGGCTGTTCGAGTTGCCAGTCTGCTATTTCTAATTGTTACCAGGCAAGGTAAGCTGAGGCAAGATTTGGACAATGCGGTCGAGGTTCCTGCCAATTCGTTAGTAATATTGGAAGGTTGGCAAGGCCGTGGAAACAGATTGAGATGGTATGTGTTAGTAGGAGAAAGGAAGCGTGAGGGGGGATGTTAGAGGGGTCGGGTAAGTTGTGCGACATAGTGTGAAAATGTGAGGGTGGTGAGCAAGGGACTAGTGCAGGATTTAGGGTCTTTCATTTTAAGGGGAGTGCCTGCAAGTGTATTAGGTTGTGGGTGGGCGCTTAAGAGTGTGGGTGTGAACCGGGGAGAAAGTATCTAAGGCGCCAATGGGAGGAGGTGTAAAGGAGGGTTGATCCTGACTGTGACTGTAGTCATTAGAACTGGGTAATTGGGCGGTACTATGTACTCGAGCTGGTACTCAGTAGTGCGGATGGTTCAAGTGCGAGCAGAGAGTAGGTGCATATGTATGTTAAATTCCTTAGGCACATTTATCTATCTTGCAAATCATGACAAAGGTTAATAGAAAACAGGCGTAACACGCAGTCACTGTAGCAATATTAATCCCTAGGTAGGGTGTCTTAAAGTGTGAAACAGTACAGCTGGTATACATTAGTAGAGGTAGGTTGCAGTTAATACTTTGCATGTACATTACAGAGCTCAGTGAGGTAGTGACATTTCCGACAATGACAATATGCAGCTCGAAGTGTTACGCTGAGATTGGCGGTGCCCTTCATTTGTTTGACAACTTTGCCCGCAATACCAGGAGGACTCGATTACTGTTGCACCGTGGGTGAGATAAACCGTGTGCCGGCAATGTGTGAGCAAGTGTTCGGAGCAGTAGGATAGTGCGCCTGTTGATTGTCGCTAATGTCAGGTGAGCACAGTTTAAGACATGCAGGTACCGGTACGCACGACCATATGCAAACTTCAGTGGAGAAGGTCGCAGACAGATGTGCCGACAATGGCGATTGGCACATAATGGCGATTGAGGGTGCAACGGCATGTTGAGCACCAAACCTTTGAAGTTGAGCAGCAAAGGTGGTGCATATGGACAACCATATGAGACTGGGTGGGGGGATACGATGGTACCAGGGTATGGGCAGAGGGTAGTGAAGGAATTAATGGCCTGAGGCTCTGGAAGGCCCGGACAGGCACAGACAGGGGCCTTTGGTAATGGGCCAGTTTCCGCCTGCTGGCGTGATTGGTTGGATAAATGGGGAAAGTTGAAGCCAATCCCAACAGGCTTTAGAGGCGAGGATTAGCTGGTCAGGATGCACACACAAGTTGGTTCTTACGGTTGCAAATTGCTGACCGCCATTTTGGAATGAGCATACAGTTGCGTAAACATTGATTGTAGTATGTTTTCACAGCGACTCTGAGGCTGTAGTCCCGAGATGAAGTCTGGAATCTAGGCACAAAGTGGTCAAACAATGGTGGGTAACTTTTGTAAAATCTTCGGAACTTCACAGAAATTGCCGATTTCGCAGGATCATCTCAGTAAGCAGGATCTACCTCTCTGGAACTATGAACTAGTACATAGTGAGCCGCAATTCAAATGTTCGCATGTGATACAAACCATTTATGACCAAGTATGACATAGGCATTTGTGGAGTCAAAAGTGGCTACTGGTATCTGTTGATGGCTAACTAGCCAAAAGCGCCCATCAATTTCAAATCCTCTTCTACTCTGAGGCCCTTCTTCTTGTTCCCCCTGTCCAGTCGTACATATGACACAATCTGCAGGCACATAGCTCAAGTGAATTTGCTTGATATACTTCATCTGCAAATAGGCTGCAGTTTGTGTTTGCCTGTGCTGTTTTTTTGTAAACAGAAATTATTTGCACGCTCACACATCTTCTCTTAAAGCACTGTCTGACCCTAAATATATGCTTCAGATTTTACTTTATGGTGATCGGAAAAATACCGTTGGATGTATTGGAGTGGCTCTGGAGTTAGGTTTGGCCTATACTGAGAATGGTGGCGGGAAAATGCTGCATATGAATTATAACTGCTAATCAGTGCTACTGTAAGAGGCAGTATCTGCTTTAAAAAAAATTGTCTCAAGCTATGAAGAGAATTAGAAAGTTAAACTATGCCCAGCTGTCCAAGGTGAAAGTGTGCTGTCTGACTTCTCTTGTACTAGTCAACCTGTTTAGCCTATATCTTTCGGTTGCTTTGCCTTACCCTCCAAATTGGTATTGGGTGCAAGAGGTCTCTCCAGCCCTTTTTACCAAGAAAGGTTTGTGAGAAATACGGATCCTGCCTACTATCGTGAAAATATCTGATGATGAATTACCAGTTGTTTTCTGATAGACAAATGATGAGTTCCTAATTTAGCGTTTGTGGCAAACCCTCTGTTCTAAAGACTGAATGACAATATTGTTTGCCTTAATGGTGCGAAGAAGAGCAAACCCTAAATATGTGTTCATTTTAACAGCTGTAATACTTGAAAAGTGGTTTTGGGACTTTGCTTTTTACATACTTCTGTGTTCCTTTGACCTCGTATTATTTTGGAAAGTGATTTTGATGTTGGAATTGTGCTAAAACTACTGCCGCAGACTCCTTCAAAGATCATACTTATATCATGGTTTCTTTTTTTTCTGCTCGTGTTGCATGCATGAGCACAATTAGATGCACGTCTGTCAACCATAGTCCTTGTCTAGCTATGGGAGAATGACATAGCGTCTGTTTGTATTCGAAATGCTGTGCAAGAAATCTCTTTGAGGAGAGTAAACGAGTTAACCCCGCTACTGTTTTAAGAGATTTATCGTAATCTCGGCACATACTTCGTTCCATGTAATCATGTGGACTGTAGGAAAATCTGTAAGAATATAGTTGCACAAATTCACAATGAAATTAGTCAATTAATTATAATGGGTTATTTATAACGCTCTTAATACCCAGAAGTTTCTAAGCGTGGACCCGGGGATCGAACCTGTGTTGCTTCACGTCGTCTTGCTTCCAAGATGAGCGCGTTGCTCCTGAGCTTTCCTCCCGAGATTTAACAACCTGTCCTTAATTTATAATTTACTTTTCGTTTAATTTACGGATGAGATTCTTTTTATTCAAAACGAATGCAAAATCCTGCCCTTACCACCCACGACCTGGTTTTGGGTTACACAGATGCACTGAATGTTACCAACCTTAACCTAACAAGCAGCCTACATAGTGACATGCTACAACTGAAGAGCCTGTTGACCACACTCACTGATGGCTGAATGCTAACTGGCTCATTTTTACTGGTACATATGTTTAATTCCTTAACACACCAGCCAGAAATCTACTCCACAATTCCTTCCATCCTTTGGTATTGCAAGTTGCCTTAAATACATTTTCCAAGGTCAAAAATTGGCACTGTAACTTTGACAAGCAGCTCTTACTGAGTTAATACATTAATGCTGCTGATTTGTCCATTTCTGGAGCAAACGAACTGCAAACGATAGCTGGGGCTATTATCACTACCAAGTTGGTGTATTATATCCGGGTTTAATGCAAGTGTCCAAAAAAGAAAACTAAGTGCATGATTGCAGGTGTTACATAGCACACTTGGTAGAGTAGTTGTGGGAACCCATAAATGAGACCATACAATACGCCCCCCCACCCACCCCCCTCCCCATTGGAGTCTTGAACAAACCTAAGGTTCCTGCTCTGACTGGTCAGATCAACAATAATCATTAGTATCCCATCTCCGAACCATGAATCATGAAAGCACTGTAATGTGTGCTTTACCCCTACCACAAGGGTGTAATCCTAAACAGAAAGGGTGGGAATGTCTGCAAAAGCATTACCAGACAGTAACAGTCTGGTACTCAAGAACATTCCAGATGCTGTTTTGTGTTCAGTTTATAGCAATAATGGCCTTGGGGGTCAGTAGTTTCATGTCTTCTGACTTTACTGTCCTGGCTATGACCTGGGAACTAACGCCTTACCAATACCCTCTTGCTAGTAACATTCCTGTGCTCGTCTTTGTCTGTTCATGGTAGATGCATTAATTGACAGTCTGTCCCTATAAAAACTTGTTTTCTTTTCTGGGTCCTTAGCCATAAACAAGATCATCCAACATTGAGGTTGATCAATCCGGAAGTACAATCTTTTTAAGATGTGATAAAGCCATGTTTGTGTAATCTGAATAGGCTTTAATGCATCAACATAAAATGCATACAACTTTCTCTTTAATGTTTAGTTAGGCTCGTCAAAGACTGGACACAGGGATGTTTTACTGCATATTCATTTATTATCAAAGAGCCTGTGTTGGGGTTGAGCGTAGTAGGCATATGATCTCAGTTTTGTATTCGTTTTTCCAATTAGGGATCTGGACCGTACTTCTCAAATGTATATTAATGCCATTCACATAACACACCACTGAGTGCCATTGCTATTGAAATGGCACCATATTTTGGTGAAATGTACAATGTTATACTTTACAAAAAATATAAATGATTAACCTAGCATCCCAAATACATTGCGGTAGCGTTTGCATTAGGGGTTCTTAAATTGAGCCTTTGTTTTTGATTTTTAGAGTGCCTCCTAGGGTGTTCCCCATTTATGCATGATTTTATTTGCCTACATCCTTGTATTCAGACATTGTCGATTGGAGTAAATGTGTTAATATTTGCTTCAATCAGTGTTTGTTTTTCCGTAGCCTTTCATGTCACCACGTTATCCAGGAGGTCCAAGGCCACCCTTAAGGATACCAAATCAGGTACCCGTTTTGTGAAATATTTTACATTCATAACAGATTGCATTGTCTGCTAAGGTAATGTGAATTTTGAATTAATTATTGGTTTGTCTGCATACATGTAGGCACTTGGGGGTGTTCCTGGAGGTCAGACATTACTTCCTAGTGGAATGGATCCAACGAGGCAACAAGGTGGGGTAGCTATATGCAAGATTTATTTTCAGAATGATGGTACAACGACTTTGTATTTCACTCTGTGAAAGCACGATGGATGGCTGAATACCATGCAATTGGGTATTTATACTTGCATTTTTGTATTTGCTGCCCAATTTTAATTTATATACATTTTTCAGGTCATCCAAACATGGGTGGGCCCATGCAGAGAATGACTGCTCCACGAGGAATGGTTCCGATCGGACCACAGGTATGTTGCGTGTCCAATCATTGTTACTTTTAGTATCTGCAAAGTTGATAAACAAAAGGCAAAAGTAACATTCTCAAATTTGCAAATTACATGAAACCTTTAGTTCGTGGCAAATAATAAAAAAAGAAAAACTGAAAAGATTGTGAGGCAGTACGTGCTTCTGAAAACTGACCAGTATTCAATTTCCAAAAGCTTGTATATGTGACGATATTTTACATTCAAAGATCTGTCTTTTATCAGAGGTCATGTGTAACAGCAGTTTTTTAGGAAACACGTTGACACATTCCTTATTCAGACAAAATAATAACAGAAAATAGAATATTTAATGTTGATTATCCACTACTGTGTACATAGATGATATGGCAGTTTTTGTGGCCCAAAAATGTGACCGCAGATAAAATAAGACGTAATAGAAAATAGAGGAATGATAATATTTATAGAAAAAAATCAATGGTGCCTGAAACATCAGTTTCATTGTTTAAAATGGTCAAACCGTTTAGGAATAGATTGACACAGAGTTGGGACTCTGGGTTCAACTGGTGTCATTACAATTAAGTGTAGTGCAATTTGTAGCCCAAAACGCATTAACAATTTTCAAACAACCTGTTGGAGGTTTGAATATTATAGATGATGACTCAGTCCCTTTTTATTTTTACTATCGGGATGGCCATCTTGTTTTTTTATTTATTTTTACTGGCAATTGGGCTCGTGTCATGTGGTTGGAGCCAGTCTCCAGTAAAAAAAAATGTTTTCAAAACTATGTGCACCTCCGTCAAACCCTGGCATGCGAATAGCAATTCCACCCTGCTTAAGGGGGACATTCAGGGCCCTGTTACCGGGCATTTATGCCCCCCCACCTCCGCCTAAGTGAAGGTGATTAATAACGTAATTTCATGGTACCTAATGGTCGAAAGTATCCATCTTTCTAATATATAGCTAAATGACTATACAATTATATAACCTCTGCAAATAGTTTAGGATTATACTACATGGTTCCATTGGGAAATTGCAGTAAGAGGATGACACTGGAAATTCGTAATAGACTGCTGCAGCTAGAGTTTACTGTTAATTTTGTCCTCTTTCAGTTGAAATGTATTTGAGTAAAGTTTTTGCAGCCAAAAATGAGTTTAGAAATTATATAGATTTGTGAGCATATTGTATTCTCCAGCATGCGGTCTGGCATGGATTCACGTGCTCATGAATATTCCCGGTCGTCAGGCTGGGAATCCTCAGTAAAGAAAAAATCAGTAACAGTTTCGTTTCTGATCTGTCTTTCTTAGTAGTAACCAACCACTGATCTCTGGGTCATACTGCCCCCAGCCAATGACTGCCCTCTCCCTAAGCCCCGCCTCTGGCAGCCATCCTCAGATTTTTACCGCACGCTCAAGTGTTGGGAGTCCTCGTGTTTAGCTCTCGAGTTTTTTTGCTGCGTTTTCATGCTTTTCAGAAGATCTTTTCATTTTTTCGGTTTATTCGAGCCTCAAGCTCTACTGTTTCTATTTCCGACAACGGGTAGCCGTTTCAGACTTCTTCTACGCCCCTCAAGGGTGAAGTTTTCGTCGAGTTTACACTTCTTGGAGGATTCCGGAAGATCTGCAGCCTACCTCAACGGACATGGCCCAGGACAAGGGAAGCTCGACGCCCGGATCCAAGCTGTTCAGGTGCTGCCCTGGATGCGGATTGCAGAACGTTTTTTTCAAGGAGGACGAGCACTCGCGTTGTCTCTACTGTCTTCATGAGGACAAGATGCACGTGGAGAAGGACTATGCGTTCTGCAAGAACCTTTCGGAACGGAGCAAACAAGATTGTCGTTCCCGCCTCGCCGCCTGGCTGGAGAAGGGCACAGCAGGTGAGAAGGCGAAGAAAAAGTCTGAGCGGGCTTCTAAGTCCTGTGAGGGTGCCCCGGCGACGGGGGCCCAACAGAAGGCCAAGCACTGCCAGTCCGCGGGCACCGGGAGCGCCGAAAGGTCAGGCTCTTCGGCTGCCAGGCAGGGCGCTACTTCCCCGGCACATTCGACCACGAACCAGCGCTCTGGTTTGGGGAAGAGGAAGTCCGAGAACCCGGGTAAGCCGCTGGAGAGGACCCGGTCGATCTCGAAGAGGGAGAGAGGTGCTGACCCTCCCCCCAAGGCAAAGGCCCAGGACGCACCTAAGGTGGTGAGGGCTTTGATCCATCCGGCAAAGGCCTCTGCCGAAGTGGTCGCTGCGACCCTGGCGAAGCCGGATGAGACTACGCCAGTGGAAACGGCCTCTGGGCCCAGAGTATCCCTGCCACCGTGGAGGGAATCCTCTTTCCAGCCCATTGTTAAGACCCCCGTGAAGCGCCCGGCGGAAAAAGAGGGTGGGGGCCGGTGGCCATTACAGACTCGGAATCAGCCTCTGAGGAGGAGCTGGTAGAAACCGAGAAGGGCGTCAACGAGAGGTCCATAGGCCTCAACGAGAGCATAGGCCTCAAAGAGAGGTTCATAGGCCTCAACGAGAGGTTCGAGAGGGTTCGATCCCAGGGGGCGGCCCCTGCTGACGTGATTGAGGATAGCGATGATGTCGACTTAGAGGGCCCAGTGGAACGGCCATCCCGTCCGTCGCAGCCATTAACCGAGCCTCAGGATAGCTCGGTGGCCATTTTGTTGGCAATCCAATCCTTATGTACTGAGATAAGGACGAGGTTACCACGGACCCCGACGGAGGATCGGGAACCGGGCCTGCCGGGAAGCCCTCCGAACAAGCGGCGGAGAGTCCACCCCACTCCACTCTTCGTGCCTGCGAGACCTGTGGACCCCTCGTCCTCACCGGACCCTAGAGAGGATACGGCGACGGACACAGCGACGGGGACTGACGATGACGGCGGTGATGACACAGCGGACATCCTGTCATCACCCCCCCCCCCTGCGGGCTTCCCCAGCCGACGAAATTGGCTCTTTCCACGCCATGATAACCAGGGCATCCGAGCTCTTCCAGCTCTTCCCTGAAGAACAGAAAAAGGAAGGGTTTCTGTACCAACGACGAGAGGCCAAGAGGAAGACGGTCCTCGTGGTGCCTTTGCTCGACGACATCTGGAACGAGGGGCTTGCTGTCCTCAGGAATCCTGCCACAACACCCGCCAAGAGGGACAGGTACGAAAAGAAGTACCAAGTCCCCGGTACCGCCCCCCTGTGCCTCAGGGCCCAGCCCACGCCGGACTCTGTTGTCTCGGCAGCAGCTAAGAAGAAGGCAGCGGGTGCGATGGCTTCAACTTCCACTTCCCCGCCGGACAGCGAGGGCAGGAAATTGGACTCCATGGGACGACGAGTCATCTCGTCGGCGGCAATGACGATTAAGGCGGCCAGTACCTTAGCGATCGTGGCCCGCTACGACAGGGAGCTCTGGTTCAGAATAGCTCCCCTGCTAGACTTCCTGCTTGACGACAAGAGGGCAGAGGCCCTAGAAATTCTGCAGGAAGGTGAGGTGGCATCGGATCACGCCATAACGGTGGCAACGGACATTGCCGATAACGGATTTCGCCAACTGGGCAACAGAGTTTGCCTCCGACGACGAGAATGGCTCAAGGCGACAGACTTTCGCCAGGACGTCCAGACCAGAGTGTTGGACATGCCGTTCGACGGCAACAACCTCTTTGGTAAGGCGGTGGACGAGCCTCTACAGGCCATCAAGACCGACTCAGAGACGGCCCGGGCCCTAGGGCTGCTTCAACAGCGGCGGCCCTTTCAGAGCTCCGGAGTCAGACAGGGTGCCTCCAGAGGTTCCAGTGGTGGCTCCTCCACTTACCGCCAGGCGGCCCGCTCCTCTTCCCAGGAGGCCTACAGAGGTCGCGGCAAGCCAGGGGGATCTCGCCGTCGTCGCCAAGGAGGGCAAGGCCGCTTCCAAGCAAGACTGACCTGGCCATGTTGTCGGGCCCCCAGCGAAGCACCCCGGTGGGAGGACGGCTGACGAAGTTCGTCAGCGTGTGGGAGTCCATCTCCACCGACCGTTGGGTGTTGGACACCCTGGCCAATGGGCACTCGCTGGAATTCCAAAAGAAGTGCCCTCGCATTCCTCCCGTGGCCAGGAAGGAAAACCACGTCCCTAAACTGCTGTTGGAGGTAAGGGCGATGCTCAAGAAAGGTGCCATCGAGCTCGTCCCCAGAGGACTCTGGGGCTCCGGAGTGTACTCAAGGTACTTCCCCCGTCAAGAAGAAGACAGGCGGTTGGCGCCCCATCCTGGACCTGCGTCGCTTAAACAAGTACATCAAGGCGCAGAAATTCAGGATGGTCACCCTCCAGCACGTGCAGGGACAGCTGGAGGAAGGCGACTTCCTATCGTCTTTGGACCTGGAGGATGCTTACTTCCACATCCCTATTCTAAAAAGGCACAGGAAGTTCCTCAGGTTCGTGGTTCAGGGACGCCACTACCAATTCAGAGCCCTACCGTTCGTATTAAAGTCGGCACCCAGGGTTTTCACCAAGTGCCTGGCACCAGTGGCGGCGCGTCTGCGTCTGCAGGGGATCCACGTTTACCCCTACCTGTACGACTGGCTAATCCGGGACCGGACAAGGGAACTCGCCGTCGAACACACGGCGAGGACCGTCCGGTTGCTGACGGACCTGGGGTTCGCCATCAACTATCCTATATCCCACTTGGGTCCATCGCAGATAGCACTGTTTCTGGGAGCGAAGCTCATTACAGTGGGGCAATTGGCCTCCCCTTCAGAGGAGAGGACCAAGACCATCCTGGGCAAGGTGCGGCGCCTGCTAGCCACGGACG